>NW_024427107.1:23969086-24443658 GCF_017311325.1 Ursus maritimus | reverse complement strand
GATGCATTGCAGTGGTGCCTATGTCATAAATCAGAAATTATATATGTATGCGTTTGTTTCTGGACATCCTATTCATTTTGATCTGCCTATCCTTGTGCCACCCTGACTTAACTACAGTAGTTGTGGAATTAGTATTGAGATCTGGTAATGTACTTCCTCCAGTTTTACTCCTGCAACTCAAGATTTTTGGGGATCCTCTAGGTTCTTTTCTTTCACACATAAATTTTAGCTTCAACTGATCAATTTTCATAAAAAAACACACTGGAACTTTAAGAGGGATTGCACTGAATTTGTAGATTAATTTGGACGGTATTGACATCATAAAAATATTGAGTTTTTTGGGACACCTGAGTGGCTCAGTCAGCTAAGTGTCTGCCTTCAGTTCGGGTCATGATTCCAGGGTCCTGGGATCCAGTCCTGCATCGGGCCCCCTGCTCAGCGAGGAACCTGCTTCTCCCTCTCCCTCTGCCCCTGTTTGTGCTCTCTCTCTCTCTTTCTGACAACTAAATAAAATCTTTTAAAAAAATATTGAGTTTTCCATTGCATGAAAGAAATAGATACATTTTAATTGACAAACGGTTACAATTTCCCTAAGCCTTTTTTTGTACTCTTCAAATTGAAGTATAATTATACTTACAATTAGTTTCAGGTGTATGATGTAATGATTGAACAATTCTATGCATTTCTCAATGCTCATCATGATAAGTGTACTCTTAATCCCTTTTATCTATTTCACCCATCCACCCAATTTTTGTATTTTTTAATGGTAAAGGCCTTGCATATATTTCATTAAATTTAAAAATAGCATTTGGTATTTTGGTACTATTGTAAATGAATTTTTAAAATTTTATTTACTTTTGTCGCTAATAAGAAATTCAGACAGACATTTATAAATTTAGTGATTTTTCATTAATCCTAATTATTTGTAAACTCCTTTGGACTTTCTATGCATGTAATCATGTTTTGCATTAATAGTGACAATCTTAATTTTTCTTTACTATTTTTTGTATCTTCTATTTCCTTACGATTTTGCACTGGGTAAGACTTAAGTACAACGCTGAATAGAAGTGATGGTAATGCAAATCATTGTTTTATCCTTATTTCAGTAGAAAATTGTGCAATATTTAGACAGCTTAAATATAATGGTAGCAGTAAGACATTTGTCAGTAGCTTTTATCAAATTAAGGGAAGTTCCCTTCTTTTCCAAAACAACGAGAGGTGTTTTGTTTTGTTTTTTATAATAGTGTGCTAGTTTTTATCAAATGATCCTTCTGCTTCTATTCAGATGATGTATGAATTTTCTCTTTTATACCAAGAATAATAATAATTACATTGATTTCTGAGTGGTAAATAAACTAAATACCTATTGGCCATAATATGCATAATATACTATCATATATATATGTTTGGATATTATACTATCTTTTATATATATATATATATATATATATTTGGATATCTATTTGATTATTTTATTTAGGATTTTAGTGTAGAGGTATTGGCCTATAGTTTTCTTTCATGTAATGTCCTTGTCACATTGATGTATCATGGTTATACTGGCCACATAAAACAAAATGGCAAGTGTCCCTCATTTTACAACTTTTTGGAAGAGTCTTTGGAATTTTACTATTATTTCTTCCTCAAATGTTTAGCATAATTCACTTGGGAAATCATCTGGCCCTGAAGAGATCTTCGAAAGGATGTTTTTAATTACAAGCTATTCAACTTTTTCATTTCTTCTTATGGTAGGTTTGTCAATTTTTTTTTCAAGTAATTTTCTATTTAATCAGATTTTTCAAATGCATTGGCATAAAGCCATTTATAATAGATTTTATTATTATTTTTAATATTTGTAAGATCTATAGTGGGTTTTAGTTTTTCATTCTTGATATATCTTAAGGATGTATCACATTTATTAATCCTTACAAAGAAAATCTTTTTTGATATATGTTTTCTATCATACATCTGATTTCTTTCATTGATTTCTCCTCTTGAATTAATTTTTTTTCCTTCTACAATCTTTGAGTTTCTTTGCTGTTTTTGTTAGCTTCTTGTGATAGAAGCTTGAATCGTTAAAGTTTAACTTTTCTTCTTTTCTGCTACATGCATGTAGAGCTGCAAAATTTGTAGTTAAAAACTACTTTTGTTGCAGCACCCAAATGTTTATGTCATTTTTCATTATCATTCAGTTAAAAAAAATCTTATTATTTCCATGTGATTTCATCTTTGACCCATTGATAAACTCCTTAATTTTCAAACATTTGAGATTGTTTTCTTTATATTTACCTTCTTTTTTTCTAGTTTAATTCCATTGGGATCAAAGAACAT
The DNA here is from genome assembly GCF_017311325.1 of Ursus maritimus. Lineage (NCBI taxonomy): Eukaryota > Metazoa > Chordata > Mammalia > Carnivora > Ursidae > Ursus > Ursus maritimus. The sequence continues at coordinate 24,441,330 of NW_024427107.1, read as the reverse complement.
ACTCTGTGTGATTTCAGTCTTTTGTAATTTGCTAGGTCTTGCTTTCTGGCCCAGCATGTGGTACCATTTGGTAAGTGGTCCATTATGAATACACATGCAAAACGTTATTCCGCAGCTGGATGAAATCTTCTATATGTATCAAGTCATGTTGGCTGATCAGACCTTCTATGCCTTTTTAAATTTTTGTGTGTCCTGATTCTGCCACTTACTGAGACATATGTTAAACCCCCCTCTATGATTTTGAATTGTCTACTTTTTAAAAAAATTCTCTCATGTCTTGATATTGAAGCTATGCTATTTGGTACATAAAATTAATAATTCTTATATCTTCCTGTTGAATCAAGAAATTATGAGTCTTTAATGTAATTAAACTGATATAGCTGGATTTTAAACTAACATCCAGCGATTTATCCAGTGATTTGTTTGTCTACCTCTTACTTTTCTTAATTCCTCCTTTCTTGACTTTTTTCAATTAATCAATTTCTTTCCATTTTCCTGTTCTGTTAGGCTCTTATTCTTACAATGCTTTATCATTCCCTAAATGATTGCTCTAGAGATTAAAATATGATTTCTTTCTTTTTTTTTTTCAAAGATTTATTTATTTGAAAGAGAGAGAGAGCGCATGTGCAGGTGCGCACATGTACAGGCAGGGAGGAGCAAAAGGGGAGGGGGAAACTTCAGCAGACTGCACACTGAGTGCAGAGCCCAAAGTGGGGCTCTATCTCAGGACCCTGAGATCATGACCTGAGCTGAAATCGAGAGTTGGGCACTTAACCAACTCAGCTACCCATGCACCCTAAAGTATGATTTCTTAAATCATTATTTACATTAATACTGTTACCATCTCCCCATCAATGTAAGAAACTTATAACAGTTTAATTCCATTTATTCCTGAAGGGGAGCAGGGTATGCCACATCCAAATATGCTATTTTGGCATATTGATTATTTTGAATTAAAGTTACTTGAGAAAAATCCAGGGCAAGACACTATGACTCTCCTTTGTCTTCCTGAAAGCAATAAATAAATCTCCCATGTAAAAGGTACCTACTCTTTACCAAGAGGAAGAGAGACACCCTTATAATCAGGGTTAGAGAATTTAGGGCTAAGAAGGTTATATAAACAAACCTTGTTACTTCTTCATTAACTTATTACCCCAAACCCCTTTGTCTTGTCAATTCTTCACAAATTTATTGTTTGTCTAAAAGGTATAAAAACTGTCTGCTTTGGTCACTTTTTTGAGTTCCATATTTTTATGGGCTTCCATAAGTACAAAGTTAAGTTTGTTTTTCTCTTGTCAATCTGTCTTATGTCAATTTAAGTATTAGACCAACCAAAGAAACTAGAATGGAAGAAAGGAAAACTTTTCCTTCGCTAAACTACTTGCATTATTGCATTATTGTTGCATTATTTGGATTTTTGCTGCGTATATGTACTATTGTATATTTTATAAACTGCACGAGACATCATTATTGTTATTTTAAACAGCTAATATTCATTTATATTTTTTTCCCATATTCACCTTTCTGATGCTTTTCATTTCTTCCTATAGTTTTATTTTTTCAGCTCGGATCACTTTCTTGTATCTAAGAACTCCCATTAATACTTCTGACAACAGACGTGTTTAACAAAAATTCTCTCAACTTTGTTTTCTTTTAATCTGCGATTATGTTGATTTCATCTTCATTTTTGAAGGGTTGTTTCCATATGTATGGAATTCTGGGTTGGAGATTTTCTACCTCTAATACAGTACTTTAAGGACGTTATTCCTTTGCATTCCATCTTCTAGAGCTTCTGTTGAAAAGTCACCCATCAGTCTTATTGTTTTATTACTGAGGATGGGTCTTTACTTCTTGTTGCTTTTAAGATCTTTCATTGTCTTTGACTTTTAGCAATTTGACTATGATGTGCTTAGGGTAGTTTATACGCATACATATATATATATGATAATTGGGGTTGTAGAGCCTTTTTAATCCCTTGGCAAATGTCTCACAGCCCTTGCGGAAAAGTCTCAGTAAATCAGAAGAATGTAAAATTAGCATTACAATTATGGATCAGAGAGAAGGGGTAAAGGGAGAGAGGACTTAGCTCAGAGAGCAGATCCGTCAGAAAGTTTTTGGAGAAAAAAAAAAGAAAGTTTTTGGAGAGCTATACTTACTCAGAAACCCTCGGTTTGTCCTAGTTGTCCTCTCCTAGAACATTGCATTACAGCAAATTTAATAATATACTGTAACTGTCATCTTTTTCACTAGTGATATTAGCAGACCACAAATAATATGGACCCTTTGTTCCCAATATGCACAAATGTATATGCATGTGAAACATGAAAAATAATTTTTATTAATCATATGATCATATTAATAAAAATTATTTTATTATACCATTATATATTTTTATTTTGTGTATTCTGCTTGTTTAAAAATTTTAAAAAACTAGACAATTAAATAGGTGCTTTAAATTGTCCTGAATAGGATTTACTTCCTGGAGTCAATTAAGAACTAGTTATTTGAGTTATAAAGTTATATTTCCCCCCCAAATCAGTAGATTTAGTGAATAAGGGAATCAACTCGTACACTGTAATTGATTTCTACATTTTTATTAAATATACAATACCTATAGTAGATTTACCTTTGAAAATACTTTTAATTAAGCATAAAGTACAACACTAAATGATTATTTAATATTCACAATCCTCTATCAATTACTCAAACTCTTGATTAGTCAATGTTTCTCTTCAACTACATTCTCACATATCTTCAAGGAAATCACCACCCACCTGTCTGTCCACCTAAAGAATGAATTACATTATTTTGTCAAAGGTTGGGGAACTTAAAATCGTTTGCATATTCTTGGCATAGATTTTGTTAACGTGTATTGATTATTGCTTCTATACTTAAGTAAATCAAAAGAAATACTAAATGTTCCTGTGATGAAATTCTTTTAAGTTCCTGTGAGTTTTTAGCAGAAGTATGCTACTACAGCATACAAGAGTGGCATCTGTTGGTCACTCACGTATCTGCGGATATGTGACTTCAGCACAAATAATGTGGCAGGTTGACCACATAAATGCATTAATTATTTCAGTAGTGAAAGACTATTCTGTGCTAATACTTTGTGATACAAAGATGACTCTAGCATAGACCTTGTAGCATAATAAAATAAGATTTTGGGAATAATTTTGCATATGCAATAAGGGAGGCTAAGAGGTAAATGCAATAATTGAGATATCGTTCAGTGCTATTGGTGCTTAAAGGAAAAAGAACAAGCTTGAAGCCAACGAGTGCCAGAGGAGGTAAAATAAAGCCATGGGAGAAGGGTGTGTGTCATGGAGGACACACACATACATACACACGCACGCAAGCAAGCATCCGGACGACGTCAACCACCCGAGACTAGACAGAGATGTTGAGAAGTACAGGTTAGTTCATCTGTCGAAAATGTGTGTGAAGCGCAGCCAGAAAAAGTGATCAGTAAAAACTCTCACCTCAGCATAGGGGAGTTCAATGTAAGGAAGTGTTCCTTGCACTTATTCTGTGAGGGCAAGAAGCAAAGGAAAGTATTTGAACAGGGAAGTTACATGTCGGGGTTGGCCTCAGGAAGACTGATTTAGCAATTGGGTGTTTCACAATCATATTTAAGAACCTACTTATTTCTCACTTGAACCACTGAAATGTCCCAGAGATAACAGAGGTTGAGGAGTATACAACCCAAGGAGAAGAATTAACAACAAACAAACAAAACAGAATGAAAACGGCCTTGGATGCATCAGAGAGACTGAGGAAAATAAGACATGCTAGTTGCTTTCAATAAATAGATCACAGAAATCTTCCCAGGCAGTTTCATTTGATGAAGAACAAACATCATTCAAGTATTTGCTCAAATTTCACCTCCTCAGTGACACCCTTCTCAACTACCACCATCTAAAGTACCCTTTATCCACTATCTCCTTCCCCTGCTTAATTTCTTTGATAACAATTACCTCCCCTGGGCATTTTTTTATGTATTTATTTGTTTCTTTGTTTCTTCCCTCTGCCGGTGCAATGTAAGCTTCTGATAAGCAGGTACTTTGATTTTTATCTTAAATACTAGCTGATACGTAAATGTGCTCAAGAAATATTTATGGAATAAATGAATGAATTGAAAAACATGAAAGATTAAAGGGGTAACCAGGATCTGAAATCAGTGAATAGAGATGGATGACTAGATGAAGAGTGAGGGATTAAAAAGTGGGTAAGACAGTGTATAGACACAGTTCAAATGCTACTGGTTCTCAAAGGAAAGAGAACAAATGAGTAGTGAGAGATTGAAAAGCAGGTAAGACTGACTATTGTGCTATTCTGGGCTTGGAGGAAAAGTAAATATAAGAGAAAGAAAGAATGATTGACAGAACCAAGTGTTAATAAAGATAGCCTCCTTGACTCTCTACAGAGAGATAATGGCCAGAGACATCCTTCTAAAATGTGTCAGGTCATGATGCTTTTCTGCTCAAAACTCTCAGTGACTTTCCATTTCGTTTAGAATAAAAGCCAAAAGTCTCAATGACTTTCCATTTCATTTAGACCCTAAATTGGTATACCCCATACAGTCTGGTCTAGAACCTCCCTGACCTTATTCCAACATTGTTTTCTTCCCTCACTCCACCACAAGTCTGTGACACAGCCAGCCTGGTCTAGTCCATAGTTCACCTCCCTTTCTTCCTCTACCTGGAAACTTCTTCCCCAGAAGACCACACTGTATGTGCCTTGGTATCTTTTCCACATAGCTCTCTTGCTCAAAATCTTTCATATCTTTCCTGAAATGTTACTTTAGTTAGGTCTTTCCTGACCCTTCCTGTAAAATTGAGTACAGTCGTCTCTGTACATCCCACTTTTTATCTACCTTATTTTTACTCCATAGCACATATTACTTTCTCACATATTCCAAGTCTTACTTTGTTTACTGTCCATATCCCCACCTCTAGAATGTAAGGCCCATGAAGGCACGGATTTTTATGCTTTGTTCACTGCATAGCTCCCAAACCTAGAATAGAGTCTGACACATAGTTGGAACTCAAAAAATACCATGAGAAAAATGAATGCCTATTTACATAATTATAATGAAGTATAGGAATGAGCAACCCATAGAGGAGTTTAATGCATTCATCAGACTAGTTTGGGTTTGACTGCTTACTCATGAATATCATCTCTATCAATGATTCTAAATCAGAGGTATTACTTCACCCCTTCCCCTCCAAAGGACATTTAAAATGTATACAGGTAATTTTGGTTGTCCCCATTCTGTAGAAACCGAAGTTTCTCTAGGGATTTAGCATTCAGAGGAGCCAGGGATGATAAATGCCTTTCAAGGCATGGACATTCTGTCGCAAAAAAATATTTTCCTATCTCTAATGTCAACATTATTCTTATTGAGAAACACTACTGAAAAATAATTCTTCCTTATCTATAAAAACAGAAAAGGGCTGCCTAATGTTGTTATGAGTCTGTTTATTAATAAATAGGAAATTATTAAAAAATAAATGGATATTATGTTTTACTTCAGGAAAGAGTTATAATTTATCTGAAAACTTATTAATATAATTATAGTTTTAGATAGTTGTTCTGTTGCGGAAAAAATAAGAATCAGACCGGCGAGAGGCCAAGTGACACTCAGAGAAGTAGGAGAACTCAGATTTATTTTACACCGGCAGACCAGATGAGCTTGTGCTCCAAATTCTCAGCCCCAGGCAACGGGGTTACAGGGCTTTTATAGGGAACTGCAGGCAGTCAGGCTCCAAGGGCTATACTGACTGCTGGGAGGTGGGTTTGAACTGGGGGAGTGGGAGCAGCTTTAGGCGGGAACAGTAGTGCAGGGAGCCTGTGGCGAGAAGCCTGTTTACAGAAGCAGAAAGGCTGGTTTATCTCTTGCTCCCAGTAGGATTTCTGGTTCTCTCTAGCTTATTGTTAGTAACTTTCCATCTTCTGGGGCCTCCTGACCTGGGCTTGCTCTGGTCAATTTTCCTCTTCAGTTCTATTATATAGTAAGATTTGACATTTTATTTTCTATCTCCAAAAAGGGCTTTCACGTTCTTAGACCACACTTTTTTTTTCTACTTTAATATGTTTCTCCTTCACATTGGTTTGATGGTTTCAGTTCATAAATCCAGTAAAAATAGAATTCTCACTCTCTCAGGGTTCTGTGTGCAAGAACTCATTAAGTCCTATGGGGAAAGACCCAGGTTGTACACATGACAATTAATTGTTATTTTCAGATTGTCCTATTTGATTCACATGGAATTACTGAACAAATGCAAACCTTGACATACTTCTTTTTACTTATTTCTTCTTTCTCCGTGGACTAGTCTCATTTTCAAGTACAAATAGTGCGGGAAAACGCTGAAGAATTCGGTGCTGTTCTCTCAGAACTAGCATTCTTTGCTTCATTCTTTCCCATATAAGGGTGAAATCAGGGGCCAACATAAGAATGTCTCTCTAGGCAATCTCTATCATTCAGATTACATGGACCTGTTCCCAAAAGGATATTAATTTAATTCTGATTTCAGCTCCAGATTAAAAAATAAAAGTAACTTAGATGAGAGATACTGGTTTTCTGGAAAAACAGGCTTGTTTCTGTTTCTGTGGCAAATTAATTCTGTTAGCAGAAACTCTAAGGATATAGATCCCGTAGATCCCTAGTTATTTTTCAGATCATCGTGAAAAAATAATAGTGGTTGTAAAAATAAAGATTTGTATTTATTCCTTACCAAGAACCGCGTGCAAGGAATTCTTTACATCCATTATCTCCTTTAATCTTTGCAACTCCATTCATTTATTGATCTACCTCACAAGTATTTATTGGGCACCTACAAAGTACTAGATACATTTCAAGGCCCTGGAAATAAGGTAATAAGTAAGGGAAGGTGCCCGCCTTCACGAGGCTTATGTTCTAGGGTGAGAGACAGATAGTAGACCAATGTATGTAATGCAATTAGCAAATCTTAGCTCAGTTATCATAGTGGTAGCTCTGTGGAGGCAAAAATGAAAAGGCAGAGTTAGAGAGTGATGGGGGTGGGAAAATTGTCAGTGGAGAGGGGAGTGTGGGGCAGATTGAAGGGATAAGAAAAAAGCCACATGACTGTCTAGGGGGATGTCCCAGTCGGAAGGAAGAACACGTGAAAAAGCCAAAAGACTTAGATGAATTTGCGAAAGCAAGCCTGAGTGGGCTGCCGGAGAGAAGTAGAGTAGGGTGGAGAATGAGGCGGAAGCCAGCCCGGTAGAAGGAAGTTATGATAACGCCCTGGATGCACTGCACAGGAAAGTCATTGAATGTGCTTTACTTTCAAAAAGATCAATTCAGAAGCTGTATGGTGGTGGACTGTGAAAGAGCAAAAGTGGAAGCAGAGAAATACGTGGCGAAGCTGCCAGTGTTTTTTTTTTTTTTTTCAAGATCCTTACGACTTTATTTTTTTATTTATTTTTTTTTAATGATTTTTTTATTATATTATGTTAGTCACCATACAGTACATCCCCGGTTTCCGATGTAAGGCTCGATGATTCATTAGTTGTGTATAACAGCCAGTGCACCATGCAATACTGCCCTCCTTACTACCCATCACCGGTCTATCCCATTCCCCACCCCCTCCCCTCTGAAGTCCTCAGTTTGTTTCTCATAGTCCATATCTCTCATGTTTCATTCCCCTTCTGATTACCCCCTTTCTTTATCCCTCTCTTCCCCTACCGATCATCCTAGTTCTTATGTTCCATAGATGAGAGAAATCATATGATAGTTGTCTTTCTCTGCTTGACTTATTTCACTTAGCATTATCTCCTCCAGTGCTGTCCATGTTGTAGCAAATGTTGAGAACTCGTTCTTTCTGATAGCTGAGTAATATTCCATCGTATATATGGACCACAACTTCTTAATCCAGGTCATCTGTTGAAGGGCATCTCGGCTCCTTCCATGATTTAGCTATTGTGGACATTGCTGCTATGAACATTGGGTGCATATGGCCTTTTTCTTCACGACGTCTGTATCTTTGGGATAAATACCCAGTAGTGCAATGGCTGGTCATAGGGTAGCTCAATTTTTAACTTTTAAGGGACCTCCACACTGTTTTCCAGAGTGGCTGTACCACTTGCATTCCCACCAACAATGTAGGAGGGATCCCCTTTCTCCACATCCTCTCCAACAATTGTTGTTTCTTGCCTTGTCTATTTTTGCCATTCTAACTGGGTAAGGTGGTATCTCAGTGTGGTTTTGATTTGAATTTCCTTGATGGCTAATGATTTTGAACATTTTTTCATGTGTCTGTTAGCCATTTGTATGTCTTCATTGGAAAAGTGTCTGTTCATATCTTCTGCCCATTTTTTGATTTGTTTATTTGTTTCGTGTATTGAGTTTGAGAAGTTCTTTGTAGATCTTGGATACCAGTCCTTTATCTGTAGTGTCATTTGCAAATATATTCTCCCATTCCGTGGGCTGCCTCTTAGTTTTTCTGACTGTTTCCTTGGATGTGCAGAAACTTTTAATCTTGATGAAGTCCCATAAGTTCATTTTATCTTTTGTTTCTCTTGTCTTTGGGGATGTGTCATGAAAAAGGTTGCTTTGGCCGATGTCATAGAGGTTGTTGCCTATGTTCTCCTCTAGAATTTTGATGGATTCCTGTCTCACATCGAGGTCTTTCATCCATTTGGAGTTTATTTTTGTGTATGGTGTGAGATAGTGGTCAAGTTTCATTCTCTTGCATGTAGCTGTCCAATTTTCCCAGCACCATTTATTGAAGAGACTGTCTTTTTCCCACCGGATGTTTTTTCCTGCTTTATCAAATATTAGTTGCCCAAAGAGCCGAGGGTCCATTTCTGGGCTCTCTATTCTGTTCCATTGGTCTATGTGTCTGTTTTTGTGCCAGTACCATGCTGTCTTTGTGATCACGAAGCTGCCAGTGTTTTGACCTGTCGCCTTTAAACTTTTTGGTGTGTACCCTTACTCGTAAGAAGTTTTGGATCTTGCACACTCGCTGTATATAATATAAGTGATACCACATGCTAGTATACATTAGACATTATACCATGCACTGGTATATTGTGTTTGTGAAATAGAAATAACAAATAAAATATTTAGAATAAAATTTTTAAAAGTCTTCAAAAATATCTTATTATTTCATCGGTTTTGTAAAAACATTTGCCTTCACCAAAATATTATTTGCTATTTCTATTATTTTAATTTTAAACTTTATTAGTATTTACAATTTCTATCAGAGCAATATGACAACACAGGCTCAATCATTTTGAAAAGTTTTCTTAAGTACAGCACTTCAAGCACAATTTTCATTTACGTTGGTTTAAAAATGTTTGCTAATCATGATAGCTTCGCTGTCACCAGCTAACATACCAAAGCAAATGTTCATTAATGAATATTTAATAGTATGGTCACTGATGTGGTTTTGGAATATAGGCGAGGTTCAATCGGGTGGAGTCTGGAGCCAATGACCAAGAAGGAATTCTTGAGGTGTCTTTGGTGAAAAATGGTGGTTTATTAAAGCACGGGGACAGGACCCGTGGGCAGAAAGAGCTGCTGACCAGGGGTAGTGAGGGGTGGCTGATTATATACTATGGTGTTGGGGGAGGTAAGGAAAAAGGGAGGTTGAGAAAGTACTTTCATATGTTAAAGAAGACTCATGGGATACCCAGGACTTTGCCAATGTCAAGTTAAGGTTGTTTTTCCCTCTAGCAAGGCATTAACATGAAGATAGTTGGGAACTTCCTGGAAGAATGTCACACATGTCCCACCCAGGAGTGGGGAGTGGGGGAAGGTTGCACGGTGTCAGCTTATGCTTTGTCTTCAGCTTGCCTTCTGTTCCCTCATGAGTCAGCATTCCAAATAGTCGTGAAAGTTTTTAACTCTTTGACCAATCTGTCACATGTGATTGGATCATGATTTTTCGTTGACAGAAAGCTTGTTATCATAAGCATGGTAATTATGACTGTTAAACTTCCTTAGGGTTAACTTATGCTTTCATTACTTAATTATTTTAAACCTTGGGGTTCTGCTGGAATTTTCTAAGAATATTCGTCAATGTTCAGTAAAATCTGGATTTCTCTTAGCTGAATCACTAAAATGTACTATGTGCAAAAGCTCTAAAAGCACACAGCTGCATGAGGAACATGGTAAGGCTGCCATGAACAGCTCACCAGTCCTTCAGGACACCCCACTCACCTCTGGAGACATGATGCCCTTAGATCTGTGTGGGTTCAGGGGGGAGGGGCTGTCAACCCATTATCCTATAGAAAATCATAATAACTTTTTTTCTTTAGATAAAATTAAATAGAAGTAGGAGTTCTTGTTTTTTTTAAGCATTTTTCTTAATGGTTCTTCTTGTGTATCCTCTGGGAGCGCAAATTCCACGTTGGACACCATTAATCTATGTGAGAAACAACAGTGGCTTGGATTAGGCTGCTGGCGGCTGAGGTGATGTCAAGCAGTACTTCCAGTGGTGAATGGTATCAGATAACAATCTGGGCAATAAATGCACTTATTGTTATCGGATTGCCATAGCCCCTAGGGCTTTTTACCATTCAAAGCTGAACATACTAATTTTCAAAAAGAAGATATCTTGAGGTAATAATTCATATTTAATATTTCAAATTCATATTTACTATATTAGTGTTACTTAACTTTTTTGGAAATTATGCTTCTTTTCCCTTGCATTAGAAAACCTCGGTTCCTAAAAAGAGTACCCTAATTACTTATTTGCATTATTCTTCCTCCTCTTTTCCTCCCTAATACTACTACAGAGAGTCAACTGAATAAAGTTAAGTGTTTCTTTGTAGCTCTGGCTTTACAAGATATTCACTGAGGATATACACTCATTGTGTTTCAGAGTTATTTGAAATATTGTTATCCCCTCATCCAGTTCCCTTCTTACTCTCACAGGTAATCATTTTTATTCTTTTGAATTTATGATTCTACATCTCTTTTTGCAAATAAAAACAAATATATATTACAACTGCATGTGTGTTATTTCCACTAATATTTCTTACAAGGGGAACATTCTAGTTATATACTTGTGTACCATGCTTTTTCACTTAGTATCGTATCCAGGGAGACCACTCTCTACCAGTGTACCAAGATTTTTCCTGTCCTGTTTTTCATTTGCATAGTATTCCCTTATGGACAACCATTAAGCCAATTCCTTTTATAACTTTCCAAACATGTGGATAGGAAACTGGAGGCTTGAAAGATGAGGGAGTGAAGTGAAAAGGGAGGACTAGTAGGAGAAAAAGAAGCAATTGGCAAGACCCCCAGGGCTCCTGGGAAGACCCTCTGAAAAGGTTCAGGTTAGGGAGGCTTTCTTCTCTTGGGTGAAATATGGTAAATTGGTTGTGGTAGCAATTCCAGTGTGTGTGTGTGTGTGTGTGTGTGTGTGTGTGTGTGTGTGTGTTTCAGGGGCTAGGGAACTTCTCACAGATCACCAAGCAATTCTCAGACACAGGCAGAGTGTCCCGGAATTCAACTCAATTCTGACACTATCTACGCAAAGATAGCGTCAGATTCCACAGGTCTAGGTTCAGTCCTACAAGACTGCTGCCCACCTCGGATGCCAGCCACATGCCCAGGTTATTGCCTGTGCTTACCACCAGCTATAGATTGGGGTTCCCATGACTCCCTCCTTGGAGTTCAGATGCCAGTCACAGGTCTGGGTTTTACCTGTACTTCTGAGCAACTGCCTATAAATCAGAGGTTCCCACCACTTCCTCCTTGGACTCAATGAATTTGCTAGAGCAGCTCACAGAACCCAGAGAAACATTTTACTTATTAGATTACCAGTTTATTATAAAAGGATGTAACTCAGGAACAGATAGATGTAAGAGGTACACAAAGCAAGGTATGTGGCAAGGGCAAGAACTTCCATGCTCCCTCCTGGTGCCCCACTCTCCTACACCTCTGTGTGTTCACCAACCCCAAAGCTCTCAGAACCCTGTGGGTTTTGTTTATTTATGGAGGCTGCAATAGATAGGCATGACTGATTGTATCATTGATCACTGCCTATTGATTCAATCTCCAGCCCCTCCCCCTTCCCAGAGATCAGATGGTGGGACTGAAAATTCCAAGCCTCTAATCACACTGTTGGCTCCATTGACAACCAGCCCCCATTCTTAAGTGCTTTCCAAAAGTCACCTCATTAGCATAACAAAACACACCTTTCTCACTCTCAGTCAACGCTTAGAAATTCCAAAGGTTTGGGGAGCTGTGAGCCAGAAACTGGAGGAAAACCAGATGTGTATTCCTAAAAAAAATCACGATATCACATCTGGTAAGGAGAAATTTAAAGTCCTAGATTCAGATCCTTCTCAGTCACTGGCCTGTGAGACCTACATTTCACCGGAGAGAAAGGAATTACTCTTCTACAAGTCAGAACCACCCTATGAATCACTATCCTTGGGCCGACAAGTGGCCTGAGGTGTGCCTCTCCCCCAGGAACATCTATAGTTTCTCTTCAGGCTCTCTATGTGGGGAAGCACGAAAATACTTATACTCAACTGCTGCAACTTTCCTCAGCCAGAACTTCTTGAGACATTGATCTTTTCCTCTTCCTCCATGGGAATGTCTTTTATATTTGTACTTCAAAATATTTTTTGGAATTGCATAGAAAAAGAAGGAAAAAGGAAAGAATGAGGCAGGGAAGGGAAGAAAGAGAGGGGAAAAAAGGAAAATAGATTTTTGATGTATTTCAGTGATGCATTAAAGATATAATCATTGTTGCTTTAGAAAAATGGTTCATCATACCTCATCAAAATTATCCTGCCATCTAGTTCTAAGTCTGCTTGAAAACTCTATTGAAAATAGATATAATTTTAAAACAAAACAATTAATTATAATATTTTATTGAAAGAAAGAAAATACAGCAGAGTTCAAAAAGCTGCACTTGTTATGCTTTATAAGGACAGAGGTCTACACAGGTTTTATGTATGTACACGTTCATGTCATTATATCGCAGAGCACCTTTCACTGCCACAGTGTTAGGTAAGGAATAAAACTTATCCAACTTAATCTTTAAAAAAACTAAAACGATATAGTATATTTTAGGATTATGTACATATTCAAAATATTTATATATTTTAAAAACGCATGATTTTCATATGTGCACCACAATTATCTCCAATTCTCAAACTACTCTGGTACCAAAATTCTGTTTGTCAAATAACAAAACACAAGATCCTGTAATCTATCTCCAAGCACCAGTTAAAGTCAGCATTTAATTCTTCATCAAACCAGAAGCTTCTAACACATGTAAAGTGAAGTGAGTATTGAAATCATTTAGTCCCTCAAATTTTTTTTCTTGCATTAATTACCTGATTATTTTAAGAAAAATGGGGGAAGGGGAGCTGGATGTTTTAGATCAATATTTTTCTGTTTGATGGAATCCTAGGGCTCTCAGAAGAAACTTCCCACGTGCTGGGGAAGGTTTGAGGTATGACCAGATGCATTTTGTTTGTAGTATATGTTAGAGCTTAGAGCTTTATATATAATTGCGATCATAAAAAGTGTTCTCTTGCTTTAAAGTCAGTTTGAAAATACTAATGTGGAAAACTGCTTCAAAATATATTTCATTTGGTTATGCTAACATAGTTAAACATTTCCGTCAAAACAGATTATCACAATTAGGTGATACATACACATAATGTCAATGACATACATCAACTGGAAATTTACCTAAGAATTTCGTCTTTATGAGTTATAGCAGCTGATATAATTCTAAGTTTTTATGTACATTTGTTAGGCTACAAGGACTTTGAATGGCATAACACAATTTTATCATTAGCTAAATAATATGACCAAAGAACATTATCAAATTTTAGACCAACAAGTAAAAATGGAGAGGTAATCCTTTTATATGAAATTATTTTAACGTATCTCCTTTTAATCTTACGTACTATGTTAAATAAAAATAATCACTTCTGAAAATGAGACACACGATTCTATTCGCTAATTTTAATTCTAATCGTATTTATGATGTAAACCAAATGAAAAATATGCTTTAGTGATACCTAGTTAAAAAAAACCAAACACTTCGATAAGCACCTTAGAACTAAAATATCATTACAAAAACATTATTATTTCGGAAAGTGGATGCCAAGACGTAATCCCTTTCTTATCCTCTTTGAAAATTACGTCAATAGAGTCAAGCATTTTCAAATGCTGTCAGATTTAAGGAGTACCCAGGAGTTCCAATATCGAGGAACTTAATTTTTTTGGAATAAAAGAAACGGCTTTTTTTGCAGGCCAAGCAGCCACCAAAAATTTATTTTCACAATCACCAGAGGGCGCCAGTGCCCGTAGCATGGTTGGCGTAAGTGTACTCCAGCCTTCGGTGGTAATGAGTTTGGACATTGCCACGCTAAAAAATGCCTTAAAAAAAGAAAACTGATAACCTCTAAAAAATATATTTACATTCTGTAACATCTAAATAATGTTGGACTGTTAGACAAAAAAGGGAGTTCACTGGCCTATTTCTGGGTAAGATTAATTTAACAGGATTTTTATTAATGTTTCTGAATCAGGAACTGAATGGATATCACTTTTAACAACGAATAAAAAGAGCATTACTAAAGCTATTAACACTAACAATTCATTTAGCACCACATATTTAGCACCAGAATCCATACTGATAGTTCACACTTAGTAAAAACTTCAACTGAAAAGAAACCTCGAAATTGTAGCAAGGATATTATGGTTGTTGTAATGCATTTTCAGCACCATCAGCGAGTGAATTAAGTTTTTGATTGACCTCTTATAAGTCAAAATTATATCATGGCATAATTTTTAAAAATCATTTTGCGTGTGTTTAAATATGCCTTTCCCCACGCATATACTGATAATACTATATATATATGTATATATATATGTATGTATATATGTATGAAGTCAAATATACTGTTAGGCACTGATAGAAATCTAACTTTATTCTCTCTGCACACTTTGGTAGGTAAAAGCTTCCATTTCTGTCAAAATTTGCATCCTGTGATACTGAGGAACGTAGGGAGTGGTGTTACACAAAGGGAAAGACATAGACCACAGCCTGAGCTTTGCTTTTCCTTCCTGGACACATTCAAATGATCCGTTTAGCTTATATATTCATTTAATAAGCTGGGTATGAACACAAAACACTTCAGCTGGTCTAAATGTGTACATGTCTGTTTATGTGGGTGTTATAAGTTGATTCAACGGAAGCATGTATAATGAGAAGAATGCACGCTGTTTCAGTTCAAATAGTCTGAGTGAATTGTATTGGGTGCACCTGCCTTCGTGTTTGGTCAGCTCTGTGCTACAGCAGCACGGAGCTTTTGAATAAATGTTTCCACAAAGGTTTCAAGTGAACGTTAGGGCGCGGCTGCCAAAGGAAGCCGGTAGGGAAACCCCGATGGACCCCAGAAATCACGTTGCGTAGGCTACCGAACAGAAGCAAAAATGGTAAGAATAAAAATTGCTTCCACCACATTGTAAAAGCAAGCTTATCTGTCATAACCAGGAACATTAAGACTGTGCCTACACAACTTAAATACATTTCTATAAAGAAACCCATCAGTTTAACAGCTAAAATTGTAATTTTTCCAGTCTTCTGACGACGTGGAAGCAAAACAAACTAAAGTGTTGTATTGTGACAGTAGTGTTTTACTTTTTTACTGAATAAAGGGTGATCTGAAAACTCCATGCTGTAGAGAGAGAATCAGTGCCGTGGAATATGGAGAATATGGAAAATACACTTTCTTTTGAATGATATGTTTTGAAATGAAAACCTCAATATTGACTGTTTTTAGCTGCTCTTAAGAAATATCTGATACCCAGCCAGACTCTTTCTGCCCCTGGGAATTACAGTGAGAAGTAGCTATCCTAGCACCATGGTTGAATGCTGTGAAAAACAGGACACACTGATATCAGCAAATTTTCATTTGCTTTAGCCTGGAAAATGAAACATTTCACATGCCTACCTTATATTACTAACTTTAAAAAGTACACATAGCATAACAAAAATACCCGTTATATTTTCAGGTGAGTTGTTAAGTTATAAATAAATGCATAGCTCTAGTTGTGATTTGGAAAGGACTGTAGTGTAAGTTATTCGTGGCTAGATCCTAGTCTTAATCTGATATGTTTGATGATTTATCAGGATTTTTGATGCATTCAGAGTTTTATATTTAAGAGATTTTTGTCTTAATAAACATGGAAAGGTGGGACTCCTCTAAATTGTTGCAATTCTAGACTTTTTAGTTAATTCTAAAAATATATTCATAGACACATGTATTGAACACTCTGCATTACAGCCACTATATAAGAAGCTGGGATGAATGCAAAGAATCAGACAGAGTTTCTGCCAAAGAGAAGCTCATAAAACTTAATTTTTTTCCCAAATAAGTTTCACAACATTAATGATGCATTTAATATTCATAAAGTGCTATTAATATGGTAACTCTAGCCTCATAGGACCCTCTGTGAAATATGTAGCAACTACTATTATTCTTTTTTGGCACTGAGAAACCAAGCCACACAAGCAATCCAGCAACAGGGCTGGAACTGAGAACAATCATCTCTGCTTGATAGTACTTTTGCCGCTTCCATAGAATGAGTCTAGGAAAATGAAAGTTGGAACTACTTTCTAGAGAAATCAAGTAAACATCCCACTAATGAGTTTTCTCCTCAATTGCCCACAGTTAGATAAAAGACTGGGGCCCGGATCTTACAATGACTGCTGTTCTCCAGTTTAGTCCCCCCAAATACTTATTTTTTTATACAGTCTATTTATGTGCCCACAAAAGCAGAGTAGTATGATACCAAAACATTTGGTCACCATATTCAGTTTGTAAAAGGAATCAGTCCAATTGTTTGTCATCATGTCAACCTAAACTCCAGATGGTAGATTTTTCCCTCATTGACTGGATTTAATTAACTGTCATCTTTCAGTGTATCCACCCTAAGAAACTGCAAATGTGTAGAGAATTTTAAACAAGTAGCTTCCTTCTGTTATTTGCACTCTGGAACTAACCCTGTTTGCTTATTCTGTAACTCTATGGAAGCATTACATAACTTGTGGACACTCTCTTTCATTCTCTCTCTCTCTCTCACTCACACGCAAACACAAAACATAATATAAGTGTCTTGACCCAGATGTTGACTTTTCCTCTCTAATAGCAATTTCCCGAAGGAGGAAACGTTGCATTTCCAAAATCACACGAGTGAAATTTTCATAGTGACTTTGATTTGACTTCCACAATCAAACTTAATGGAAAACTGAAGATTATTCTCCTACGTAGACATGGAAATAAGATTTGCTAATTAGTCCTTAGCAGATCATCTGAAGAAGGCCACTTTGCCAAACCCTACCTGCGGTGTGCACGCACGATCTTTAATGCGATGCTCAGAGGCTCATGATGATGATTGGGTGGACGCTCACCAAATAATGGTGGGAAGAGACGGAAGTGTCCTCAACATCTCACGTGTCTCTTTCTGGCATCCTTTACCCTCTGTTGCCAGGCCTCAAGATATACTAGACTCTCAGGATAGACCCTTCTGAAGCTCTCCCCTGTAATTTTTTGTGCGGTAACCCTATTTCTATGGCTCTTCATACCTGTCTCCTAAATCTTAATTCTCCTGGGCCTTGTCAGGTTTTTTTAGTGTCTTGCTTTCTGCTTACCAGACTCACAACTATTTACTCTAATACAGTAATCCCTGGGCAGTTAATTCTTTTCGGCTTCTCTTAGTTCCAAGTGGTGTCCCTACATTTTCATGCTAACCAGAAGCCTTACGTGTTACCCAGTGTCCTCATCACCTATTTCACCTATAAGGGGCCATTATGGCAGCCATTTCCTCAAACTTACATTAAAACCAATTTGTCAAAAAACTGTAATTTTGCAGCAAAATCTTAAACTGCATTATTTCCTGAATATTTTTGTGAGCTTCTTGAAGGCAGGAACCGTATCTCATTATCTTGGCATTATCAGAACACAACTAGCAGAGTGCCTTACACATAGTAACCACTCAACCCATGATTACTAATTCAATAAAAGAGATGAAGCAAAAGGCATGACTTGAACCTTCCATAAGTTGAGCATATCCTTTGGTGAACCCAAATAAGACAAAACACCTCCAGAATGAAATCCTTGGTTGCTTAATTAAATTATTATGTCCAGATATCACTGAGTGTTATTTTGCAAACTCTCATTTTGTAGGTATTACAGAAATGGGTGCTGAAGATGTCCCACCACCTCAAACATATTTCAAAATAGTATATTTTTAAATTCCCCTCAAGCTAACTACTGAATCACAATATTGTCTGTGTTACATCATCTGTTATATGTTTGCGCATGTACATATACATACACACATATGTGTATATATATCTACACACACACACATTAATTACAGGTCACATATATATTTTATTCCTCACAAACGTAGCAAAATTCCTTTGGAAAGCAAGGTTTAGAATTGGCTGCATCAACTATGTCAATACTATGTATCCAACATTTTAACTTGGGCTTAGAGGTCAGACGATAGAAATGGATGTTTTGATGACCTCAAAGATGAAACAAACATACTAGACAAACACTAATTTATACAAGGAATAATAAAAGGAAAACAAGATTATTATAAAATATGTATAATATGTGCAAAACTCAATATATATATACGCCTATGATTCCCAGAAACCATTCTATTTCCTGGAGGAGAAGATAAGCTTATTTAAACCAGTATAGGTAGTTTGACGTTACTCCTGGAAAACAAAGATTGTCAGTACAAGATCCTCCGTAACTTGGAGGGCAAGCTGAACATGGTACTCCTACTTTATAGGGTGCTTCTCCAATCCAATTGCCCCTAGAAAGAAAAAAAAAGTACAAAGGTCACATCAGTGCTACATTAATGCCCATTTAAAGAAATTTGGTTGTCCTCAATCACATGACCCCGTGGACTGAGATGTAATGATCCTTTTGAGAGTTTGTCAATTTAGAAAGGCACTGAAAATTATATCTATTTCTTTTTTTGAAGATTTTATTTATTTATTTGAGAGAGGGAGAGAGCACATGAGGAAGCATGAGCTGGGGGGGGGGGGGAAGGGGCAGAGGGAGAGGGAGAAGCAGATGCCCTGTGGAACAGGGAGCCCTCAGCTAGATCCCAGGACCCTGACACCATGACCTGAGCTGAAGGGAGATGCTTAACCCACTGAGCCACCCAAGCACCCCTCCATTTCTTATTTATAGATTAACTTATTATTCTATATATCTTACTTTTTAAATATTTCTCTCTGCAACAGTTAATATTATCTTTATTTACAGATAAGATGTGAAGCACTATGATGAACGGTGACCTAATTAGTCATCTGATGCCAGGCTCGATGCTCATTCGGTCACACATCTGTCTCTGTCCTATAACTAACTGCCTTTAGACCACATTGGCACGACACATTCCCATTCTTAAACCTTCTGCTAATGCTAAGGACGGTAATATATACATGTGCTTAATATTTTCTGGGAGGCTTAGAAATGATGAAATGAGCAAGAAGTTGTCATAAGTGGTCATGGTAAGAGACTAAGGGGAAGCAATTAAAGGTGATTACCCATGTGTAAGCTCAGAGCTTTTGTTTCTAGTAATACTATTTGTTTTTTTGATAATGCTAAACACATTAAACTGAATTATTTTGTGTCATCAATATTTTTATCTGTTTTGATGGCCACGATCATAATACTACATCAAATTCATCATTTACAGTAGTTGGAAATAGCCACAATGCCTTACTGTTCAATTATGAAGAAGATAATAGAGGTATTTTTAGTAGCATGATGATTAGGACTTAGAGTACTAAGAAATAGCAACAGAGCCAGCAGTTTGAAGGAAATTGAATGGTCAGGAGGAAATTTGGTTGTCAGTAGTAAAAAGTCAGGGTTGAAGATAAGACAACAGTAGGTAAGAGGCTAAAATATGAAACAGGTGGTTCTCATCTTCTTTAAGACCTGAAGAAAACAAGCAGTGGCTCTTCAAGTGTATCTACATAAAATATCTGCTTAGATCAGCCAGTTAAAAATTCAGGGTTTGGGGCACCTGGGTGGCTCAGTTGGTTAAGCAACTGCCTTGGGCTCAGTTCAGGATCCCAGGGTAACCCTCACCCTGCTCAGTGGGGAGCCTGCTTCTCCCTCTCCTTCCGCCTGACGCTCCCCCTGCTTGTGCTCTCTCACTGTCACTCTCTCTTAAATAAATAAATGAGTAAATAAATAAATAAATAAAATCTTTATAAAAATTCAGGCTTTGATCTATAAAATATTTATAGAGGAAAATCTACCTATAAAAATGAAAAACATGCTGATTAGCGATTCATGTTACAAAACGTCATCAGATTCCAAGAACGGACGTGCACCTCTATTTAGTTCACTCTATACTCTGCCCTCTGGATAAGCTTCCTCAAACGTAACTTGGATAATGACACATGCTTACCCCAAAACACACAAGGAGGCCCGTTCTCTTATGAGAGTAGCTCACTCCTGTACCCTAATCTCTCCTATTCTATATTCATCATCTTATTTCCCTCTATATCTTCATCTAAAGCTGTAAGTGTTAACTCACAACTCATGCTATTTTAATTTCATATTTTTCTATTTATTCTACATAACTTTTTGAAATTACACAGCACATATTTTTGGCAACATAAACAATTTTACTTAGAAAAACAATTTTATTATATGTAAAAAGTATTACATATTACATTACAAACTTTTACACAAATCACAGATTCTTACTGAATAGAGGATAATTACATTCAAAAGTAAATCAGTCAACTAATAAAGTTACATTATTCATCCTTCCATTTTTTGTTCTATTCCATCTAATTAAATTCTCCCTCCCTACCTCTTTCTCTCTCTCCACTTCTCTCTTTTTCCCCCCTAAGAAACAGTTCGGCTTGAGCTAACTCTATATTGGCATTGGAAAATTCACACTCAAATATCAGTCAAGATTTTAAAACTTTTTTTCATTGCCTAGGTTTCAAAATAATGGTTCTTTTTTTTTTATAACAAATAAAGCATATTAACACAGTACCTTCATCTCTTGCATAAAACAATCAGATATCTCATCGATAATATTAGAAAATTCAAATCAGTGTTTAAAAACAAAACAGCTAAACAAATGAAATAAAAATCTCTTTCACCATTCAAGTACTACTTGGCCTATTTATGTCAGGAGGAAGGGTAAAGGCTTAACAGGAAAATATGAAGTATGAAACTGAAAATACCAAATAAATGCACAGTTTTAATGCTTTCTGTAATGCAGACACATTCTACTTTCCAAACCTTACTATTCTAATAATTATGAAGGGGGACCATGGGGAAAATCGCTATTTTTCTAACTTTGCAAAAACACTGCCACTGGCATACTACCATATAAATGAGTAATGCGGTTATTTGTGAAACGTTTTCTCATTCCCTCCCCATATTGGCAAACCTGGGGAAAAATCTTTGGGACTTACTTTGGAAGACACCAAGAGTGTCATAAATCCTTTGCACATTTTGCTATTTACTCCAAATGGGAACAGACTCATGTATAAATATTGGAACATTTTATCATCTCAAGAATTATTGTTATCAAGAAGGCATTTTATCAAATGTTAACAAATGCTTATTTATACTCATAAAGAATATTTATAAATATGCTATTTTTATAATCTTTGCTCAATTTTCACAGTACATTTTTATGTATGCCATAAAATGGAACTGATGAAAAAAATTTTGTTTTATTTTTATTTTTTTAAAGATTTATTTATTTGGGAGAGATACGGAGAGAGAGAGAGAGCACATGTGCACACACATACATGAGGGGGAGGGGCCGAGGTAGAGGGACAGGGCTAATCTCAAGCAGACTCCCTGATGAGCAGAGCCCCATCCCGAGATCGTGACCTGAGCCAAAATCAAGAGGAAGACTCTAAATCAATTGAGCCACCCGGTTGCCCCTGGTGAAAAACTTTTAAATTTTCAATACTGAAACTTAAATCACGGCAAAGGTTTAATTTAAAAAGAAATCATAGTGGGGCACCTGGGTGGCTCAGATAGTTAAGCGTCTGCCTTCAGCTCAGGTCATGATCTCCAGGTCCTGGGATCGAGCTCCAAGTCCTGCTCCCAGCTCAGCAGGGAGTCTGCTTCTCCCTCTTCCTCTGCCTCTTCCCTTGCTTGGGTGTTCTCTGTCTGTCTCTCTGTCTCTCTCAAATGAATAAATAAAATCTTAAAATAAATAAATATAAAAAGAAGTCATAGCATTTAAATTTTCCCCTCTGGTGATTAATGACTCCTTAGCCATCCATAAAATTAGAAAACTTTAACTTTTAGCTTTACTCTTAAAAAAAAGAAGGAAGAAGGACCCTGTTTTGTTTTCCCCATGAAAAAAATAAGCCAATATTCTAGTACTGATTGATGGGAACATTGCAGTGTTGATAAATTCTCTACAAGATTCTTTTCTGATAACTTTTATAGAACTATGAAAAACCTGAAAGTACAATGTTTATTTTACAATTATCGTGACTAAAGAAAGGTGAAGGAAATGTAGTGAATTTCTGTATCTCAAATTGGTTTGCCCACAATTTTAGCCCCAAATACTCTCTTTGTGAAAAATAACTGTTCATCTCATTATTTTTCGGGTATATGGGGTCATGGGAGATTTGAGGATTAGAGTCTATTGTAATTAAATCTTATTCACATTAAAATAACTACCAGACTGGAGATATTTAATAGGGTTCCAGGAAGTATAATCCAGCCTCGTACTTACTTTGGGGCATAGTTGCATACCAGGTAAACTGCACGTTGCCACACAGCTCCCCAGACATTCATGTTTTGGCAAGTATGAATTGCACATCCTATCCGATTGGAGGTGGCCCAAACCATCTGCAAAAATAAGCCAATACATCATTATTGAAGTTAAAGCTAAGAAAATGCATATTCCCCAAAATAGTAAGAGCATTTTTAAAACTATGAATCAAAAATTAACAAGACAAGTGAAATAACCTGCGTATAATGTGTGCACATGGGGCCAAAACATCTCATAGGACATCTGGGGTTGCAATCCTGAGGATATGGAAAAGCATAATCTTTCACTTCATCATACCATGGCTTGACCAACTGGAGAATAGAGCGATATCTAGATATCAAGAAAAACAATGAGAACTTAGAGTACAACAGTGGTAATTTATAGTGGAGTCATATTAAATTGTAAGTTAACAGTTCTTTTTGCAGGTTATTCATGATGAATCAAGAGCAAATCCATGCCTCACAATCACCATCATCACCTATTCCTTCAAGTAGGGCCAAGCATGAAAATGCCTGGGACTAAAGCAAGTGAGCCTAAATTAGTTTAAGTATATGTCTGGTTGTTTCAAAAAGAGAAGTGCAAATATTTCAAGAACCTTCATCTTTATCTTGTTTTATCTTATCAAAAATTTCTCCTGCCAGAATCATATACACAATAAAAATTAAATATGTAAATTATAGTTGTGATACTAGAACTCAGTGTGTTTTTTCCCTTAAACTTGAATCACTTTAATTTGAATAATAGCACACCTGATTTTTCTCCTGTATATGGAAGAGAACAGGTCTTTGGAATGTTGGATGATGACATTCCTCAGTGGTGGAAAAATTATCCTATCACTGGGAATGGCCTTTCCATAGTTGCACATACTTTGCATATTTATGTGTGTGTGTGTTTGTGTATGTGTGTGTGCGTGTATACACATATATGTAAATATATAACTCACACAGACATATATAGATATACATATATGCAACCATGAGAAAGTTACATAAACATAAGAATAGCTTCTGACACATTGAAAAAATTTTCCTGAGGTGGGAGAATCAGGATATAGGATATAACATACACCTAACACTTTCAAAGGCTAAGAGACGGTGTTCCAAGGGTGAAAGGGGAAACTGGTCTTATTAGGACCTTTTTTTAAAAAAAATTATTTATTTATTTATATATTTTTTTATTATGTTATGTTAGTCACCATACAGTACTTCATTAGTTTCTGATGTAGTGTTCCACGATTCATTGTTTGCATATAACACAATGCTCATTGCAATACATGCCCTCCTTAATACCCATCACCAGACTAACCCATCCTCCTACCCCCCTCCCCTCTGAAACCCTCAGTTTGTTTCCTGCAGTCCATAGTATCTCATGGTTTGCGTCCCCCTCTAATTTCCCCCCCTTCATTTTCCCCTTCCTTCTCCTAATGTCCTCCATTCTATTCCTTATGTTCCACATATATGTGAAACCATATGATAATTGTCTTTCTCTGCTTGGCTTATTTCATTTAGCATAATCCCCTCCAGTTCTATCCATGTCGATGCAAATGGTGGATATTCATCATTTCTGATGGCTGAGTAATATTAGGACCTTTTAACCAATTAAATAATCCTTGAAGACATCTGAAACAGTCACAGACCAAGCATCATTGCCTGACACATAGTGAGCACTCAATAAATATTTGCTGATATTATTTGAAAGTGGTGTCACTCCCGCCTTGGGATCCATAAGTAATAAAGTGTGTGGATGAACAGTATCATCGAAACTGCTTCTTACCTTCCAGTTCGTACAGATAGATTTTGGCCCAAAAATCTCAGTAAGTAAGAAGGTCCATGGTCCCAAATGCAAGTAGCTGCCCAAGCCTCTGCGGATTTTGCAAGATTTTCATCCCAAACCTGTGAAGGGGAAAAAACCTTCAGCTTTACCAATTTTGTTAGTAACTGACAAAAAGTAAGAGGAAGAAATGGTACTACTATTTCCTAAAGTTCTTTCAATTCTGGTTCCTTAGACTATTTTAACTAAAGAAAGCAAATTCAGACCATTGATATTGAAAGTTCTCTAATATAATATCATAGAAAACATTTCTGTTTTTACAGTGTCATCCAAATCTGAAGTCCAAACATCAGTTTAAAGGTAGGCTAACAAAAATACCACATCTAGATGGAACTTGACACCTCATACTGACTACTGAATTTTCAATCCACCCAAGTCAATTGGTTTTCCTAGAGGTCATCTTCATAGCAACAAGGAGTTATGCTATTAATATATCTTAAAAACTAATATCATCAAATTATTTATTCAAATCGATTTACCAAAATTAATAATGTTTAATATTACATTGCAATTTTTAAAAGTCAAACTATATTGTAGTATAATAACTCCCAAGGAACCTTCATATTTTTTAACATTTGAATCTTTGGTAGTAATAATAATAATAATAATATGAGAATTAAGTTTTAGTGGGTATGAACTAAATACCCACTAAAACATATCATATTATGGTTTAAAACATGGTATATTATGGTTCAATTAAATAAATTAAGAAAAATAGTAATTGTTCTCAAAAAAGGAAGGTGTTTAAATTGATAAGGATATTATTGACCTATAATAAATTTTCTTTAATTGAAAAAAACTGTGGGACAAAATTTGAATGAGCCTTAGATTTAATAGATATTTATATTAGTTACCATACAGATTGACATTTTCATCTCTGAAGCTGTATGGGGAAATGAAGCCAAACATTTGTGGACCTGCTGATAATAAATCAACCTAAAATGGTGATCTATTTTATAACAAGTTTCAAGGTACAAAAATGCAAAATAGAGAGTATTTACAATTCTTGTAAACCAATATAGAAAAAAATGCATTCAAAAATTTCCCCTAGTAAAAATATAATTTAGTGGAGTATTTTTCTTTTGTATGGAATGGCTTTAATTGAATTTTATAGTTTGTATCATGACATTATTTCCTAAGTTATTTAAATATTATTCCAGCTCTCTGAAAAAAAATTACTTGAATTTTGACTAGACAGTAGTATATTTTAGAAGGTAAGAACTTACATGAAAAAGTAAGTGCCAATTTTATAATTACTCAAATTCACATGAAGCGCCCCACAGGAACATAGATGTTCTTCTACTGATCATTGTTTTCCTGTTTTCATAGTCTCCTTATTTTATCATTCTTTTGGTGACTTTCTCCTCTACCAGGTTGTATGGAGTTAAGAAAACTCACCTACATTAGGGTTGATGGCCCTGAGTTCACTGTGAGTTATAAACTTTCAAGCTAACTCATGAGACTGCTTGACTACAACACTAAGAGGGTAATTTTCCACAAAGATGATGGGATACATATATTAATATAACAACGTTTTTAAGTGGAGAGAAATTATTTTAATGACTTTGAAGTAAAATAGGCAAAAACCAAAATAATAGATAAATTCTTCCAGAGACACTTTCATCCCATGAGGCCATGGCAGCCACCTTCAACAGAAATTTGTTAGTTACTCCAAAGTTGTTTTAAATTAGGAAAACAAAGTCATCTTACATAAACTCATCTTGAATTACATTAAAATAAACTTACAAAGTTTGTATAAAATGAGAATTGTTTAGAAAGGATCTGGAGTAATTCTATGGTGACAATGGCCACATCTTCTTAAGGAGATATAGCAAGACACACTTTTCTTAGTTATCCAGAATATCATCTGCCAATTTTGAGGATTAAATGGAATGTGACAAAACATTACATAATGCCACTTTAATCGGTGAGTAATCAATGTTAAATACAGTATCAAAAATGTAAAACACTCTATCATAAGAGATTTTGTACTACGGTTTTCACAGTTACTTAGGTCAGACATAAATTTTATGAATTATTGTTTCAAACTTCTTTATTTTATCTGCAAAAATTTGAGCAAAGTGTATTAACAGTATGAAATAAATTTATAATGAAAGTCATAATATCCTAGGACTGGAATTAACTTTTAAAAGCATTGGGGTGCCTGGGTGGCTCAGTCGGTTGGGCATGGGAATCAATTTCAGCTCAGGTTATGATCTCAGTCTTGACATCAAGCCCCAAGTCAGGCTCCACACTCAGTGGGGAGTCTGCTTGTCCCTCTCCCTCCCCCTTGCCCTCACCCCCACTCTCTTTCTCCCTCTCTCTCTCTCTCTAAAATAAATAAATAAAATAAAATAAAATAAAAGGTATTTATTTGGCTGATAATGGATTTATCTAGTATTTATTCTTTTGATGTTTTTTCAATGAAATATGGATTTATGAAATATAAATTACAGTTCACTGAAGTACAAAATAGCATAATTAATTCACAGAGGAATTCCAGATGGAATGGCATCAAAAAATTATGTCCCCTGATGGGTTCTTAATTAATTGTAATCACTTGGGGGAAAGAATGCATCTAAGTATTATTTACATATTGAACTAGAATGTAAGCTCAGATCAATAACTGCTAAAAACACTTTATTATAGTCTTGTCCTAAAATACAAGCACAGCATGCCACAAAGAACACTGATCTGAAAATAAAAACCTTGTGTTCTAACCCTAATTCTGCTGCTAAGATCGTCTGTGACTGAAGACATTTCAATTATTCTTTCCCCTATTTAATTCATCTGTAAAATACGATTGGATGAGGTCATTTCTAGGGTACCTTTCATATTCACTTCTCGTGATTTAATATACCTGAGTACTGACAGCTTCAAAGCCAGTAAGTTGTATGTTATATTGGCCTATGACTTGTTCAATTCTAGCCCTTTCCATTCCATAGAGAGAATAAAACTAGATTCTTTTCAAAATAATTAACAATATTTAAAGCTGTTAAGAATTTAGAAGTAAATTAGCATATATAATTCTATCTTTATACTCGTTCATATATTTTAAAACTTAATATTGCATATGTTAAAAAGATAAACCATATATTGTTCATATACAAGATATAGATTGGTAGATTGATACAGACGTATTTAAATCTCAATCTATATTTATCTGAAATATTTCCATCAAAACATCAGTTTGGATATACAGATTAATCCTTTATGTATGGCTAAAAGTATTTTTACTTAATTAAAATGTTGGTTACAATTGGGGGGAAAAAAAAGAGAAACCAAAAAGTTCATGCCTGAAAAAATATCTTATATGAACATACCTTGTTAACCATGATAAGGGATTTTGATAAGAAGACAATGTATTTGTTACTGATGTCTACATTTGTAGGCATGAGTTTCTATGTATAAATATTACAATGAAAATTTTGGGGAGGATGGTTATGGAGGAGAAGGGATAATTACTTTCTTTCTCTCTCCATGTTTACTTTTAGGGAACTGATGGGAGGGATTTCTGCCTGTCTCTATGTTCCTGGAGGAAGATACTGGAGAGACTGATGGGCATCAGCTAACCCCCCCCCCCCCCCGAGAGCTGGTCATTTTGACTCCCTGTGGGAGACATGGTCCACTCTCCCTCTGATACCCACTGTAGAGGATGTCAAAGGTACTATACTCTTTCTTGCCTCTGTCCTCAGGCAAGGCTCACACTCATCCTGTAGAAAGGAAGACCCAGCTTGAATAGGGAGCTCTGAAATTTAGGAATTACATCAATAACATCTACTGGTAAAGTTAGGAACTGCATTTGCTGTCTTTCTCCATTGGTTACAACTTCCAGGAGAAAATGGGTATATTATTTATCCCCTCAATATCCAGCGGTATTTAAATTTATTAATATGGTGAGAGGTCTTTGAGGTTTGAAAATAGCAAGCAATGATAACTTTATTTAATAACAATAGGAGATTTCAACAAAAAATTGGAGGCTGTAGGGAGTGGTCCAATATGATCTATTTTTTCCTATTCAGAAGCTCTAAATTGCAATGAATGTGGCCAGTGCAACCATGTGAAAGAATTTTTACAATTTATAAAGTTCAGGAAGTGAAAATGTAAATTGCTTAAGCATTTAACTTAACATATACATTTCTGGATGCTTGATAGGCAATCTATCTGTTGAATTTTTCTAAGTATGTGTAGCATTTATTTGAAATAATTTTATTTTATTTTTTAAAAGTTTTATTTGTTTATTTGACAGAGAGAAAGAGAGAGAGAGAAGCAGAGAGGAAGAAGCAGACTTCTTCGCTGAGCAGGGAGGCCAACATGGGACTCGATCCCAGCACCCAGGGATCATGACCTGAGCTGAAGGCAGACATTTAACCGACTGAGCCACCCAAGGTGCTCAGCAATAATTTTAATATTGGATCTTACAAATATAGCAACAGAAAAGGGCATACCTGTGCATCCTATGGAATGCCTAGTAAATATGAAACACTATTTATTACCTTTTGTTGAAAAACTAAATATCTGATACTTACTTAGCTTTTATTCAACCGGCTTGAATATTCTGTATTTCTGGTTTTTGCCCTTCTAAATAGGTAAGATGAGTTCACAAAAAATTTAGTTGTGAACACCTAAAGGGAACACCTAAAATTTGACCTTGCCTCCTAAAAGTGAGGCAAAAATTAGGAATATTATGCATGGATACCCAAAAACATTTAGAAGACACACTAGAACTTAAATAGTATGATTAAATTAGATAGTTCACAGAATAAAGATGGTTTAAAACAGTGTTAGAGCATTCTTATGCTTGTAGGTGTGCCCTATTGCTCCAACTGGTTTTCTTCCAGTCCTTGTTGTTTGAGCCATTTAGTTTGTCAGCTTATAAAAGGATTGATTTATCTTTGTACTAAAATGTTCACCATGAACTATTATTCTACTTGTAAATGAAGTTAGCATCTTGTCTGTGGAAACCACATAGTTGGACTAAGCCCTGAGAGATATCCAAAATTCAAACTGATGTCATTTAAATATCTAGAAGAGTTGTGGCTCCAAGAAATAGGAGGAGTATGAAAGGAATGTAGATTCCCATCAAGTTTAGTAGTCTTTAGAACTTGAGCCAAAGAAATACCAAATCAAATCAAAGAATGTTGCAGTATGGGAGAAGTTCGCTGACTTTGATAAGCAGACAGAAGAATTGGATAGCGCTACGAGACAGTCTAAGGATGAGGCTGTTTTGCCAGCCATCCGTAAGTTTTGGTATCCACAACACAGAGACAGCCAGAATCATGAAGCACATTGACATCTGAAGCACCCATCTTAAATTCCAGTCAACATCTTGGATAAGAAATGTACTCAGACTGGAAGGCAAACCTAAAAATTACTTGGGAATACATCCTCAACATTGTTTGAAATGGAATAACATTGAAATGGAATAGTGCTTTTTAAAAAATGGGTAAGATCTTTTAATTCCACATGTAAGATTTAAATGTTGGAGTGTTTGAAAGAATCACATTGAAGGTATTAGAAAAGAATTTACCTGTATACACTTGATATTAAAATTAGTAATGGTTAAGAAAATGTGTCTATTAAAGCAACAGATTAGCCTTGTAATTTCAACGTAAGCATGTCAGTGAATAATTATTTACCTCGCGATTTCAAGTTGAAAATTACAAGAAAATCTTAAATTTTTAAAATAGTGTTGCAAAATTTAGAACTTAAGAGTCACTGTATTTCTTAGAATTTTAAGACAATTTAATATATGAAAATTATTTCAATAAATCAACTGAAATACTTTTAAAACTCAAATCTATTAAATGTATACATGGAGCTTAGGAAATTTAATTAATTAAATCTGCTGGCAATAAATATGAAACAAACGTGTTTGTCAGAATCCTGGATTCATGAATAGAACAAAAGATTCATCAATAGCAGCTAAATTAAGGAAAAACCAGGAATATTAATTTCGGCCTCTTGAAAAATCTATTCTGCTCATGGATATTATCTTCAAAGACATAAGATGATAAAAATAAAAATTTCACACTTTGAATTTTTAGAGACACATTTCTAAATTGGTTATTGTCATGGACACTATGGTTAATGATGCCATTGGAGACAGTGCGGCATCTCCCATAGACATGTATTCTTTTTTTTTTTTTGACATTTATGTTGTCGTTTCTTGTATATTCTGATAAAAAGTAAAATGAATTTAGATAAACAAGTTTTGAGGTTTTAAAGAAATAAGTTAGCTAAGACTGTTTGATCTTTTCCTCAGTTGGTCAAATTAGAAAAGGAGTACTGACTTACAAAAGTGAGAACCATTACAAAGAAATTAAGTGATGACAAAATTATTTCCTCTGAGGGCAGCCAAAAGCTTTTAAAATGCTTCACAGGCATGATTGTGGTTCTGATTTGAAATTGGTTGGTTTGTCCCCATTAAGTAGAAATGCCTATGAAATGGCCAAGAAAGGACACTGAAAGCGGAATACACCAGACCCAGTGTTAAACCAGACAGGACCGTAGGAATGAACTTTGGTAAAGCTAGAGAGGGATGGGGTGAGGTTGGGTAGGATGGGGCAGAGGAAGAGAAAAAGCCTTCATATGGGAAATTCTGGGCATTGATTAGACTAATGAAACTCATTCTACTTTATAGAAGAAGTAATTAAAAGAACTTGATTAAAAAAATTCCCTCAAGCCTCAAAAATAACTACAAAGTATGGGAACATATTATATCACAAAATACCGAAGTAGGGTCCTAAGCATTTTTTTAACGCTTTAAAGGAGATAATGAAGACTTCCCTCAGGTAAGATGAGTACTTTCAAGTAGGTGGGAAAGGAAAACTTCTATGAAGAGATGATATAAAGTGGACTTTTTTTAAGACGCGATCATTGCCAATGACATAAATTTATTAACAACAAACAAAAAAAGGTCTCCTTGACCCGTTTTCATCTTCCAATTACTGCATCGTTCTCTCCTTTTTCTTCCAATGAAATTCCCTGAGAGTTGTCTTAACTGAGAATTCCCAATTTCTCTTCTTCCCTTCTCTCTTGAGACCACACCGGCACACTCCCCACCCCCATCTCCACTCCACCCAAACTGCTTTTATCAATGTCATCAGTGGTCATTTCCTGGTCACCATCCTACTTGTTCTATCGGCAGTGTTTGGCATGCCTGACCACCTGCTCTTCCCGGACACACACACCATGTCTTGGTTTCATGACCCTACACTTGCCTTGATTTCTTCTGGTTGCTGCTTCTCCTTATGCTCGCCAACCCTACATGCTGGAGGGTTCTCAGGACTCAGGCCACATCCATTTCTCTCCCCCTCGCCTCTGATTCATCTATTTTGACTGCTTAGGTAATATCATCCAGTCTCACAGACTGAAATACCATTTATATGCCTGTGGTATTATTCTGAATTTTATCTCTAGACCACTCAGTTGAATACCAGACTACTTTATCTGCCTACCTACTTTAAGCCTCGACTTAACAATCCCAAAATTGAGTTCCAGATATTCACAACCCCACCCCATTCCTTAGCCCCTTACCAGCTACTCCTGTAGTGTTCCTTCTACCAGTGAATGGCATTGCCCATCTTCTCGTTCAGGGGTCACCAAATCTGTCCCAGTGCCTGTTATATTGTCTATGGCTGCTGTGCTACAAAAGCAGAGCTGAGTAGTTGCAACATACACTATATTTACTATTTGATCCTTTACAGAAGAAATTTACCAACTGCTGTTGTAGTTGCTGAGGCCAAAAATCTAAGTGGTCATCTTTACTCTTTCTTTGCTTCATAATCTTAATCTGCTCCATCAGCAAATCTTGTTGATTCTAGCTTCAAAATACTGTACATTCAGAATACAACCACTGATCATCACTGCTTTTGCTACCACCAGGTCAAAGCCATCATCATTTGTTATCCGTGTTGCTGCAAGAGACTTCTAACTGAAGGAGTGCTTCATATCTATGAAGCCTTAATACATAAATTAATGAGATCATGGATAAAAGATAATACATCCAGAATTTGAAGTCAGAGTACTTAAATATGATTGGTGTTTAGGACAGAAAGTTCCAGTGCTTTAAATCTATGCATTGCTAAATCTGCACTATGAAACCGTACTTGACTCAAGTGCTTTGAAAATATTAGAGCTCTGTATAAATACGGTTGCACTCAAATGACTGTGTTGGGGGGATGGTCTAGTAAGGAAAATGAATAAAGTAGTATTGGGTGTAAGATGGTAAAGTGCAACTGCTGCTTGACCTCTGGACAGTTATGTGGGAAAAAAAATTCTCAGAAATGAACAAATTTGCCCCATCCAGAGAGGCTACTCCTCTCTAACCAATTGCTGACAATTAGGAAGTGGGTTCAATGTCTCTAGAACTTTCCTCTCTTGAGGATAATCTGGAAATCCTGATGTATGTGTGAAATGTATCAACTTTAACATTTGGCAAATAATTTTTAAAAATGTGAAATTCTGTACAGTTCAATATCATGCAGAGCAAATTAAATATGCCCACTAATTAGAATGGTTGATGGGCTACAGCTTATGAACTCTGATGTAAGGTACCATTTTCATCATTATGGTTACAAAGATGTGGTATCTTCCCTCCTAATAGAGTGTCCCTGGAGCCACCTTTGCCCCAAACCTCCTACAACAGACTTACCACACATGGACTGCTGTTTTGTCCTCAACAATGGAAAATGCAAGAAACAACATACATTTCCAGATTAACTAATAGGACCCCAGGTAATGCATTCATCTAGGCAGCCAGTAAATGAATATTCATTGGGAGGCATTGGGTATTGTGAATTCAACAGTCAGCAGGGCAAACATGGACTCTACCTTAAAGTTTAGGGACGAGATAGATAACAAAAACACTACCAAACAAATAAATGAATAATTGCAAACTGTAATAGCTCATATAAATACATTATTCTATAACACATTATACATATATATAATGTATATAATGCACTATATTAAAAAGCTCCAGAAGAATCATGTGCTACTTAAAAGTTTGCTTCTTTTAAAGTTTCCTTAGTCAATCCAGTGTATTCCCAAATGAGCATAGGTTCATGTTGCAGACCCACAGTGCTTACATGATATTTTGTGAAAGCAGGTGCTGAATAATTTCAAGTGAAATTTTGTGATAATATAGAGTTATTACTGGGATAATTCTTTTGGCTTAACCTTTTAATTTTTCAATATATAGTCTCTTGACAAACAAGTGGATCTTTAAGCCACATGATATTTTCCTCAGCTCAGTTTTGCGTCCTAAACCATGACTGAAGACATTTCTCACCTGGGAAATTACTCCGGGATCTCCTGGGGAACTTTCAAGAAGATAGATGCCTAGCCCAATCCTGGACCTATCAAATCAAAACGTTTAGATTGGGGATCTTGAATGTGTGCTTACAAAGTAGTTCTGTTCTCTTCTGATTAGAAATAATTGTCTAAAGCCTTGTTTGGTGGAGAGCCATTTTGATTGCAGAGAACTTTGGTCCTCCCCTCTCCTCTCCCATCTCTACTAACTCCTGCCACATCACATGGGATGCCTCTGATTTTCTATTTATTTAATAGTGCAACTTCTTACCTTTTCCAGTATTTTCAGAAGGCAAATATCTTTCTGCAACTTTCTCTGATAGGCTATACTGGCAACACGCTGCATGCAAGAGGTGCTATGTATAGACACTTAGCACAAAAGGGCTGAAGGCTAAGAAAATGCTGGGTGACTTGAGGTCAAGTGTCCAAGACATTGATGTTCACGGCTTTCAAAGACTTGAAGCACTATCACAATGCAGAGTTTTCCTATATGGTTACCAAGGGTGGAAAGAATACTAGGAGCAAGATTTGATTCCATGTGAAGAAATACTTTCTAATATTCGAGGAGGTCCTCAGATCAAATGCATGTAGAGAAATACCTTAGCCAGTGGTCTCCAGAGCAGGAGATGCACACATGAGGGGGAGTGTGTAGCATATGGTCTTTCAAAGCATATAGAGTTATATTCCCATCATTTTGATTTACCTGCTGTGTGACCTTGGGGAAGTTATTTATGCTCTCCAAGCTCCAAGCTTCGTGTTTCTAAGTGAGAAAAACTGTCCTCATCTCTGAGGGTTAGACAAGATCGTGACTGAAGAGTATTTAGCACAGCCCTAGGAGGACAAGGGTGTACTTAATGGTAGACATTATTATCATGGGGGATGTAGGCACTGGAATGGTGGTGATGATAAGTGAACTAGAAAGCCACCTAAAATGCCAAGCAGTGTGAGGTGCACTTTTGATCATGTTATCTGGCAGCCTAAAGTTTAAGAGACATCAAGCTTTAATCTCAACAAAGTAGGCAATCAGATAAAGTGAAAACAGATAAACCCTGAAGCAACTAAATAATCAGAAACAGAATTGTGTATAGATAATAAGAATCTTGCTTCCAGGGGAAAAAACAGCAGACAGTGAAAGTTAAAAATTAGAGAATATTTTAGATGTCTTAAAACTTAATTCCCCTCCTTAAATCCCTCTTTAATATGTCTTTTATCTTTAAATTTTAAGATCATTTGTTGATGGATTCTAGTAAGAATTCTCCTTCCCAGGGAAATAGAATAGCCATCACCTATCTTTTGATGCTGGAATTATGAGACAGGAAGACATTTTCATGTGTGGCTAATTTTTTTCACCAACTCAGTTTGCAATAATCAAAAAACTGATTTCTTGATTGTTAAACTATCCTGTGATACGCATGCATACCCCAAATCTTGCCATTGCCCACGTGGCCAGAAGAATTCAAATGCCTTTCCGCCTACCTACTGCCTGTTGAAAACACGATCTCACTGGA
Source organism: Ursus maritimus (assembly GCF_017311325.1). NCBI lineage: Eukaryota > Metazoa > Chordata > Mammalia > Carnivora > Ursidae > Ursus > Ursus maritimus. The sequence continues at coordinate 24,405,867 of NW_024427107.1, read as the reverse complement.
ATGCAGAGAGGCCGATTTGGTAGAATGTTCCTATTTAATGAAATTATGAAACATGAATTTGGTGCACTTTTTAGGAGAAAAAAATATTGTGTCCTGAAGCAACATTTCTCAACTGTTTCAGTTTGGAGTATGTGGTGTGAAATTTTTAGAGTCATGAAAAGTTTAGTCTAAAAGCTCAACTTGTTGGGCATTGTTCCATATTCTCGTCAAAAAAAAAAAAAAAAAAAAAAAAAGCTTGGTACCTGATTTAGACACTATGGGTAACGCAGACTGGAAACATTCGAATTCCATGCCTCCAAACCTCAGTCTGTGATATATTTTATGCCAAGCATTTTCCTTGACCAGTTTAATCTGTTAGCCTTGATTTTCTCTACCCCTTCCTACATGATTCTTCAGAAAGTCTCGTAGACTGTTAAACATTTCAAGTTCATAACTATTTGATGGCCAATGACTAGTACATGCTTTTTAGATATGCTAAGTTCAGGACACCGGACCAGCCGGACTAGTCAACCTTTATTATTCTGACGTTCTTTGATTAGTTTCCAAAAAAACCCTTATCCTGAACGTGTCAAAAGAACTAGGTGGGCCTGGTCTGACCCAGGCCCCTGAAACAGATTTGGATTTGTGTGGATTTAAGACTCAGCACTTATTTAAAAAAAGATACATGAAACTTTCTTGCAAAAATTCTTTAGTAGATTCCCAGACATAAAATCATCCATCCATGCTGTCTCTGTGACACCACACTACCCTTATTATGCAAAGTGGTCCATGCTGATTATCAAAGCATATTCCTATCCAAAAATTTTTATAATAGAAGAATGTTCCCTCCCACATACTAGCTACTTTTTTCAATCTTTGTAGATGTGTACCCTGGATGATAAACCTGCAGCCACTTAATGACTACCTGAAATCTGCTCTTGATTTTGTGTTCAACTCTGAGAAACCCAGCTGTCTTGGTCAAAAATGGAGGTATCCTCCTTGGCTGTGTCATCATATAAATCTTCATTTTATTTCATAAAGTAGATCAATCACTTCTATTTTTTTAAAGATTTATTTATTTATTTGAGAGAGAGAGCACGAGTGGGGAGGGTGGAGGGAGAGGGAGAGAGAATCTCTAGCAGACTCCACACTCAGCAGAGAGTTGGAAATGGGGCTCGATCTCATGACCCTGAGATCACACCCTGAGCCAAAACCAAGTGTCATATGCTTAACCAACTGTACCACCCAGGTACCCCAATCACTCACTCTTATTGATTTGGTCCCTAACTGCACTTTGTCACAATCTTATGGGCTTCGGTGTCAGGGTGCTCAGTCGTCTCTCACCCAGACGAGTAGAATAGCTTCTAGACCCTGCACTTGGACTTTATTTCTGCCCTTTCTAGTCATTTTCTTGCCTTGTAGCCAGAACAAACTCTCTGAAATGTAAATTAATTATATAATTTCCCTGCTTAAAACCTTAAATAACTTCCCTTGATTTTATAATAAAACGAAACAAGGTTTTACACGCCTTTTCCAGGCTCATCAAACAGCATTTTTTCTCTTATATACTATATCCAAATCATACTGAATTTTTATTCTTGCCTTCTATGTACCATTTACATTCTTAGAGCACCCTACCATACCTACTACACCTTCCCTACCTCTATATCTTAAGTCCAAGTCTGGGCTAAGTATGTCTCATGTAATTCCAAAGTACCCTGTATTTTTTCTACTTTAGCACTCAACTCACTGCTTTTGCACTTACTTATCTGCTCACAGTTCTTCCTATAAAAGAGTGTCTTTCCACTTTCCAGTGAATCCACCAGCACAGTGCCAGGCACATGAGTAAATATTGTGGAATGAGTGATTGAATAATGAATGACTCTTGCCCATCAGACCACTATAGCCACACGTTCTTCACATTGGATGCCCAGAAAATGTTAAAAGACTTCATTCAGGTATTCCACAAATATTTATTGAGTCTTCTCTGTGGAACAGATATGATGCTAGGTTCTACAAATACTCAGCAGGAATATAATAGATTTATTTTTCTACACCATTGTATGTAGTCAAATATCATTAGCCATCAAAAAAGCAGCATTGTAATACTAGCGAATATATATATATATATTTATATATATATGGCCTTTATGTGATTCACAGCTTTTCTGTCTACCACCTAATGGTGAGGTTCTGAATCATACTATGTTAACATTTCCATCTGCACTTTAGAGCCTGTATTCAAAGTGGTCACAAAGAAAATGTTCTCAACCTTCAGCTGGCTCCATACATGAAGAATTGAACATTCACATATAAGTAACACTAAGTAAGTAATATTAAGCAACATGCACCTTGGAAAAAAATTCCTACAAAATGTGCCCAGTCTCCGTTGGAAGCCAAGACACTTAAAAGGCTCTACATCTATGAGAACAGGAATGTAGAGTTCCAAAAGTGCTGGAGAATTGCCTTCCTGTCAGCAGTCTCTCTCAGTTCACCGCTGGCTGGCAACGGGTCTCAGGAGGCTTTCTAGTAGTCACAAAAGCATTCATTGAAAAGATTTAGGTTAGACACATCAAATTTCTCATGTTTATAATGAGAAAATTGAGAAAATTGAGTTATCCTTCCCAAATGAGAGGAAATGTGCCATCTGGGACAATATATGGTTTCATTTAAAAAAAAAAAAAAAAGACAAGGAGAGACATCACAAGTGTTTGGTCAACTGTTGAATAGAGAAAAAAAAAAAAGGAGTTTAACATCATCTACATTCTCTTCCACATGAGGCCCAAATGAACAAAATCAGCATTTTCATTATTCCTGAGTCATAAATTATTGTAGGCAAATAGTTTATTGGCTATTTCCAGGGATGGATTAATCTATTCTCCATTCATTCACTGGAGTCATGCTTTCCGTTACTTTACTACCTGCCCTGACTTGGTAACTAGTATTTTTCTCTTTTCCAGAAAAGTCTAGGAAGCCTTATCCTCTTAGCTCTGCAAATATTTGCAGACACCAAACAAATGAAATGGACCATATTATCAACATAGTGAAATTATATTACACTTTTTCAGCTTTAAGTTGTTCAGTTTCTATCTGTCATTATCGTTTCACTGTCCCTCACCTGCCTGTCCATTGTCGTATACCGACTACGAAGACTGCTACCTCATGCACCATGCTTCAGTTAGCTGTTCATACCTGTTGCTGTGTAGGCGCAGGCGTCCGACTCCTTACCTTGCTAAACGAGTGGCACTACTAACTCAATGATTGCCACTTCCCCAGCCAACTTCACTGGGAATCTAAACTCCATCAATTGCTAGGTCCATCTTTCTAAAATGCAGCTCTGATGCTGCTCTAAAACTTCTACAGTCTCCCTAATCACTTTTGTATGAAGCGATCCTCAGTATTTTCTCAAACTCCTCAAAAATACAGCTAACACATTACGCTCTTCCTCTCCTGGTGATTTTGTGCATGCATTGCTCTATCTGCTATAACAGTCAACCCTGCCCCTTCCTGAACATCTATCTCAAATGACCCTCGTCCAAAGAGCCTTTCATGATTTTGCCAACAAGAGATCATCACTTCTTTGATTTCTCCATGGTATTTATATGTACCTCATTGAATACATCAATCTTATGCAGCAGTATATTATACTGAATTATATGCTTACTGTGTTCTTTCTTGTTTGTTTTGTTTTTTATGGTTTTGTTTATACTTTAAAGAGAAGGATTCCTGTTATCAATGGATCTCATCCTCTTATGGGGGGGATCTCAATATTTTAAAAATCAATTATTCAATTGACTTGAATTCAAGGAATATCTTATAAATTTTGGTCCATGTGTGAGTCTTGCAATTTTATTCTTCGGGAGATAATTCTTATTCTAAGAAACTAGTGTGGTTTGTGGTTTAGAGTCATGGTTTAAGCTGCCCTTAGAAGAATGAAAAACAGCTGGTGTCCAAGGAGCTCTGGAAATTTGTCAATAAACTAATTGTGGGACAGAAGCCAAGAGTAAAGAAGTTTGACTTGCATATCTATATTACCTATATTATTATTATTTTTTAAAAAGATACTGTGTTTAGAAAATTAAATATCTGAAATAAGTATTTTTTTTACTAAAATCATGGACAAAATATCCAAAGAAAATATTTTACAACTATAACATAAATGTCAACACTCTGTGTTCAAATTGCTTCTACTTTATTAGTCAAGGGCACAGTGACATAACCAAGTACTTAAAAGGAGATAAAATCATTTAATTTTGAGGAACTTTTAGAATTTAGGAAAAATTTTTGTTTTAAACTTTAAGTGCATGTGATAAAATATCATTATACATGATAATAAAGTTTCCATTAAAATGTATATCAAAATTGATGCTACTTATAAACATATAACAATTCCCAGGGATTTCAACTAAGTCATCACATAAAGGTAGATCACTCTCTATACTCAAGAACTGGTTCAAAAAAATAGGGATACAAAGGTGAATAAACATAGATTTAGCACCTGGAAAGCTTGCAAGAACTATACAAATAAGTATAGATTGAGTTTGATATTGATGAGAGCAGAATAACAGACATAAGGGTTATTTATAACAGTTAAAAGAAGGAGAAATCGATAGGGTTCCTGTGTGGCTCAGTCGGTTAAGCGACAGACTCTTGATTTTGGCTCAGGTCATGATCTCAGGTTGTGAGATTGAGCCTGGAGTAGGGTTTCCTGCTGGGGGTGTGGAGCCTGCTTAAGATTCTCTCTCTCCCTCTGCCCCTTCCCTCCCCTATAAAAAAAAGGAGAAATTGAATATGGTTGTGAGGGTAAAAAAATATCAACAAAGGACATAGCATTCTGTTATAGAACTTGAAGGTCAGAGTTGTAAATCATGCAATAAGCTAAGGAAGAGACAGACAGAGAGAGACAGCCTGGGAGGAAGGTTCAGAGAGAAAAGCTGTGGGTGAAAGTGACCCAAATCGGGCCAGCATGGTTAGCAAAAGCCTGAGCTGAAGACCATCTTCGATGAGGCTCCCGTGGCTGCTATCATGCACTGATGAGGATTTGAACACACGGCTAGTGGTCCTAGTGAGCTAAAGGTCCTACATGTTTGAGGTACATAGTAAGGGTTAGGCATGGAGCTCACTTTCAGACTGCTCACCATCCAAATCAATGATGAGCAAGTTAAAATAAATATAAGTGGTAAATTGAGATCTCTATTTTTCACCTGGCCTAGAGATTCATTTACAGTTTGTGCTCCAACCGCCAACCGACAGCCAATTAGCCATTATGTTGTACTTCTCTCAGTGTTTCTCTGAGTCTTCATGAGGGTTCCATGTGATTATTTCAGTGACTCCATTTACTCAAACAGTCCTTCTCACTTACGATTTCATTAAATTGAGCACATTTTTCTAACTGAACTAATCAGTTTTGTCCTTCCTCAGGACCTTTTCTGTTGCTCTTCCCTCCACCTGGGAAGCTCTTCCCTCATGTATGGTGGACTCCTTCACCTCCCTCCAGGACACTCTTAGTGAGGCTTTCTCTGGCCACCCAAAAATTTCACAATCTCACCACAACCTGCTTTATTTTTCTCCACAACCTTATCACCTTCTAATGCACTACGTACTTTATTTATTTATCTTGTTTATTGTCTGGTTTCCCACCCAGGGGGTCAAGGACTGTCTTATTTTATTCATGATGTAGCCCCAGTGTTTAGAATAGTGCCTGACATATAGTAAATGCTCAATAAATATTAAATGAATAAATACATGTGCAAATGAATTATATGCAGTATTTACATGACAACTTGAGACAGTCATATTTAACTTTATAGAACTTACTGTTCTAATTACTGCTTCTCATTAACTTTACTGAGTGAAGGAGGATTTATAAAGCATCTACTGATATAACCAGCACTGTAGCTGGTTCTTACAAAATAAATCATATCATAGCTCCTATATTTGAGAAATAATAATAGAGTAGAATATGAATGCTACAGGATTTCAGCTGGCATTTTAAAGGAGGAAACAAAGACATCCTGACACCTCCACGGGTTTCCCCCAGTGGAGCATTTAATAAACCTAGCCAATGGAAAGATGCTTCCCAACACAAGCACTGACTTTGAAATTTCATAGACCTAAATTCTAACTCCATTAATACCATTCACTATCCATACCACCTTGGCCTAGTCATCAACTTTTGTAGGTCTAAGTGATTTCGTTCGTGCAATGAAGATCACAATCTTAACCTCATAGGGAGAATGTGAGCTATCAAATGAGATCATCTATGGAAACAATTAGCCAAGGCATTGGCACATAGAAAAAATTAAATAAATGCATGTAGAATGAATGCATTCTTGATCAGTGGGGAAAAATATAACCGAAAAATGCGGCGTTTTTCAACCATTTCTACTATGTTTTACCCCACCTTTACTCATGATGATCCCTCTGCCTTCAATATCATTAAAATAGTGAATAGCATTATATATTGGTTGGTTATTATCTATATTTTTATTGCCTAAATTTAAGATAAGGGAGTTGAGTCACACACATTAAGTAACTTGCACGAAGTCACGAAGTAAGCAGCAGTGTTAGGGTTTGAACTCAGAGGAGCTCGCCTCTAAAACACTTCCACTGTCTTGATCCTACTTTTGTCTGCATAGCGATGTGATTGGTACCAGGAAGTATTTCCTAAACCCACAGTCTATATATTATACTTTTCTGATCTCACATAGAATCTTATGCATATTTCTCCCATAATTTATGGTAACTAAAAAAACTCATTTGTTCACTTTTCTGCATTGATATATCACCTTCTAGAAAGTGCTAATGTTTATTGAAGGTCCATTTTGCTAGGCTCTGGTCTAACTGCTCAACCCCTCAACTCATACTTTCCTGATTACAACCCTATGCGGCAGGTACTATGTTTATCCTCATATAAGAGGTAATAAAAATGAAATAAAAAATTCATGCAGGTTATATTTCAGGACTGAGGTTTGAGCCCAAGCATTTAGATTCCAAAGCCCGTATTCTTAATCATGAGAGTATAGTGTTATTCCTACACCAGGACTGACTATATCTCCTTTACCTCTTTCTTTATAGAAAACTCCTAGGGAAGTGCATTTTCATAGAGTCTAAATTGTACTTCTATGAACTATGACTCTCTTATATTTGGCAAGTCTTTATTTTTCCTCTAACTCTGACATCTGCAATTAGTCAAACTTAAAAAGCTTATTTAAATAAAAGAGATGAATTTAGACTCTGATAGAAATACCAAACTTTAAGTCAGCACTTATAAAAAGTTGTTAGTGGTACCACCTCCCCACCCCAACTTAGAAAAACCAGGCTGGTGATCTTCATTGCCTTAAACAGGCTTCAAGCTGTGCTCTTAGGAAGTACTGGACTCTAAACCATAGCCTTGCATAAATACAAAACAAAAAATAAAGTACCTTAAAAAACATAGCTATCCTTTCAATACCAACTCAAGGGTTTTGTTTTATTTTTTACTTCCTAAGTAGAGTGATTCAAACATAGAGTGCCTATTTTTAAAAGAGCAAAGAATGTGGTCATGGCAAGTTGGAACAGTGTGCAAGTGTGCTGGCCTCACTGTTATCGGAATGACAAAGCATTGAATCACAAAGAGGAAAAAAGTCAGCATACTCTCTGAGAACACAGATCAGCGTCAGGAAGAGCTTTGTCCAAGAAAGGGAAGAGACACCTACCCAGAGTATAAATCATGTAGACAAAACCTATAATTTAAAAAAATTATTTTCAAGAAATATTTTAGCTGATAAATATGACTATTAGATAAACAAAGCACAGAAAAAGTTCCATGTGAAAAATTTTTAAAAAGTGTACCTTTCAAATGTGGTCAGTCAACAGACCCCATTCTTTATCTCTGCTCTTATGTAAGACCTGATTCCTCAGTGGTTATGGAACTCACAAAAGAAAATAAGAACCTCCTCCCCTCCCCTTTAATTCTATGATGGAACAAACTTTAAGCTTCCTAGGCACGTAAGGACCTTTCCTAAATTAAAATGGATAGCAGAGCTCCGTATCCCTTAACATATAAACACTCTTTAGGTTCTTCGACGAACAATTTAAATCCAGCGTCCTCACTCAAAACTCAAAGAAAACAAATTCCTCTTACCATATATTCCATGTTTGCTGCTGGTGGGAACACCTTGCCCCGAACTTGATTATGATAGTCAAGAATGGCGATCATGTCATTCTGCGAAATGTAGCGCTTCCGCCTGGCTTTGGGGATATCCGCAGAATCGAGTTGTGCTTTTAGTGCTGCTTCAATATCAGTGAAATTATTGGTTGGCGGGGATGAGTCAGTGGCATTGAGTAAGACGACGGCACTTGCTTCACAGAGAAGGGAGAACAGGAGTGCACTGCTGACTGCAGAGATTGCTATCATTTTGAGGGGCGGAGGAGGAGAGGCCACCGAGTTTACTTTGCTTTAAAGCAGAAAGGTAGAGTTAGGGTCTATAAGAAAAGAAAAAAAAAGGGCCAGTAAGTATGAATTTACAAAGTCATCATTTGGGAGCATTGCTTGATTTGATTTTCTCTGAAAAATGCAAACAAATGTTGAACTCAAGCCTAGGAAACAACCTATAGGAGTCGTTACACATTTCAATTGGTGTTACGAGGCAGATTCCTAAAAGAAACTTCCTATAGCTAGAGAAAAAGAAACAACATGACTACTAACCCTAAAACGAATGTGAACCATTTGCCCCAAATGCCTGCACCTCATAATGCATGACTGCATATTTTCAGAGGGAAATCCTGAGGAATTGATATTAATCTTGAGAGTGAGAAGGAAAAATGCATCACAGATAACAACAATGTACTGATAATGTGTCCCAGGCATATATGGACACCAAGGGGTAGAATACAAAAAAAAAAAAAAAAAAAAAAAAAGCTATAATAAGTCAATCTCATTTCTAAAAAAATAAAATAAAATAAAAACGTGAGCTAGTATAAAATCAATGCATGCAAAATAAATTTGTTGAGCTAAAGAGCTTACCTCTGCAGAATGCCAAAATGAATATATTGTTCTTCCAAAAATTTAAAGTTCTTTGCTAGGTTGTAGCATGAACTCTTATAAGAGTGTGTCTTATTACAAGCTTTCAGAGAGCAAAACTCTGCAAGGTTTGAATGCTGCTGACTGCAGGAGCAGCTAACAGCTTTTATATGTCACAGTCTGCAACTTCCAGAAAGGGCAGTCTTTCTTAGGGTCTCTCCTAGCCAAAATCAAAGGGGAGGGGTTTTGGATAGAAAAAACAGTGATTGGGTGGCAACCTTTTTATGTGGGTGGTGAGGAAATTGAGTCACACCCACAGCTTACAAGTACAAACCATAAAAGACAAACCCCTTTTCTCTGGGCTTCCACCTTTTCTGTGAGTGGTTAATTTTCTTCATTAAATGCTTTCTAGTTCCTGGTTCCCATACAAAACGGAGGGAAAAAAAAAAAAAAGAAGACTGAGTTCTTGAAAACACAGACGGCTGAGTAACAAGCAGTACATTTTTTTTTTTTTAAGACAGTAAATGACATGGGAGCTGAAAAGAGCAAGCTGATATTAAATCAAGAGAGCAGATCACATCATTAATCTGGGTGGCCACAAATATGATTCAAGAGGAATGCCAGGCAAATCAGTAGTAGCCAAACTATAGCATATGATATTAGGATAATAGATGTTCAAGTGGTTGTACTGTCTGTCTCCATGTGGCTTTATTCTTCTAGTTTATGTATTTATTCTCTCCTTTTGTCTTGTTTCACCCTCTCTCCATTTTTTTTTTCTTTCTCCACAGAGTGAGGCAGCAAATTAGCAGCCTTGTACCTGACTTGTATACAATGCAAATAGAAGCTCAGGACAAATGACAGCAGCCAGGATAACATCTGGTTTAGGTTTAAAAGCATATAGCTGAAATCTAAGCAGAGTGGCTCAGCCTCTCAGGAAGCATATAGGAGGGCACAGCTCAGAGGCCATGAAGAATTTCACAGCAGCAACCAGCTGCCAACAGTTAGAAGAGCCTTCTCAGAAAGATGGCATTGGAGCAAAATCCATGTCCAGCAAGAACAAGAGCCAAGAATGTGAATGTTAGGGCAATCTACAATGAAAGGACCCTCAAAAATGCCATGTGTCATGATATCTCTAGTAAAATGTGGACCATTCACAGTCAGTGGCAACAGGAATCCTGGAGAATACACACTGTTCAGTTTAGGAACTTACTTAACATGCACTGACTTGTCCAGTTTACCAATGTGATTGTCTCCCACATATTTCAGCAGGAAGTGTACTACGTGAATTTACAGTCATCAGAAATGACGGTCATGTGGTTAGAAACACACCGGACTGGGAGCCAAGTTTCCTGGGCTATATTCCCAGTTGGGTCTTCAGCACTATGTGTGGCCTGATGCAGATAGTTTAACTCTTCATTGGTGCAGCCAAACCTGGGAGGAAAAAGGTACATATCCTATGGTGAGATCGACATCATCCAATTCCCTGCAAGAGCAGGAAGACATTCGAAACCAGAGGTTTTTCTGAATTTCAAAGTACAGTGATGAGAGGCAGTCTTAGATGTTAACATGTGTCAAAGTTCAAGTGTCACTAGATTTTAATGAGAATTAAGCTCCTAACTAAAGCGAAGTCATTTTAGGAGAGCTTATGGTACAATACTGAGAGCTGTAAACATAATTAATTAACACTGTAGAGCTGGAAAGGCAAGAACATAAAAGCACAGGAGGTGAGCAGGAAGAGTATAAAACATTAGAGCCGCTTGAGAGAATGCACGTGGCTGCTCACAGTTACAGATGTTTAACAACTGGAGCTGTCCAGCTAGGGTCTCACCCCTTCAGAAGGTACTCATGGCACCTTGAATGAATCTCAAGGACACAGTGTTAAGGATTCTTGAATTGAATAGGAAGTTAGGCAACATACTGTCTGTGGCCATCCAGTTCAAAGATCCCCGGACCTTTGAGAGTTAGTGCTAGCACTGATTAGCCTATATCTTTCAACATATCTCACATAGCTGTCCAGCATAAATGGAACTAACGGACTTTTATTGCCTAAACCACAGAGATGAGCTTTTCTTTCTCCAGGGTGGCTGAGCTCTTGCTTAGAGTCTCGTAAAAATCAACCATTGCTTTCAAGGTTACCTCTTTGTCATGTACACTAAGAGATATTGTCCATCTCTTGAGGTTCGAATTAAGGGACTTCCGTGGGGATAAAAATGCATTACTTGAGAAATGTGTCTGAACCATAAATGAATTTCCTCTAAAAGGAAATAGAGGGATAGAGGAGGAGAAAGAGAAAGAAGGAATTTCTGAGTTGGACCTGAACAGATTACCTCTTTGAGTACAATTACATGAGGACAGAGCTGATAGTTGCTTAATCCTGAGACCCTGAGGCATGTCAATGATTTCAGATGTCTTTCAACACACATGGATTATATTGTGGAATTTCAGACTATTAAGGAAATCCACAAGGCTATGGAATCATAAAAGAAAAGACCTGTGGGAGGAGAATTAAAAATTCTGCTTCCAAGCAGACGTTATTGCCAGAAGTATTTGAAATGCTTTGGATGTAATTTTAATTTTAAAATACTTGCAAAATTAAGGGGCATACATCCAAGTTGCCAGTAAGAGAACTATTAATGACCAAGTAGCAATGAAGTGGTTCTTTATGAGATGTCTTCTTGAAAAAGACCACTAACATGTCTAGAAACCTTAGAGGAATGCTTGCCAACAGTGACAGAAATGGAATGTAGCTACATTACTGAAGAAAACAAAAACACACATATAACATATACAATTGGTAGCAACTATTATCTACCTTGAAACCTGTGAGAAAATGGTTGTGATTTTTAAAATGAAATAAGATATAAACATCCTAGAATGACACACCTGCTTAACCAAAAGGTACTTTGTGTGTGTGTGTGTATGTGTGCGTGTGTGTGTGTACAACTGTATGCGTAGCTTTGGTCTAAATCCTTTCCAATCCAAATTTGTTCTGTGGACTAGTAACATTGCCATTGCCAGGCAGCCTGTTAGAAATGCAGAATTTCGGGCCCTACCACTGAATTAGAATGCATTTTATTAGGATTCTCTGATGATTCATATGCTTTTTTAAGGTTTGAGAAATACTATCTAAATCACTTTTTTCAGAGACACAGAGACACAACCATAAGACCATTAAATGAACTACTGTAAATGTCCATTTATCAGTAACATGGGGAGAAGCAAAGACAAAGTAGATGTGTGTGTAGTTGTGATATAGGGAACACAAGGCAACTTGTGCTTCATAAGGAAGAAAGGTCACTGGGGAGAGTACCTACATATAGCATCTCCCAAAGCAATTACTTAGTAGTGGTCAGTCTTTTTAAGATTGTTATTTAATTCATATTAAATAAGTTATTGAAACAATGGAATGCAGTATACATGAAAGTGCTTTGTAAATTGTGACTTGCTATATAAATATAAATAGAAACTATAATTGTATTCTCTCACCTCCAGGACAGAAGCCCTAATCATCCTTTGCTCCTCACTCTTTCTCCCTTGTTCCTTATATCCACTAGCTCTGTAAAACATGTGGATTTATTTTTATTTATTTTCATTTGAGCTTTGTTGACACACAATGTTACATTAATTTTACGTGTACAATTTAGTGATTTGACAAATTTATACATTTTGCTACGTTCACTTAAGTGTAGCTACCATTGGTCCCATTATGTCATCTCGTTCAATATCATACTGTATTCCTTATGCTGTACCTTTTATTACCATGATTTATTCATTCCATAACTGGAAACCTGGATCTCCCACTCCCCTTCCCCCATTTTACCCAAACTGCCACCCCATCTCCCCTGGCAACCATCAGCTGTGGGTTTTTATCTCTGAAATGTCTTACCGAACCACCCCCTTTTTAATAGCATTATCATGTCTTCTTTTTTTTTATTTCTCAGTTTTATTTATCTATTTATTCAGTTAGTTTTTACTTTAGTTCCCATTAGTTAACATACAATATTATAGTAGTTTCAGGTGTACAATATAGTGATCCAACAATTCCGTACATCACCTGCTGCTCAACATGACAAGTGCACTCCTTAATGCCCATCACCTAGTTCATGCATTCCCCACCCCCCTCTGGTAACCATCAGTTTGTTCTCTATAACTAAGAGTCTGTTTTTTCAGTTTCTCTCTCTCTCTAAATCATTATTATGACTTCTTAAAGTCAATCCCATTATCTTTTTCTAGGAGTATTCTAGTGTCTCTCCTTTCATTCATTACTTACATTTCTTTTCATTATCTTCTTGAAAAGCAAACGGAATCATTTCACTCACCTACATGTAACACTCTGTTGGTTGTCCATTGCCCATAGGGTCAAGTTCAAGGGTCTTGACCTCTTTAACAAGGGCTTTGAGAGTATAAATCAATTTACTTTGTAAGCCTTATTTGCTGTAATTTCTATTTCTTTCTGTACCCCAGCTCACCTTATACCCCAAATACAGTTAACCACTTTCTTTTTCCTGTTAGCTTCGGTAACTTCACAAACCCATGTGTGTTTGTTAATCAGGTAGGGTGGCAGCATTTTTGTCTCTAATAATGAAATTATTACAAATGTTATTATATATTATTAAAAAAGCTCAGTAAGCTATAAGATAGCATTGCATAAATTGTGTATTAATTTCTCTTTAATATTTTATTAAAATATCAATTTAATAAAATATTTTCTTAATTATGTCTCAATAGCATTCTAGAGTCATTAACATTTCCAGATGTCTTAAGTGAGCTTTTGAAAACTTTTTCACCAGATTAACCATTAATAATTACTAATCAATTTCAAATATACTTAGGTGGAAACAGATAAAGGATGGAGGCCTTGTAAGAATGATAAGAGTTTTGGGGCGCCTGGATGGCTCAGTTGGTTAAGCGTCTGCCTTCTGCTCAGGTCGTGATCCCAGGGTCTAGGGTTTGAGCCCCACATTGAGCCCCACATCAAGCCCCAAATCGAGCCCCAAATTGCGACCTGCATAGAACCCTGCATCAGACTCCCTGCTCTATGGGGAACCTGCTTCTCCCTCTCTCTATGCCTTCTGCTCCCCCTGCTTGTGTTCTCTCTCTCTGTCAAATAAGTAAATACAATCTTTAAAAAAAAAAAAGAATGATAGAGTTTTGGTGTCCAATATATATTTCTGTTATGATGTTGTAGAGGCTCATGAGTTTATTGGATTCAGAAAATATGCAGAATAAACATACAAAATATTCTCAAACTTTGAACTAATTAACACTATATATAGATATATAAAATATGTAGTTCATGTTATGTAATTATAAAATATACATTTTATATATTATGTAATATATAATTATACATAATACCAAACACCGCGTTTTCAAAATATTTGAGAAATTCTATAAAATATGTATACTATCTGTATATAGTATAATTTATTTTACTATATTAGTATTATGAAACAAGATTCAAGTTTCTGCATTTTAATTCACCATTACCTCTTTTTTTAATCTTTCTTACAAAAAGCGATTAGAAACTAAATGTAACATAATACTATTTGAATGATTATTCCAACTTCTGTGTGTTTATTTTTCTTCAAGTTAAAAAAACCCAACTTTTAGGTTTTCTGTGTTTTAAAAGCATAAAAATTAACAATTTTAAGTATGACCAAACTTGAGCTTTCTCATTGGAAATGGTTGTGAAAATCAGAGTTCCAAAGTAGCCTTTTAAGTCCCTGACAAAACCTGATTTTAAAATAAACAAATAATACAAAATAATAAAGAACAATTGTTAAATGAATATTTAAAGTAAGAATAGAACACAATTGTTTTATATTCATACAAGATCTTTAAAACTTAGTCTTCATCTAAAAAACGGGAAGCTATTGAAGAATTTGCTCCAACAAAACAAAGCAATAAATAAAGATATAGATATGTAATCCAAGAAATAGTTTCTACATGAGAATTTTAAAAAAGGGAATTCCAATGATGATGGTGAAGGGAATTATCAAAATAAAAGCTTTGCGTAGCCTGGAGACCAGCCAGTCTAGATTGGAAAAAGAAGCACAAAGAACCCCAATGTAGAGTGTTTCCAAGGAAAAATAATTGAAATTGATGGATTTTATAATACTTTTTAAACATGCCGAGAGTATATTTATAAAATACGGTAGGAGGAAAGAAGTATAATTACAGAATACTATGTGATTTGCTGTGAATATTTATAAATGTATAACAATATAAACAATGAATAGTTCTATAACCCCAAAATATGAAATTATGTTAGGATGCAGAAAAGAGAAGTATGAATTTGTACGTTTATTGAGAAGGGGGTGGGGCTTGAAAGAGAGCTTAATACTCACCTTCTATTATAGGAAATGTTTAATTTACCAATTACTGCATAACACATTGTCCCAAAAGTTATAGGTTAAAACAACAATAAGTATTTATTATCTCACACAGTTTCTATGGGTTAGGAATTAGGGAGTAACTTAGCTGATACTCTGGCTCAGGGTCTCTGATAGATTGAAGTCAAGGTGTTGGCTGGGACTTAAATGGGGCTAGAGAATTAGCTTTCATGATGGCTCATTCACTTGGCTGGTAAGTTGGGCTATTGGCAGGTCAGCACATACGGACCTCACCACATGGACCTTTCCAATGAGCTGTTTGAGCATCCTCACAGCACTGAAGCTGGTTTCTCCAGAGTGAATGATCCAATTAGAAGATCCAATGTGTTTTATGCCCTATGTGCAGAAGTCATACGTCAGCATTTCCACAATATCTTGTTGGTTACGTGAGCTACTGAGACCTATTCAATATGGGAGGAGACTACAGAAGGCCGTAAACAGTAGGTGGTAGATATTAAGGGTCATCGTAAAGACCAGCTACCACAGAGTGTTTTTGGAAAATAGCTAATTCTTTTAAAATCAGAAGTTTGAATATTATTCAGAAATAAGGTGTTGACTACTAAAAGAAACAGTTAAAAGAGGTGAAAGTGTATGCTTCTGGGGAGGAGAAATGTAGGTGGAAATGAGGGACATGGAACTATTGTATTTTTTATTTTGATTTTATGGAATTAGAATAAAAATTAATTTATTAATAAAAATTCATTTGGTAAACAGTGCAGATCAAAGTACATTCACTGAACTAATAAACAAATGACAAAACCAGAGATGTAGATAAAAGGGAAACCACATTCGAGTTTGCTTAGGATCTCTCTCATTGAGTTTGATCCTGTTATGGGAGCTTCTAACAGACTAGAGCCTCTTATCTTAATAATTTAATAGCCATACTCCTAGAAAAACCCTACTGTTTTAAAGGGTCCTTCTCTACTTTTTTTGTTCTACTGAATTTGAGGCTATGCTTTCATCTTTCTATAATTCATGGAGGAAATGGTGTCCTGAATGAACATGTATGTAATAGTTGCTACTGTGGATATTTCATGGCCCTGGATAAGAGGGGTTAGCTTTACTCATCTCAGGGATTGTCTTAATTAAAACGAAGTGTATGAACATCACGGTCTATGTTTTCTTCAAGGTCAGTAAAAGACAAGGCACTCCTTCAGTTTTCTAATCAATCCTTAAAATAGGCACATACTTTTCTCTGCCTCCCTTAGACATCCTTCAGAAATCTCGGGTAATAATCTCAAGGTTCTTAAGACCCATGTGTCTGGTGGATAAAGAAAAATCTCACAGCTTAACTAGACTTTGTAAATTTATGGACTTTGACAGCCTTAAAGGAGGACAAGCATGAAGGAACTCTTCAAACAGCGAGTGTTTGTGTTGGTGTCTGCAAAATAGCCAGCTGGAGAGCTGTGTCATTCTTCACTAAGAGGCTTGTAGATACATTAGACTTTAATGGGTATGAAAGATTGTATAATTGAATTTGTAACTATTTGGCTCCAGGAGGTATGCAAAATAACATTCATGGTGAGTAGATAAAAGATATAGTTACAGTGGTAAATTCTGGCATGAAATATTGGTTATATCTGGTGAAACACATGAAGAATCCAAAGTACTTTAAAGGCAAATGGTTGGCATTGGGGTATGGGTGTTGGTAATTTTGTGAAGGGAAAAGGGAACCAGGTGTTAGGATAATACAGAAATTGTATGGTTATCCCACAGAGATGAAAAGTCCTAAAGTCCTATTCTAATATATGTATTATATATATATACATATACATATAAATATATATGTATATATTTCCATCCCTATTCTAATATATATTATTTATATTATAAATTATATAAATAATTATGTATATAAATTATTTATAATACATATTAAAAAATATATATCTACTTCCATCCCCTAATGTTTAGGAAGTTGTTGCTAGAAGAGAAGAACAGCACTATGACCCAAAGATAAGATACTTGTGCCAAGAATATATCAAAATAAAACCCAAGAGGTTCATGTTGTGGTCAAGTAGACTGAGAAATTTTAATGCACTTATTCATGGCATAATTTCAGACTTTGCCTATAGTGGGCATTCAAAAGATGTTTGTTAAATTTGATAAATAAACAAATGCTATATCAGCATGGCCTTTTCCTAATCCAAGACCTCAGCACACAGCCAGAAAAAACTTGGGCTTTCCAAAAGCCATCTGCACCCCAGCCAGAGTCATCAATTCTCCTTGGTCCTTTCACTCACTATGAGGAAGGTCTGGATAAACTTTGTGGGAAAGTCTCGTTAGCTGCCCAGTAAAAATTTAGAAATGAACATATGGGATGGTTATATTAGGCTGTGTGGAGCCATTAGTCAGATTATATATCACAAAGTCCATCATTTATCAGTCACACAGACCATGATTAGAGGTGTGCAATTGGGCAGCTTGAGTGAAGAGTAACAGAAAGAGAATTAAATATGTGCCATTCCAGACATTTGATAGTAACTTCAGACTATCTGGTAATCAACAGTTTTGACAAATTCTTCTGAGTAAAATTATACAGAATGGGTTAATATTCCCAAAATAATAAGCTGAAAGAATTATTATTCTTCTTAAATCATGTTCCCACAAAGCCTCCCTGCCACTATGGCCCCAAGGAAGGGAATGGGTTAATGATATCTCAAAGATAAGGAAGCTATCACATAAGAGAGGTCTTTTGTAGACAGAAGAGGAATAAAAAGAAAGCATTTCTTGTTCCAGGGCACATAAGAAGAAAACCAGGAAGATAAATGCTATAGTTATAACTCCAAGTTGCTTTCCTGGGGAGATGAAGGGTGGATGGCAAAAGGTAGATACTTCACTTACACAGAGCAGAAGGCCAACAGTAGAAAGACTTTGACTATATTTGCCCCCCAAATGCAATTACCTAGCAGTGAGGGCTTTTGGAGAAGATTAGGGAAAAGAAAATCGCTGAACTGTTTTTGGAACAATCTTGAATTATGACATGTAAACTTTGAAATACTCTGTAGATGTTTACATAGGATTGTTTGGAGGACCCATCTAGATGGTCTAGATGTTATTTCTAGATTAAGCCAAATGTCAACAGAGAGCCACACTTTTGGACCACATTACTTTCAACCTGCTGCAATAATGCTTTGCCTGACTTGAATATTGGTACTATGCCTCAGGTGTTAAGAGTGCTAACTGAAAGGGGAATGGTGTTCCACGGATATTGTTAAATATGTTGTCAACCACTCCTAGTGTTTCCATTAGAAATCTTAGTATAAAAAGCTTATTTCTTATAGATAATAGGAAAAAAATTATTTCTCCAGATTTTGTATGTTTTTTCCTTTCGACAGTTTCAAACCTTGTAATTCATTGTGTTTCCTTCTCTGCTTCAGTTAACAGAATCTGACAGTCTATTTTAGTGTCTGCTGTTGACTCAAGGATTGCATATCTACATATTCATCTGGTTTTATATTCCTGGTCTATTTGTATTTTTGCCTGCCATGATTTTAAATTATTATCTTTATTTTAATGTTGTTCTTATCTATTTTTAAAATGTCACTTAATATTCCTTAATAATAACAAATAATAATTGCCATGACATATTAAGACTTCTTATAATAGAAACTCATAAGATAAAGTTTAATCCTCACAACAATCTATATAACCTATGGGAAAGTTTCCATACATCTTTATTTTACTGTTAAGAAAACAGGCTTAATGAGATTAGGCAATTTACTCAAGTTCACAAAGCTAGAAAATGCTTGAGCTGGTCCCATTAAAAAAGAGAAGAAAGTGTTCAAGCTAGGATACAAACCTATATCTTTCTGAGGGCAGAATCTGATCTCTTAGTTGCTATAGTATGCCATCATTTTAGAGCAAAGTGAGATTTATGTAAATGAATTATCAATTATTAAACAACTACGAATTGTTTACTCAAATTTCAAGTCTCTGTTGAGCACTCAAGGTAACAATAGAAATAATAATGAAGAAATCAGTCACCCTGCATTCTTAGGATCTTATCGATAAGTTATGGAAAAAAATTATAGAAGAGAATTTGTAATTAAATGTGTTCATGTATTAAGTAATAGAAGAAAGTCATTTGGAAATGTTTAAATGGAGGAAAAACAGCCAATATTAAGTTAATTGGTGATTTCTTATCAAGAAATGAAAATCAAACTGAACATAAAGGACGGTTAAGAATAAAATTGATGGACGCGAAGACAGAGACTTCCTCACAAGGGAAATAGGTAGAAATCAGGCACAGGGACAAAAATAAAAGAGCATTTTTATGAGACAAAGCGATTAGATTGTAGTCAAGGAATAGGGTTTCATAAGTGAATCATTAATAAGGTTCAAATGTCTCAAAAAAATTCTAAGCCTAGAAGCTTGGGGGAAAAAATCTGACAATTTGGGAAGAAAATCCCACTTGAGGAATAAAATGGGGAAGCTTAGTTTCCGTGTGTTGAGTTTGAAATGATATCCACTTGGAAATATCAAACTGTGGGGAATTGGGTGATGGTCAGCGTTTATCACACTGGGATAGATGAGTGCTGGACACAGAATATACTGCAGGTCAGGTTCTGTCCAGAAACCAATCAATGCTAGAGAATTAGTTAATATGTGAATAAGTGACTCATCTTAGTCCAGGCAAGGGAACAGGTGTAAAGTTTGAGAAGGTTATATAAATGAGAAAAAAAGGTGGAAAAAATCCCGGCGCGGGGGTGGGGGGCGGTGGTGGTGGCAGGGAACCAAATATGCGATCTGTTGTTTGAAGCCTAAGCTACATGTTGCTAGGTATAGATGGGTGGTTAGATAAGAGTGTGTACATCTGGAAGTAAACAAAGACTGAATTCCATAAAATTTAGTAAACTGTGATTACAAAAAACAGAACTAGACTTTCAAAAATATTCTGAGAAAACAAGAAATAAATATAATCTTCAAAATAGAGATGCAAGTGAGACCCTTGAAATTGTACTGGTTACTTCAAGTAGAATTGGTAGACAGAGAAATATGTCAGAGAACAGGCCTTGGAAAACAATATGTGTTAGAAGTAAAAAGAATAAAAATCAAAGGAAAGAGATGAAGGAATGATTAAGACAAGGAGAAGAAGAAGGAATTATGCTGGCTTTCTTTCAACTATTATCATACACATCGTACTTCACCCTAATTTATCTGCATTTAAAGATTATATAAAAATAAGTAAATACAAGCCATATAATGTAGCATTATAGAAAATAAAGGCCTTGATTAATTTGAAGGTGTCGTTGTGTAGAGCTGGTGTTCCATGCACATGTAAGTTACTGATTATAACATGTGTTTTGAAAAAAAAAATTGTAGAATCTGCTCGCCACTTGATACTTAACACTATCTACTATGGTGGAACCCCAAATCCCTTCTCTGCTGTGAATGCCCACATTAGAGTCTCTAATGAAATGGGCAACAAATGCAAGGGAAATGTGTACAAAACGCCAATGGTAACATTAATTTGTGACACCTAAAAGCAACTTTTTAATCTTTTATCCCTATCAGCACACTGATATCATAAGTTCATTTTGCCATATACCTTGAAAGGCATAGATGGCCTACCTCAAGGATCTCCCAAACCCCACCCAACCCATTCTCAACTTCTTATTCACCTTACCTTCCTAATTCTCTTAGAATGGAGGTTCTCAAATTTTAGCTTTATCAGAATCACTTGGAGAGCAGGGTAAAACATGGATTGCTGGGCCAGGATGAGAGTAGGCTCAAGTATTTGCTTTTCCTAATATATTTTCAGGTCATGGTAATACTACTGGTCTGGGAACCATGAACACTATGACTTAGGAGAAGTCTGTAGTTACTTGTATTGTTAAAGAGTCGTTAGTTAATTTTGTACTTATCTCCTTCAGAAAATAATAAGGTAAAGAGAAGACTGTCTTGTTCATCTCTGAACTTCCACTGAGCAGCACACTACACAGTATAATAATACACATGGACAGAATGGACAGATTTACCCTCATTTCTATCGTTCAAGATGTTGTTTTTTCATGCGTATGCCTATCCTCTAATTTAGTATCCCCCACCGCACCCCATACTTAGAATAAGCACTTCCTCTCTCAAAAGTTAAATCTTCAAACTTGTGTCCTTAATTTCCTCCATTTCTGGAAGGGATAATCGTAGAAGTAAGACATTTCTGTAATTTTTCCTTCCCCTTCCAGGATTTCAGTATTTTGTCTCTACTTGTTTACCATTCCCTGACTCAAAATTCATACATGTCCTGCTTATTCTAGTTTTTGAATATTGTTTTCTAATTCTCTAGTCCACTCATCTTCCCTCCGCATTTACCTTAGAACTTTGGTATGCCTTCGGTCCCCAGCCCTGAGACACTTATCACTTCACAGTACCTCATCAAGAGTTGTCCAGAGGTCTTTGCCTTCAAACTGCATCTCTCACTTAAATCTCAATTTCATACTCTACACTGCTTTCTATTTGGATAACTCCAAACTCAACAATACCAGAATGATTATTATATAGTTCACAAAATATTTTCCGTCAACCTCTGTCTCTATTCATGTCACCATTTGTTGCCTGTTCCTAGAATGTAATGTAGCCCAAACCTACCACTTCCACCTTGAATTAGGTGCATATCCATTTTTCTCTCCCCATTTGAACTTCAATCACCCTATCTTAGGCAATCAGGAGATGAGATGCCCAAATACATGCTCAACTGACTACTTGACTTCAGTTTTTTCCCTAATTGCTATATAACTAACCCATTATTTACCAGAATTTCATAAATACCCTTGTCTTATGATTCCTCTGTTTAAAGTCCCCAAAGGCTCTTACTCCACAAATATAAATCCTTCTTTCTCTGTCATACTATCTCTTCCTATTTCCTATTAATACTAAGCTAGTAAGGTCAGTTGCCTGCATGTGAGATGATGCCTATCACAACCTTAGTGGTTTTGCTTAGGATGTGTCCTCAGTGGCATAAACTTACTTCTTCTTTACCTCTGCATATCTTCTCTATAGGCCTTCTAGATCACTTCTACAAATTGTCTCAAATCCTTTATCTCAAATCCTTTTGGAAACAAAATGAAGAAGTGCAAGCCAACATTTATCTCACCTGTAACTGATACCCTTTTATTCTGCATTTCATTATATGCTTTATTATTCCTTCTCTGTCATGTATAGAATTAATTCTCAAACTGTCACATGATCATAAAATCCTTTTGGACAAGGACTGGATCATCTATAGCTTCACATTACCTAGAGAAGTTAGAAAAGTAGTTAGTACATAATATGAACTCAATAACTACTTTCTGGCTGTTATTTACATACTTAAAAGTTTAAAAAGAACACACCTTACCTTTATGAAAAGTACAAATCATACTATGAGTGAAAGAAAACTATATTAAAAAGTTTGAATTGTGATCCATATAAGCCTTTAAACATTTAAAAATTACCTTTAAAAAATGACTGCCCTTTAACATTTGAAGTGAAATTGTCTTACAAAAACCACTACATGCAATCTTTATCTCTGACTAACAGTAACTAAAGCAAAGAGAACAATTTCCCAACATTGTGGTGGGAAAATCATCCTGTAATACCCACTTTTCTTGCAATTTTCAGTTGTTTATTAAACAATGTTTTGATGTGTACATACTCCCACTACAGTGTAACGTCAGCCATGTAGTCCTTTAACTCCTCCAAGTTTGTGTCCTTGGCAGAGGGCCACGTCTTCCAGCCAACTTCTCAAGGATCTGAAAAGTAACGAGTGGTACCCAAAAGTTGGAAAACCCTATAACACAAAAAGTTATGTTTTTCTTTTCTAGAAAATAGTGGGAATTAATCCATAAGACATGCAGTGAGTCTTCTTTCTTCTTATCTCTTTCTAGCCCTAAAATACCCCAAGTTTGTACAAGCACAAGCCTCACATTTACCATAAGTTTTTCATGTACTATGGGGAGAAAAGTGAGAAATGATATAGCAGGGCAGCTGAGAGCACATACTCTGGAAACACGCAGCTGCCCTCCAGCACACATCCCACACTACTACTTCCCAGCTCTAGAACTGTCAGCCAATTACCCAACCCTTCTTAAGCTCAAACTTTTTTCTCTTTAAAGAAGGGATAACAACCTACCTCACAAGGTTGTTGTGAGAATTAAAAGAAGTAACATATGGAAAACATTTAACACAAAAATTCATACACACACACACATACGCACACATGCACACACATATTCCACAGCACATTTAGGGTGTTTCTGCCTATGTCCAAAAACCCTGGGAAGAAAGGAAATTGTGGGATTGGGGAGGTGGACAAGAGAGAAAAGGAAGGAGAATGTCTAGATTGTTGATGAAAGGATAAAGGAAACATGTTCTTAACAATATTCTAATTTTCTTTAAGTGGTATGCAGTTGAGAAGATAATCACAGAGTGATAGAATTTAAATTTTAATTTAATGTATGTGAATTTAAAGTATGAATGTAATGTAACAAAAGAGAGAAGAAAGAGGGTCAAAGGAAACAACTCTACCTTAGGGACACAGTTTCCCACCCTGCTCATAAGAGCCATTCTCAGCCTCAGTGCGAGGTGTTCAGACTAACTGCTATAGAAGCATAAGCCAAATCCTGAAGAAGGTTTGGACTGAGAAAACTGGAGGACGGGACTGAGGAAGAGGGTAAACAGGAATGTGTAGAACACATGGCCTGTAACCAGCAGTAAAGTGATTCAGTCAGAATGTCTGGGAAAACCCAGATGGCTGGACCACCAATAAGGTCTTGGTGTCACACTGTCCTAGCACATTGAGTAACATTTAGAACGGAACAGATTCGAATGTCCTTTGGTCTTTCTCCTTGTTCCATTTTCCCACCAATACTGATGACCTCTGTGCTCATAGAGTATCTGTGCCTCATCTGAGCTACATGAGTCCATTGAATGATGCACTTGTTCAGAAAGAGATACATATGACTATCCAAATGTTCAGGCCAAGTCCAGCGGGTGCCAAGCAAGATCCACTTCAACAGATCATCATTTATACTGGCAGCTGGACAAACGAAAGCAGAGTGACGCATGAACCAGCTTAAGAAACTTGCCAATCCTCCACCAACTGCTTGTTATATTACTCTTAAGTGTTTCTAAATAGGTCAGTTAGAATAACATCATGTGGGCCATAGTAAGTCAGAAGAAAATAAATGTCACTTTTAGCAAGCTGAAGTCTTTCTTCAAATGCCTTCTCTTTGGTCCTTTTAGTTAACCATCGTTGGGTGAAGGGTAAACAACAAAATTGTCATGGTTTTGTAGTGGTCAGCTGTTTCAATGATTCACATTTCAGCATGGCCCTGTGACAACTGTGGGTTTTTTCCAGGTGGTTTTTGGCATTACCTACATAGCTGGTCATACAATGTATTTTGCCTTGGAGACTGAAAGAATAATAACAATGACCCCATCTCTCAGGGAACCACAACTTCACTCTGGCAGAGGTTCTGAGCCAAAGCTCTGAGATCGTGAGTTCTAGGATGGTAAGGAGTTCCAGAGTCTTGGGTCACCCAGTCTCTCCTTCCTCAATATGCAAATGACAAGATAATCCCTGGAAGGGTCCCAAATCAGTTCTTCTGGCTGAGGTTGGGTCTCATGTCAAAAGTGATCTCTAATAAGATCTTAGCCAGATGGGATTGTGTTCATGGTTGTGCACATCTGGAAATGTAACCAGAGGAACTTTTTCAGCAAAGATAACTCTAAAGGGATGTTGACTTCTTTTTGCTTGTATATACTGTTCTATCTATAATGGTTTTGAGGGAGAAAATTACCAGGGTCTAGTTTTGAGGGAAGGAAATAGCTAAACTAAAAAGGAGGAAAGGGGACCTAAAGTGGCATTTTTTTTTCTTTTGATATATTAAGATGATGTATGATAGTCATACTCTTTTTTCAAAGTGAGAAAACAGACGCTCTAACAGTTCCTAAATACCACTAGTTCAGAAGTTTTACTAACAATTATTAAGTGTCAATTTTAGGGTGTAAAAAATTTTTATTCTACATTTAACATTTTTTTTGAAGATTTTATTTATTTATTTGACAGAGAGAGAGACAGCCAGAGAGGGAACACAGGCAGGGGGAGTGGGAGAGGAAGAAGCAGGCTCCCAGTGGAGGAGCCTGATGTGGGGCTCGATCCCAGGACTCTGGGATCACGGCCTGAGCCGAAGGCAGACGCTTAACGACTGAGCCACCCAGGCACCCCCTACATTTTACATTTTTGCGTTAGAAAGTAGTAGGAAAATGGATAAGGTAGACAAAAAAGAAAGTAAGAGATAAAATTCGTCCAGACAATAATGGGTTTAGGAAGATAGCTATATCAAAACAATAACCACTTAGCTGATGCTATTGAGTTTGCTTGCACAAAATTAAAAATGATAAATTATTATGCTTTCAGAGAAAAAGAGAGGAAATCTACTTTGCAGTCACCTTAAACAATTATATGTGAGAGCTGGAAATTATCTTAGAAATTATTCCATCTCATTTTACTTGGGAAAACAGAGACAAAGGAATATCTCTACTCAAGTCAGTTTAAACCTGTCTCTATAATATACAAAAAGCTGCCTTCAATGCATGCTTAATAATGTTAATAAATGGGGAAAAATCAACAACACCGATTTTTATGTATAGATGGACTATGAATAAAACGGCATCAGGGCATAAACTGGATGATAAAGGGATAGAAGAAAACCTCAAGTCATGCATGCTAAA
The DNA here is from genome assembly GCF_017311325.1 of Ursus maritimus. NCBI lineage: Eukaryota > Metazoa > Chordata > Mammalia > Carnivora > Ursidae > Ursus > Ursus maritimus. Next base: position 24,379,776 of record NW_024427107.1, on the reverse strand, counting down.
AAAAATAGCAGCTTTTGACAAAACAGTGTGACCTGAGAAAATGGAAGTCCAAGGTGCTAAGAGGAAACTAGATGAATTTGAGTGATCAGAATTTGTTTGATGTCATATGATGCTGAAGTTTACTCTAGGAATATTTTAGGAAGGATGTTAATTTACACACAATTCAGGTTAAGGAATTAGAGAAGATTTAGTGATAAGTTAAGGGGAAGATAGCATGTTTATGACCCAGATGGATGGAAATTAAGTGATGACTAGTGAACAATAAATTGCTGATCGTTGTTCTAGGTTAGAGTGTGAGATGGGACGCTACCAGATGAAAAGAAATGATTGCTACAGTATCAATATACAGAAAGTACTAAGCAGATTATTGGATTAGAACTGGATATGAAAGTCATACATAAATTCTCAGCAGAGCCATATTATTTAATACGAAATCAGGTCCTCAGGATGCTAAAAATAGATCTACCCTATGACCCAACAATTGCACTACTGGATATTTACCCCAAAGATACAGATGTAGTGAAAAGAAGGAACACATGCATCCCAATATTCATAGCAGCAATGTCCACAGTAGCCAAACTGTGGAAGGAGCTGAGATGTCCTTCAATGGATGAATGGAGAAAGAAGATGTGGTTCATATATACAATGGAATATTACTCAGCCATCAGAAAGGATGAATATCTACCATTTACATCGACATGGATGGAACTGGAGGGTATTATGTTAAGTGAAATAAGTCAATCAAAGAAACACAATTATTATATGGTTTCACTCATATGTGGAACATAAGGAATAGTGCAGAGGACAATACGGGTGGGGGGCAACTGGATGGGAAGAAATCAGAGAGGGAGAAAAACCTTATGAGACTCTTGACTCTGGGGAAAAAAACTGAGGGTTGCAGAAAGGGAGGTGGGTGGGGGGATGGGGTAACTGGGTGATGGGCGTCAAAGAGGGTACATGATATGATGAGGACTGGATGATATACTCAATTAATGAATCATTGAACCTTATAGCAAGAACTAATGTTGTACTATAATTTGGCTAATTGAATTTAAATAAAAAAATGCAACTCTGCTAAGTACAGAAGAGAAGCGAATCATTGCAGGACAAAGGAAATGATCTATAGAAGGAGGCAAAAATAGAAGAGTAGAGCACTCTTAAAGGATTTCCAAGAAATACTTTGAATAAATCAATTAATAAAGAAATTGTTGAGACCTAGTGATAAAAGTTTATTTGGTTCAAAAACCAAAAAATACTTGGCTTCTCCCTTCATCACTGTCATGTTCTGACCTCCTGTTAACTCATCCTCAGCCATTGAGAAATCGCTTCTTGATGTATTGCCTTTCTTTCTTCTCAAATTTCTGATATCATCCTAGAAGAGTCTATCATTTCATAGAAAAATGGTCCTAGAATTGTTACTTTGTAAAGTATCTTTACTAAATTTAGTATCTATACTCTGTGACCTTAGCAGCTTTCACCTTCATTCCATATTCTACAACCCCCCATTCCCAGAGTCACATTTTGAGTCTTGTCAATTGCATGTCAAAAATCTTAATCTCCAACATCCCATTTTGTGATGATAATTTATGCAGTAAAGACCTCAAAATGTGTGAAACAAAAGTGTTGCTGGGAAAATAGAGCTAACAACCTTGGACTGAGCTGTGAGTAGCATTATTTCCACCCTGAGAAATATTAAGTTCTACGTATTCAGTAACTTAAAATTATTATTATTTTCATTGTTACTATTATTTATTGGTATGAAGCTAGTTTTGTGGCTAATTCCGGAATACATTTTTGGACTAACAATATCCCACTGATTATCCAAAGGAGGGGATCTAAATGGTGAGAATGTGAACTTAAAGAACTCCAACCTCAAAGGACCCCAAGAAGGATCAATATAAAGAGAACCACACAGTCATATCATCAACTGATGAAAACCAAAGATAAGGAGAAAAATGTTAAAAGCAGCCACAGAGGAAACATATACAGTACTTAAAGGGGAAAACAATAATATTAACAGACCAAAAAATCAGAAATGACATCTTTAAAGTGCTGGGAATAGAAGATTATCAACCCAGAATTTTATATCTAATATAATCATCCTTCAAATATAAGGGGAGAAATAAAGATATTTTCAGATCAAACAACCGGGAAAATCCAACACTAGTGAACCAGCACTATGAGCAGTACTAAAGAAAGTTCTTCAAGATAAAGAGAAATGGTACCCAGTGGAATCTCAGATCCATAGGAAGGGATTAAAAATCACTGGATATGTTTGATATGGTTCTGGAGTTAAGATCTTGCAACAAACAAACATTTTCAAGCAATTTTCCTTGTAATTCCTGGAGGTAGAAAGATTTCTGTTATGAATACATATATATAACCAGTAAATTTGATATGCAGATGTTCCACAAAATAAGTATGAAGTTTTAAAATAGACATTAAGACGTGGATGGGCATTTCTTTCTATGCAGATTGGGACAAAGCTGACCAAAATGATTCAGAAGCCCAAGAACACTGTTAAAGAGGATATAGGACTATTGCCTTCTTAAGTTTAGTGTAGGATATTCAATGTTTCCAGGATTCAGGCAACCAAAGGAAATAATTCTTACATTATGTAGATGTTAAAGACTGTAAGATATTTTATTTTGTGATTTTTGGGTAATAAGATTAACCTAAGTGCCTGTCAAGAGTCTATAGGAAAAGCCCAGGCTTGTGCAGGGACAACAGCAACTGTTTCTACTTTGAAGTGAGTGCAAAAGATGTCAGCAATGTTACAGTGACCATTAGGGAAGCCATTTGAATAGCTCTTGATACGTAGAATAAATGGGTCATACCGCTTATTTACAGCAGACTGAATCTCTACTCCATCCCAACCCTACTTCATCTTATCGCTGACTATTGCAGACTGCACTCTATCCTAATCAACTCATACCTACCCACCACATGATTACAAAGGAGGATTATATGTTCTATGTATGTTGGGATGTATTCTGTGCTAATGCAGATATGTACTATGTACTAATATAATTAAACTAATTTATATTACTGTTTCATTCGTGTGTGGGAAAAGGAAAATATGCTCATTGAATAGTCTATTTACTAAATCACAGAACCTGATATTTATAAATTTTGAAGGGTGTCTAATGAATATAGTTCTTTAATCATCAAACTAGAGAGTTAATAGTAATATAGATAACAAAAAATATTATTATTGTTTTTTAAGATTTTATTTATTATTTATTTATGTATTTAGAGCATGAGTGGGTGGAGGGGAAAGGGAAGGGGAGAGAGAGAATCTCAAGCAGACTCTTCACCAAGCGCTGAGCCGAGTGTGGGGCTCCATCTCACAACCCTGAGATCATGATCTGAGCCAAAATCAAAAGTTGGACGCTTAACTGACTGAGCCACCCAGGCACCCCAATATTAATTATTATTAAAACAAAACATGAATATCCCAGAAAAAAAACTTTAAAAACTGCAACACATACTTTAAACAGAGAAAGGCAGGTTATGTTTGAATTTTGTTTAGACGGTTTAGTAGAAACGTCTTTGTTGGGTGCAAAGGCTCATCTTAGATTTTAGCAAGCCTATCAAGGCAGGTGGATTTCATGATGCAGTAATTGCCCAAGCAACTCAAGTCACTTGCTAATTATCTCCTTCAAATTAAACGGGAAATGGTCAGCCTAGTCCCACAAGCCTAATCAGTAGTGGGATTTAGAGTCATTTTTTCTGCATTGCTTATGCTTGTGATTCAGCTTATAAAATTGTTCCTTTAGAAAAGTTTTAGGTATAAAATATAGGATAAACACTTCCGATGTTTCCCACAAGTTAGGAATATGTGTATCATGTAATATTCCATTTCATGTGAACATCTTGGAGAGAAGGCAGAATGTATAAGGTGTGCAGTCGCTTTTCCCACCTTTCTTCTCTCTTTCATTTACTAACTAAATCCCAGATGTGGGTATTTAGTCTTGCTCTCCCTCCACTGGGAAATTACCTCATGCCTTCCCTGACTCATGAGCTATATACACAGATACTGTAGGTCATTTCCCGCCAAAGTATTATATTTTGGGAGCAGAATACTAAGAAGTTTAAAATAACACAAGTACTACAGTCCAAAAGTCTGAAATTATCTTTGGAAAAGGCTGTTATATTTTATATTGAAAAAGTAGAGTGAGCATTTTTACCAATCATGACTTTTATTAAATAATTTATGTGTATTATTAAGTATAATACATATACATTGCATTTAAGAGGAGCAAAGCTAACAAACATAAAATAATAGTACAGTAATATACAGAAACATGTGACCAAGTGCTAAGTATACACACACACACACACACACAGAAACACACACACACACACACACACACACACTTGGTTTTGTTTCTCTCAAGAATCTGACAAATCTCGGACAAATACACATGGCTTTTCGGGTAATATGTTTTAATTTCTCTATCAGACTAAACAAATTGATAAAACCACATATTCTTAATCTTGTTGTCTCTGACACTGCCCAGCATGGTGGTAATAGCAAATGATTCAGTTAGTTTTGGAAAAAGAGTAAACCAGTGAAGACCCAAATTTGAGTGGCCCTAAGGAACGGACATAAATGAGAATAAAGAATATGAAAGAAGCATATGCTGTAAAAGTCAGTGAGGCGTAGAAATGTCTGTGTGTTTATTATTGAAACATTAGAGGAAATAGGAAATTAGCAGAAGGGAAGAGGGCAGAGAATAACAACATTGAACAATATTTGGAGTTCGATTAATTGGCTTCCTTGTTAATTATTCTTCTTTTAGTACAGAGGAGTGATATTGAAATTTTTGAGACAAAGAAGGAAGAGCAGGGGGAAATGTGTGAAGGGGAAAATGCAAATATTTGAATACATATCAAGTTAGTAAAATTTTCCCATTTGCTTCTTATGTATGCCTGGAACTATGGTCTTTTAAAATGGCTATTCATTCTTTTCAGTCTCAATAAATAAAACTGCCCAAATGCTATCTGGTGTTAGCAACGTGGCAAATCATGATTCTCACTTTATGATCTCATATAATTATCTTATTAATAATACTGGTCCATTTTTTCTGTCAACAACATAGATGTAAGAAACAAAAATTACTTAAAAGCTTCTAGAATTCTGGAAAAGGTAATGGAAGGTTTAAAGCAATAGAGGTAATTAGTCATCTATCCGGAGCCCGTGGATTTAGACAAAGATCAAACCAATGTTGACTATCCTTAATTCTACAAATCAAACATGAATAATGTTAATTTTGGAATAAAAATAATCTGGGGTATGTTTATTTTTATGAAATTTAATATTCCAGATGACTCAAAGTAAAGAATCAGTACATAAAAAAGGAGATTGCTTATTATCAGTCTTACCAGATATTTCCATTGTGCAATTTAGCATCAGACTAAGATTTTAGATCTACCATATGTATCGAGCATCTAATGCATGCTAGGCTTATACACAAGGAACGTTCTGAAATCACACTTTAAGGTAAGTAGTATTATCCTAAATTTACACTCCAATATACTAAGGTTTCAAAAGGTAAATTAATTTGTCAAAGATTAAATAAGCTAGTAAATTTGAAGCTGGGCTTCCAGCCAAATTCTTTTGACTCCAAGTCCAGTGCTTTTTCTGATTATGCTCTGCTGGATTGAGTATAACTTCAAAACTTTTTTAGATGGCTAGGCCTCTTTTGAGGCCAAAAAGACAGATTGTTTTGATATGTTTTAGATAAGTATGAGAACCTTGCCTATAAATGTACTCCAAATCATCTTTAGAACTCTGGACACCACTAATCCTAAATCTCTGCTATTGGGAAGCTGTATCTCCCAACTGGGTTTTGGCTGTGATCACAAACCCAGACAATGGCAGGGCCACAGTATATGGGTCGTCCCGGAAAACCTATTGGTCAAAGACAATTACTTGTTTGATAAATTATTGCCAGCTTTAAAAAATATAAATAAATTATGAACTGGGAACATTTGCAATTAATGTAGTCCAAAATGTCTGTGTAAGGTTCATTCTGCAGGGGTTTAGAAATAAAATATTAACGATAAACATTTACAATTTTCAGGGAATAATTGCACCAACTTTATAATATGGTCTACATGAAACATAAAGTCTTTTAAAGAATTGATGGTCATTCTATTCAACAGAATCTATGAGAACAATGAGATCTGTGTCTAAAAAGCCAACATAATGACCAGGCCACCAAGCTTACCTCAAAAATACACTAACAAAAAAATATAAAATAATTGAGCTTATCACAGCTTGTTTAGATGCATCAAGTTAATCAATTCATGAGGTGTTTTCTATGGATTCTGAAGATCAAATTGATTTCAGAAAATAAAATTGAATTTAAAAAATATAATTCAGAGACTATAGGAATAAATGACTATGGAAAAATAAGTGTTTGACCAATAAATATTTCCTCACTTTCAAAACCATTTTCACAGCTGAAAAACCAGATGATACAACCCTTAAAAAAGAACAAAACCAACTCCTAATGAAATATAGGGGAGAAGATCAATGCTACACTTGCTTAAACTGATGCTCTACTAATGTCGACCCATGTGTGATATCATCATTGTTATGTCAGCATTAAAATGTGTCCTGTGTCTGACTCTTCCAACCCTTTCCCTGAGTCTCTTTCCCTCTTTTTCCCTTCAGTTGACTTTCTTTTTACACTTCTGACACAGCATTCTGAAAGCACTTGGGGGAAGGGAGTACTTCTTCCTACTCCAAAGTCAACTCAGCAACATTAAGAATTTTCTAAGAAATATTTTCCTCAAATACATGTGACTTGGGAAAGAGTTTAATACGAACATCACTTTTTCCTGAAGGGAGAACCATATATTTCTTTATTTTGAACCATATATTTCTTTATTTGATTATACCTATATTTGAGATACAATGCAATATATTTAATTCTGACATACATAATTGAAGTGAGATATAGTATAGCTAATCCAAACGGTGACTAGTACAAAAATTATTTACAGTGAGTTAATAATTTACATTTGTTTTTTGTTTGGGGAATTTTTTTTTTTTGGTAAAAGGTTTATTTTCTCATTTTTATTTCTTATGCAATTAATTACAGTGAATATTTGCTTCCTGAATAGGATGAGCCCAAATAAAGAACTCAGATTTTCACGTAGAAATATCTACCCAGTAAATTACTTCATGTGTCTGAATTGAATGTGAAAATTTGATGAAATGGTGGTTGCAGAAGCTTTCAATGAGCAAGCCTTGAAATCAGGAATTCAGAGAGAAAACCGGAGAGAAGCTATAGCTTATAAAGCATAGAAAACAGAATTCCAGGAAAGTACATGAAACCTCAAGGAATCAGAGAAAATAGGGAATCGAGAAAAGCTGGGAATTGTTTAATATTTTCAAAATCTAGCTTGCTCAACTTCTTCTGCGTTACTGAAAGTGCACAAAGGATTCAGGAAAGAAGATAAATAATGCATTCTTTTAGCTGAGTTACTTATCATAAGTGGATTAGCAATGCACATGGGAAACTTTGACCATAGATTTTAAAGAGTCACAACCAGAGTTTATCAACCCACAGACATCTGATGACAAGATGGGAAAGTTCTCTTGGATCTTAGATTAGTGTCCTTGTAAGCTTTTCAATGCTGCTCAGAACCAGGAAATTACACTAGTTTTCTTTTGGTTGCTTAAATTTGGCTTTTAGTCAGAGTTAAGGGCAATGTTAGGTGTAAATCACAAGAGTATTTGGTCCAACTAAAATATTAGTTTTGAACTGGGTCTTAGACTAGACCTTCATATATATCAGCTGTTCCCAGGCAGAGTAGCAAAAAACATCTGTTCAAAAAACTTTGTTTATTTTATTCTATCTCCTAATATTGTGCTTAAAAATGATTATAACAATACTAGGGGAAAGACCCGGCTTTTCTGGTTGCATTCACAGCAAGGAATATTTTATTTAAATATAAGACAAAGGAATATAGGATCAAAAGCAGTTCTCTAACTACTTAATTTCTAGAAGTTGTGGACTTTTGGTTTTAGGTGAGGGGAGTCTGTTACACATATTTCCTTATCTTTGATCTTCCTAAGACTCTGTCCCCTCTTCACTCCCTTCTCTTCATTGCTAGACCCACCATGTTTCCTTTCTTTGCCTAGTCAGGTCCCCTCAGTAGGCATTATTTTTCAGTTCTGTCTATGGACCCAGATGCATTCCAGACTGGAGCATTATATATATAAGAACTCACATTCCCTATCTAATGGGTCTTGAAATTAGAACTTGTTGCCCATGATGATGAATTCTAGTTTCTAACTCTATCCTTAGGTCTCAGGATTCTGAATAACTTCTCTCCACTCCACTTGTGACTCAGGGCACAGGTCTTGTCTTGTGGTCCTGACTAACAAGCTCATTCCCCTTAGGGAATGAAGACACCTTGAGCCCTGTTGGTTCCTGGGTTTGCTAACCTCCTACCCCAGCAGGCTGGATTCTATGTCAATTTTGGCTCCTTGATCAATAGTGGATTAAAAATACATACTAAACTCTTCCACCAGAATGACTTGGTCAGTTTTTCCTCATATTTCAGGTTTGTAAATATTACATGCCACAAAGGAAAATGTACATTGTTAAGGAATTTCAGAGAAAGGAAAGACTAATCTGGCTTTCAAGGATCAGAGAATTCTTTGTGATGCTAGTGTCTCAGCTGGACCTTGAAGGACTGGCAAGTTTTTAGACATATGGACCTGAGGGAAAAGAATAATATGGAAAAGGGGGATAGTTTAAGTTAATACAGATATGGGTAATATACTGGTAACTGTAAACATACCTGATTTACTTAGTGGAAATGTAAGCTCTTTATAGAAAAATAATAGGAAATGCATTTGGAAAGGTAAATGAAAACTCGGTTACGCCATGCAAAGACAATAAAGTATTCTGAACAGGAAAGAGAAAGGAAAAAGCTACAGAACCAATATTTATTGAGTGCATATTATGTACTTGGCACTTCTGTGTTCTTTCATTTAATTTTTGTTCCTATGATGACCATCCATTCACCAAATATTTTTTTTTTTTACTTTCTTTCTCTATGAAAAGCAATATTGAAGGCAGTGGGGTTAAGTTAGCAGAGTACCAATAATCTCGTTATATAGCCAGAGATGAAAACTCACAAAGGGTAAAGAGAGTACCTAAGGATTCATGCCAGGCTTAGAAGCTGTAGCCATCTGATTTGAGCACTGGTTTATTGCATGCTGTTTTCCACTATAACATGCTCCTTCAAATCATGCTTAGAATTGAACTTCATGAAGAGTTAATCTCACAGAACAGGGTTAATTCTCCATTTCCTGTAACCCCTCCTTATTTCAGGCTCTTATTATTCCTTCCTATACCTGTGGGAAGCATCACTTCCTTTTGCACATTTCCTGATCCCCCATGTTCCCCAATGGAGCAGCCATATCTGAACTGCAATATCATAGATGGGCCACACCACTAACATGGTTAAATATTTTATAACTAGTTTCATGCTTATTAGCACAAATATTTAATTCTCCTACTCGATGGTAAGTCCCTGGAATTTGAGGCTTTATAAACCAAAGAAAATGTTTTGGGTTATGGAAACAATAAGTGGAATGGGCCCTCCCTTGTCTCGAATGAGGCCTTATCTAATAGAAAAGTCACATGTGTACACAGAGATACGGGAATAGGATGACTCCATAGAGCAGAAAGAAAGAAGTGGACCCTCTATACCCGCAATAAAACCTCATATAAACAGGTAAATAGTAACTATTTTTTTGGACAAAGAGATTAAAATATTCACATATTTCTTTATGACAGCATAATTTCTGATATGTTACTTTGTAGGTATTCATTTTAAAAATATGAAATGTGACATATTTCATTTTAAAAACATGAAAAGAGACATTACCTTACACCTTTCCTGTTGGAAAGCAGGAATGTTCTTCCTACTGTACTCGGCTGTGCTTACACCTTCCTTCTTCAGAGGTCTAGATTGGAGATTACCATAAAGTTGGCCTTCATTTTATTTGCTTTTTCCATGCCACTAGAAACAACATTTTCCTGGTATTTCTATTGAAAATACTTTTGGCTCATGGTATTTGGCTCTCTGGCCACAGGGTGCATGCATGGGGAGGGGCGGGGGTGGGGGAAGAAAAGGGGCAGCTCTACAGGCTGGCAACACAATCCTGGAGGAGAATGTATTAAAACAAACCACACATGGTATTTTCCCAAGCCCCCAAGTGTCTGGATTTCATCTCAACTGAGAATAGGGAAATAAAGACAAATGTCAAGACTGCTTGCCTTTAGAAAACAGAGCGCCTTGGTGGTCTCTTGGTGTAAAGAGTTTCTTTCTAATGCTTTAGAAAGCATCATCGTAAGTAAATACATTCAAGGACCCTCCCTGAATGCATTTAGTGACTATGTCCATTTATTTTCAAGTAGGTAGGACCTCTGAGTTTCACTGACTGGTTTCCAAGATATTGGTTTCTCTAAAAATTTGGCAGAGAAAGGGAAGACGGGTACAGCCAGAAAGACCTTTGTCATCAAGCTCCACCTTGTTTACACTAAGCGAGGCAGAACAAAGCAAATGAAACATAGATATCTTTTCTTTCACTATTCAAAATTTCTGCCATGGCTGGAGAAATATGCACCGGCTCCTCGACTCCTTTTCTCAGCTTTTAGAAACTTTTCTCCCTCCTGGGGAGTGTTTTTCCATTGGCCTTCATTTGTCCTCTAATTTGACAGTTACTCTAAGCCAACAATCTCAAATAGTTTAAATATTATTTGGTGACAAGTTGTTCCAATTTTGAAAACTTGAAGAAACCAAAAGCCAAAGATATAAAAGATCATATGGTAAGTTAGCATCAGAGCTACGGTGTTCATCTGTCTTTAGAACATTTTGTTCATAAAACTGCACGTAAAAATACATGTATATACATACACGAATATATATACATATATAAATATGTTTATGCACATACATATATGAACACAAACATATGTACATAACACATATATACATAAACATATATATACATATGTATATACATACGTGTGTGTGTGTGTGTGTGTGTGTGTGTGTGTATTCCCACAAAGCAGATCAGGGTAGTGTAGTTTGTATAATGAGATGATCTAGTATTATCTTAGATCCTTTACTTACTAATTATTGACCTTAGGCAAGCTATTTAAGCTTCTTAGCCTTACCTTTCTTATCTATAAAATTTGGGTAATGGTGTTCACCTAACTTATAATCAGGATAAAATTTTATATAAATCACCTGGCAGGAAACTTAGTTAAAAGCAGGAAATCAATATTATTATTTATGTTGCTTTTGTTAAATGTCCCAGATTTATCCAAGAAGATAACTGTAGAGGTTATTCTAGTTAAAACAACCCAAAAGGATACAAAAGCTTTCCTAGAAGGTTTCCACATGAGCATTTTTATTTCTTTCCCCTCCCCTGCCATGACTTCAATGTGCTCACCACTAGTACGATTCCAAAGCAAAAGATGGTTGGTCAGCTGTACACCGGGAGAATAAGCATGATTTCATTAGTTAAATGGTGTTTTTTCTTAATTTTGTTCTTTGTGTCTCCCTATATCACAGTCTTTGGTTTTATAAACGTTTCTCACAATGAAAAAGGGAAAGTTCATTTAGTTAATCTAGTTAACGAGTAAGTCAATTCCATTTTTAAAACCATCAATTCTATTGCTTTGAGGAATTGGCTTTTTTGTCTCCCAGTGGACCGATCAATTAGGTTATAATAATACAATTTGTGTGGCTCAATTACAGAGAATTTCTCTGCTCTTTGCTGTCATAACAAAAGCTGTATTCTTTTATTTAACAAGTACGAAGAACTATTTTCTTCACTAGTTTGGTTTCTTAGTAGATGGAATCACGATTTAAGTGTTCACAGTAGTGATTTGATTTTAAGCAATTATTATTATGGTAATATCACCAAGCACGAGTTTTGGATAGAGGTCATGAACTTACCACTAACTTCCAGTAGCAGTGTAATTGGCATTTAGGAATTATCCTTTCTGACAGGAGTCTGGTCTGGTCTGTTTCCGTTTTAGAACACACTGCATCATCCAGGAAGTGTGAAAGCTCCTTGCCAGTTTATTTTAGTAACGAAGGGTTAAAGGTTTTGTTCAGCTTTTCACATTTGAAAGGAGGATGTTGGCATGTTTTTTTCCCCCAAGACTTGTGGAATGGTTTGATAAGGATTGGCCAATTAACAAAGTAAAATATTTGCCAAGACAATGGATATCTCCGTTTGCCTTGTATTAGAAGTCTCTTTATGAATTTTTCTAACATTCCATATTTCATCTATGGTGTGACCTAAAACTCTCATTATTTTTGAAGTGATTGCTTTTGTTCTCTCTGTAATTTCCGTACTTTAAATTTGATGTATAAGTTCAAAATTTGTAACTAGAAATCACATGCATCTCTGAGTTTATTCTAATGGCCTATGGCCAATCAACACAAAGATTAAAGCTTGAGATGTAAGATTTTTTTCCTTGTTAGTATAATTGGATATGCTCGAATGGTGGCACTAAATTTTCTACCTTCCCAACTTTTTCTTGGAAGAATAAACTCACTAAGTGCATTAGACATAATTAAGCAATGGTGCCAGCATTGTTGCTCTTGTTATTTCAGTGAGAAAATGCTGCCCTCGAAGAAGAATACTTCCAGGAATCGCCAGAAAATAAAACAATTAAAATGCTCCTGGTTTTTAGTTGGCTTAACTGGGTATTACCAGTAACTCCTTTTGTTCCTCTGTAATATACAACTCATCTTCTTTCTACATGTCATCATGGATGGCCAACATACTTTTATAATGCTTCATATGTAATAAACATTGTCCCTCACAGTAATGAGGGCTGGGAATCTATTGATTAAAATCTGATGCTTCCCAATCACACCTAACATCCAGAGTGATGAATGTCAAATTATGATTGCATTAGCTGGGCTAGTGGTAAGGATAAAGGAGGGAAGGGGATATTGTAAAAATTTTAAAATCCTCCTTAGTTGATTATACTTCCATACCCTATATCATTTACCATCTCATTCCCCAAATCACTAAAAACAACAGAATATCCAAAGAACATTGAGTTGCCTCATCTTCATAGAGGTCTGATTAGTTTTTTGATCACACAAGTCAATGTGGGATGTCGGAGGCCATCTTGAGGACTGCCTACCATAGTCTACAATCTGCAACTCAGTGTCCAACAAATCGTTAGTTGTCCAACTCTTTCAAGGAGCCTCAGCTCTTAGTCATCTAACTCTCTAAAGGAGCCTCAGGGTTCATATAACATCTTAGAAAATTCTGCTCATTTAATGAAATACAGATAGGAAATTTAAATAAAACATTTCTCTGTTAACTGTCAAGTGATTTTCTAGGAGGCTGAAATGGGAGATCCTTTTGGACTTGAGTAGTCATGGAAATTTTCATGTTTGTATTAAGGCATGAGTGAACACTTCTGGTTACCTCCTTGTCTATTGAATAGTTAAATGCATCACTTAATCTCTATGACTTTTGAGAGTCCATCACATACACATGTTTTATAATTACAATTAAACAGATGACATGACCTTGATGTGACAATTTATTAAAATTCTTAGAACAGTGGTTCTCAATGAGGGTGATATTGTTCTCCTCTACACCCGACCCTATTCCAAGACATTTGGCAATGTCTGAAGACACTTTTCATTGTTATAATTGGATGGGGTTGTGTTTCAGTCATTTAGTGGGTAGAAGTCAGGGATGCTGCTAAACATTTTACAGTGCATGAGGACATGCCCCTTATCCCCCAACAAAGAATTATCTAGTCCAAATGGCAATAGTGTTGAGATTGAGAGACTCTGAGATAGAGATATCATAAAACAGGATAGGAAGTAGGAGGATTTGCTTCCTAAAGCTGTTCCACTCCTCTGCTACTCCACAGTCTCAGTAGGATCAATGGCCACATTATTTGTTGGGTTTCTATCACTCATCCAACAAGATGTTTTCTTGAACCTGTGATGTTTCAGACACAGGTCATATAATCATGAGTAAGCACAGACTGTGTGCATGCCCTTGTGGAGCTTAAGTCTTGTGGGTGGGCCAGATCACATTATTATATTAAAGAGTATACAGTTGCAAACGGGAACTTTAATAGAATGGAATTTGATTCTATAAAAAGAAGTAAGATAGGAAACTGATAACATACATGGTTCTAGAGAAGGCTCCCTTTGGAAATGTGCTTCAGCTGAGACCCAAGGACTGAGTTGGTGAAGAGGTGGGGAGGAATATTGCATATACAATGCCCTTTGGCTAAAACACAGAAATAAGAGGGAGTGGCCCCAGGAGAAGTTGAAGAAAGAACAGATCAGACAATGCCATGCCCGTGAGCCTTATTAAGGATGTACTCTATATACGAAAAGCAAGAAGCCATTGGACATTTTTTAATGCAGGATATTGGCACCACCTGGTTTATTCCAAGATGGATGAGAAGTGGGATTCAAAAAAAGTTTGCTCAATGCCCCAGTGCCAACCTTGAAGAAAAATTGGAATGTCACAGTACTCTATTATGGTCTTTTCCCATTCAATACTTTATCAATAACTTGTATGAAAATATAGAGGATGTGCCAAACAAATGAGTAATCCTGGAAGGAAAACCTGCTATTATAGACAATAAAATACTTAAAACCCCAATTACCTCAATAAACCAAATTACTGAGCTAAAACTAAATGAGTGAAAGTAGGAGAGATAAATGTAAAAACCTCAATTTAGTCTTTTAAATAATTAAGTTTAGAGGACCAGTTACAGGACTGGCTCTGGTAGCTGTTCACGTGAAAACATCTAGATGTTTTAGCTTATTATGATTCATTATTCTATGGTTGTCTGAAAGAGCCAACACAGGCTCAGGTTAAGTTAATGAAATAAATAGCCTCTGCATTTCCAGCCCACGTGGAGAATACCGTAGTCACGTCTGAGTGCCACAGAATAAGCAGGACATTTAAAAACTGTAACGTATCCATATAAAGACAAACTGTATAGTCAAGGAAACCAAAAAAGAAATTATTTCATGAGTCAGAAATCAAAATAAATCTTTTGGACAAGAATTGCAGAGGATTAGAATATATCATATGGCAGTGTGAAAAGTTCCTCATCATTTGAAAATCCAAGCAAAAGCTATAAGATTATTTATGTTCTAGAGCATTCTGAAGGAGATCTCTTGATTGGAAGGGGAGCTCTTAATTGAACTCAGCCGAGGTGTTTTCTTCTGATTCTGTCAGAGAAGTCTATGAGCGTGAGTCCTCATGTTCTGGTTGCCAAATATCTGAAACCTCCTTCTATACATGGTAAACTTCTAACTTCATGAGTCTGTGGGAGACAGAACATTTTTCCCACTCGAAAAACGGAAAACGCTGTATCTTTATTTTTATGGTCACCCTTGCATGGGGGATATGGAATTCATAATCTTACCTCAGTCAATCAGAGGTACCTGCTCTGGACTTTGTCTAGTGAGCTGACAAAGCAAAAGATGAATCCTTTTGGGGAGCAGGTGTTTCCATAAGGTCCAGAAGAATAAACAGTGGGCAGTGGTGGCCATTCAGTTATGGGCAGTGGCAGCTGCACTGCTCCCATTTGCAGCCTCCTTTATGGTCCTGGCTGTAGCCCAGCTTCCCTTACTCCCACCTGTTTTCCAAGCTAGGTCCTCTAGCTTTCCTAAGATTCTATTTCTTTCTTCCCAATATAATCTTAATTAATATATTTTTAGCTTAAATCACACGGATTTGGTTTCTGTTCCTTGCAATGGCAAACCTCACTGGCACAATCTCAAATGTATATTTCACCTACTATTAAAATCCACATCTATGAGGCGTTTAAAGACAACTGGTATCAAGTTCCAAAGTGAGGCTCCTAATCGCCACATTCAGATTTGCAAAAGGAGTGGCCCCAAAGCCTGTACAAACCTTGATCCAGATTAAGAATATAGAACTAAAACAGAGGGGAGAGGGTTTGGTGAGGATATTGTTGAAAATATTTACAGTTGATCGTTGTTATTCACAGATCCTGTATTTGCAAATTTGCCTGCTCACCAAAATTTATTTGCAACCCCAAATTCAATGTTTGCTGCACTTTTGTGGTCATTCCTGGACATGGGCAGAACAGCAAAAAATTTGAGTCACCCTATGCACACATTCCCAGCTGAAGTCAAACAAGGCAGCACTCTGCCTTCTTATTTCAGCTTCCATACTGAAATATTTAATGTTATGTTCTCAGTTTTGTCCTCTTTGTTGACAATTTTTCTGTTAAAATAGTCATATGCATAGTGTCGTGGTATTGCCTAGTCTTCTAAGTGCAAGGGAGCTGGAATGTGCCTTATGGAAAGAATACATGTGTTAGACAAGTTTTGTCCAGGCATGAGATATATAGCTCTGATGAATGTGATTTCAATATTAATGAATCAACAACATATTTAAATAAGGGCTCTTCAAACAGAAACACAAGTAAAGCAAGGTTATGTATTGATGGTTTAATGAAAATATTGTGACAAGAGATGTAGAAGCTTAACCCCATATATCCCCTAGTGTTTGCCGTGACTTTATGGAATATAACTACCACAGATCACAAGAATGGACTGTTTTGGAGACAACAGTTTCTGTACCTGAAATCCTCATCACACAGCAAAGGTGAGAGCAAAGAGTGTGCTTCTCTCACACTTAGGGGAAGGGCCCTTACAGGACGATCAAAAAGTTTTCTTTCTTTTTTTTTTTTAAAGATTTTATTTATTTATTTATTTGAGAGAGAGAGAAAGAGAGAGAGCAGGAGTGGGGGGATGGGCAGAGGAAGAAGCAGACTCCCCACTGAGCAGGGAGCTCGATGTGGGGCTTGATCCTAGGAACTTGAGATCATGACCTGAGCCAAAAACAAACACTTAACCCACTGAGCCACCCAGGTGTTCTGAGGACCATCAGAAAGTTTTTTATGTGTTTTCCAGTTTTGGGGGTATGATGAACTGGTGTCTGACCCCAGGACATCAAGGCAACAGAGAAGGAAGGATGTTGACTGCAGTAGTGACATCCCAAGAGCTATTATTTGGAGAACAGCCTTCACTGCCAATGTGGCAAAGCATAAACTAAGGGAGTGTTTCCCTATGGACAAGTAGTGGGCCACACAAAAGAGATATTGCCAGGATGTAACTGTGTCCTGTCAGGACCTATATTAGGCACTGCCCAATAGGACTATCTGCAGTGGTAAAAGGGCCTAAGCAGGAAAAGGCTAAATACTGCCAGGAGCAGAAGCTGTGGAAAGATCTGCAAGTGGCCACACAGAATAAAGAAACTGGGAGAGAGAGGCCCAGCGAGGAACATCTGGAGGATCCATAAAATGTCATTGGACAGGAAGAGTCTATTTGACAGATCCAGATACTACAAAGCCCCATTTCCATTGCACCAGGAAGAATTATTTCTATCCCTTTTTATATCCTCCCTCTCCTCCCCTTAGCTTCAAACATGATGGGAGTTTGGAAAACCAGATGATGAGAGCTGACTGAGAAGCTCAACTGGGGAAACAGAGAAGCCAATATAATTTCCTTCTCCACTAAAATTTCCAGTCCAGAGGAGGGCCTAGTGGGGGAGGTCAGGTTTAATATCCAGTCCGTAGTTTGGTTTATTATACTCATAGAAATGGGCATTTCAATTTCTGAATCAAAGTTATGTTTGTGACTTCGTGTGTCTGTACAACTATCATAGACCTGTCTCAGATTTTGTACAGGAACACCTGGACTGAGTGGGGGTGGTGGGAAATAAGGATGGAGATGTAGTTAATTATGTCATGAGTTCTTGCTTGTGCAACCAGTGATCCATGCTCACACAGGTTTTTTTGTTTTGTTTTGTTTTGTTTTTTATTATGATATGTTAGTCACCATAAGTACATCATTAGTTTTTCATGTTGTGTTCTATGATTCATTGTTTGCGTATAACACCCAGTGCTCCATGCAATACGTGCCCTCCTTAATACCCATCACCAGCCTATCCCATTCCCCCACCCCCCTCCCCTCTGAAGCCCTCAGTTTGTTTCCCAGAGTCCATAGTCTCTCATGGTTCATTCCCCCTTCTGCTTACCCCCCCTTCATTTTTCCGTTCCTTCTCCTAATGATCTCCCTGCTATTCCTTATGTTCCACAAATAAGTGAAACCATATATACAATGGAATATTATCAGCCATCAGAAAGAATGGTTACCCAACATTCGCATCAACATGGATGGAACTGGAGATTATGCTAAGTGAAATAAGCCACACAAGGTTTTGCTGCTACACTATTAGATACTGGAGTGCTGGCTCCAGTGTTGGGTTCAAATCCTGCTTTACCACATGACTGTGGTCAAAGTATTTAATGTCATTAAACTCACATTTAGTCACATATAAAGTGGCCACAACTCTTCTTCTTTTTCAGGCTCAGAAACTCAGAAACTCAATTCTTTTATCTGTTACTTTACCTGATTTTCCATCAGTTTATCCTTTTCTATTCTGGACTTTACACATTTAATTTTATAATGTGCTACCAAACTTGAATATAATACTCTAAATGTTCCAACCCTTGGGGTGCCTGGGTGGCTCAGTTGGTTAAGCATCTGACTCTTGGTTTTGGCTCAGGTCATGATCTCAGGGACGTGAGGTTGAGCCCCGCGTCAGCCTCCCTGATCAGAACAGGGTCTGCTTGGTGTTCTTTCTCTCCGTCTCCCTCTGCCCCTCCCCCTGCTCTCACTGTCTTCTCTCTGTCATTCTCTCTAAAATAAATAAATAAATCTTGAAAAAAGCTCCAACCCTTCCTAAGTATAATGAAATAATTATTTCTTAGCATTTAAATAATGTAACACTTCGTACAATACCATACTGTACTTATTTTAAAAAATATTGCCATATTTAATAGTTATAACATTATACTATAAGATGGAATACTATATTATAATATTTTTAAAAGAAAGCATCCTTTAAGCAATCATTGGTTGGTTATGCAATCACATGGGTTTCATTAGCTTTCCCTTAGTATCAGCAGCTATATAGCTAATTCTGAGTTTAACAATCTAAAGGGTTTCACTAAATTGAATATTTAAATGAATGTTTATTTACCACTTTAAGGGAGTCTATAACTGGGGTCCAAAGGTAAAAAAAAAAAAAATGTAATAACACAAGCAAAGAAGAAATTAAAAGCACAGTAAATGATTGAAAAGAAATCAAAATTATAAATGATAAAATATCCAAATCCCACTTGTAAGAACATAGATCCAAAAAGGGAGAGAAGTCAATGGGAAAATATTCATCTTTATTTCTCTGACGTGTTGCAATTTTCCTGGAGAGAGAAGAGGTTTAAAGGAATTCAAACATCAAAATACTTAATTTATCCAGTAGTTAGGTGCAATAGAAAAAAATAAGCTTTATTAAGGAGAACCAACTTTGACCTTTTTGCTCACCTGAGGGCAATTTAATTTTATAAATGCATTTGAGTTTCAAACATTTTAATTTTCCCCCAAATGATCTTTCATCTCTTAAAAAAGGAGGGGTCAAAGGAAATGATAGTTTTTAAGAATATGAATCTTAGTTCTAAAGAGATCTGATCCTAAGACTTGAGCTTTCATGTGAACTCAAGGATCCTTACAGATCCTGTTAGTTGGCAAAATCTGATCAGCTCTGGAAAAGAAACATGTTAAGGTTTTTTGTTGTTTTTTTTTTTAACTCAAAATTTGAAGTGGCCTAAAAAGAAAAAGTCAGAATACCCACAGTAATTGTAGAAATAAATTTCAAGACACTTAAAAAACATTTTTTTAACTTACAATGTATTTCCAGGTCACTAAGGAAACAAAATACCACCACTGTGTTTTACTACTTAATTGGTCAAAGGCATTGGAAAAAAAATATTTTATATACTCAACAGGCTCACCTCAGTTCTATTTGCATTGGCAGATCAAATGCACTTGACAATGACTACATCAAACATAATCAGAAACTAGGTTAAGATTCTAGAAAATACCATAAAAGAAAAAGGAAAAGAATGTTGGAACAAATTCATAACCAGATCAAAGCAAAACAGTAAGAAGTATCTAAAATGTATCTTCTTCCATAGTGAAAATGAATATTTGACATATGACCAGGAAACAAAGATCATTACAAATTTTAATATCAACTTGCTGTAGAGTACAGTATAGCAGTGGATTTAAAAAGCCACTATTTTGTATATTAAAAAATGATATTTTGGGGGCAACTAGATGGCTCAGTAGGTTAAGTGTCTGACTCTTGATTTCAGTTCAGGTCATGATCTCAGGGTCGTGAGATCAAGCCCCATCTCTGGCTCTGTGCTCAGTCCACTTGAGATTCTCTCCCTCCCTCTCAGCTCCTCTCCCCTCTCTTGCCCTCTCTCTCTAAAATAAAATAAATAAATAAAAATAGTGTTTTTCAGTGCTATATTATAAAGCATTATTTATTTATTTCATGGTATTATATTCTCTATATAAATCTTTTGGATAATGAAATTCTCAAAAAGAGGGGCTTCACATGATTCATCTTTATATTTCTAGTTTCTAACAAATTATCTGCCTTATAGAAAAATATTGAGTGCATGAATATTAAATTAATTAACAATACTATTTCATATTGATACCTTAGTTCTAGAGGGCTTAATTAAAATTTTATTTATATCTTGATATAGAAAAAATAGACTTGAAGGCATAAGGCCTAGGTTCTAATTCCAATTTTTCAACAAACAAATTGTGTGTCTATTCCTGTTCTCGATTAAATAAGAATATTAAAAGAGAAATGCAATAAAATGTAAATGACTCAAAAAGAATGAGTAAAATCCTAAATTAAAATATGACACACCTAGAATAATTGCATGCAACTTCAAATAGAATTAGTTATACAATAAGAAAGAAAATGTGGTCATTTGTCTAAATTAAAAATAGACCATGTGCCATGAAGGTGTATTCACTTTCTGGGCTAAAGTTTTGGGATACTTTCAGCTTTAGAATCTTGAAGGAGCCTCTTCTGAGGACCAGCCAGGATTCTGGAAGTATGGAAGCATGCCAGCATCTTCCTGAGTGCTTGCTAGGAAAAGCTGCAGCTAAGGAAGAGTGGGATTGTAGTTTTGTGGGTGATTCTTTTTATTACTTTTTTTGATTATCTGTAATTTCTAATTTCTCAATACAAACTGCATTGCTTTCATAGAAAGCAAACGCGAAGGCATTTAAATAGGGATGTTGTTGAGAGAGCTTCCATCTGTAAAATAAAAGGTGCTTTATTGCTAAATAAGAAGAGGCAGTGCTATCAGACAGTCTTTTAAATACGGAACACTAACAAAGTTAGACATATATACACAGACAGTTTTGCTGGTCTGGTAGACAGAGCAACTATTTGTCAATATGAATGTCCTTTTTTTTTTCCAGACAAGAATCACACTTCCCTACTCTTTTGAAATTGAACACGGCTGTATGATCTGGCAGGTGAGTGAAATAGGAACAGAGACAGTGTCACCTCTGAATAGAAGCATTGAACAGCTGAAGTGCAACTCTGCATGCTTTCTTCCCCTGTCCCTCTGAATGATGAGACTGCGCATTGCTTGTGGTGTAGGACGAGGTGGCAAAGTGTCACTCAGCCTGGGTCACAGATTGCTGTGTAGAAAACCATTGACTTGGAGAGTGCCTGGTCCTGCAGCAGGCCTTACATGAGCGAGAAATAAACTTTAGTTTAAGTTAGCCGCAAAAATCATGGTGGTGTCTATAACTACATCACCTAGATTTGTCTGATTAACACCGTTGGCACAAGGCGTAGCCCAGAATACAAAGCCCTTGAGTCTGGTGTGAGCCCTTTTGTAAACTTGCTAAGGTAGGAAACCAAAAGGTGATCTATGGCAGGAATTGCAAGTAAGGATTCATGGTTTATTGGGTAAAGTAAGCTTGTGAATCAGTTGATACAAATCAGCCCATGTTTGAATTTAGACTTTGTTACTGGTCCGTTGCGTGGTTTTGGGCAAGGTTACTTTGTCACTCCAGTTTATTACCCCACTTATAAATTAGGATTAATAATCTAACAATTGACTGGGTTTGTGTCTATGTTGAGATGATGTCTAAAGGATTTAGTACAGTTGACCCTCAATATATTGTTTTTTTCCCATACTTTTTCTTTATTCATATAACCACCTACTATATACTAGGAAAGGAAAGGTAATGTTCTAGGCTCTAAGCCTACAACAATGGACAAATCAAACAATTTTTGTCCATATTTTGTAATAGAATGCAAAAAGCTAGGCATTCAATCAGAGGAATTATATGTTTATGACTTTTCCCTGGAGATATTCAATAAGACCTTTAAAAGTTTGTTAACATTCAGCATAGTATGTGGACAGACAATAGACTTTCTTTAGTGGGAAGTAAGACCAGACCATAAGCAGCAGAAGGTAAGAAACAATACCTGCCTTATTCATATCTATATCCTCAGCACTTAGCACAGAACCCAACCAAAAACAGAAGTCCTTTAAATATCTGTGAAATTAATAAATAAATGAATGAGTGAACACATTAAGTGTGCTCCAACCCAGAGAATAGAATAAAATGTATTGCTCACAGCCTATTTTTTTCTGTCATTCATTGACTCATGCAATAAATATTCAAGGTCTGCTTTGGGTGTTGAAGGTACAGCCATGAATGAAACCGAATCCCTGTTACCACGAAGTTTATATTCTCGGGGTCCTTAAAAATTATTTTTGGTGACAGGTGGGTGGTTAGGTCCATTTTTGTCCTGAAAATAAGCTTATTTAGTGATCTCGCCTCAGTGGACTTTGGTAAATTGGAGTGTCATCAGAGATTAGTCTAAATACTTATAAAGTAGTTTCGGAGTAGTGCACGATTTACTGTGTTTACGTTTTCATTAAAAAAAGGGGGACATTGATATTTGCATTCAAACTGCACTGCTACATCTGTCATTTATTTCCACACTATTAGCCCATGGGTTGGTGATTAAGAATGCTTTGGCTAGAGAGGAAAAAATGACTCATTGAGTTTGTTCTCATAACAATGACTTAATCTTCTGCTTTTGAAGGAAATAAACAATAACAAAAGCAAAGAATCAAACCTTAAAGTAAACTACATGGTGCCTTGAAGGTAAACAAGTTAACTGTTTTAACAAAAATTGGGGTGGAGGGTGTGTGAGGTAGTGCTTAACCCAGATACATTTTATGCCCTACAAATAAGCAAGGTCAGTGCTCTAGCTGGACGCTAGATACAAAACTTCCTGACCCATTCTTATTTTCCCCATTCTTACCTGCTTCATGAAAGATGAGAAAATATCCAGTAAAAGAGCTGTAGACAAGGTAGACAAGTTCTATTCACTTCTATTAAAAAGGCTTTATAAAGAGTTAATATAACATATAGAGTATATCAGTCTCTGTTTCTTCTTTTTTAAATTTTAAAGGTCTTATTGGCTTCATTCAATGATTCATAAATTGAGCAGTATCCCATCTGGCAGATAGAAAGGAGGTCTGAGGAGCTGTACAAAACAAAAGACTTTTATAGGCAAAAGAAGAGGGAACAAGGAAGTTATACTGGCAAAAAGTGGATTAGTTACAAGGTCACTTTCCTTTAGGGGATGGAAGGGGTCTACCAGGCAGATCTCCTCACTAGTGCAGACCAGGTGATACCTCACTGACTGTTTTAGGATTCCGTTTCTGTGAAAGCCAAAACTAAGTAAGTACTGTCTCGGTTTGGTGGTGTGGCATTTAGCGTAAGTGGCTTCACTGGGCCAGTTGTCTTGTTTTTAGCAGGGAGATCTCCATAGGTTGCTTGCTTCTTTTTTACCCTTTTTAAGAGGTATTTTGGGTTTAATTTAATTCTTTTTGTTTGTTTGTTTGTTTAAGTTACAAACTCTTTTTGTTTCCTGAAACTTTTGATTCCCTGATATTTTCAGTGGGTTTATGTGTTGAAAAAAAATTTTTTTATTATAGTTGTCACACAATGTTACATTAGTTTCAAGGATACAACACAGTAATTCAAGAAGTTTATATATTATGCTATGCTCTCCACAAGTGTAGCTACCACCTGTCACCATACAGTGCTATTACAATATCATCAACTATATTCCCTGTTGAAACCTTTATTCCCATGACTTACTCATCCATAACTGGAAGTGTCTTGGCCACTATTTCTATTATCTACTGCTGATTGGAAAAAAATTATCTTCATCATGAAATAGAAGAGATTAACTCAGAATTTTAAAAAATATTCATAATCACAAAGTCTGTTAGGCATTTGTAGTCAAGGGATCTTTGGCAAAATGCCAAAACTTTGCACTCGTATAATGATATTACATGCCCAAAATATTGTTCAGAGGTTAAGTAAGGTGATCTACACTTAGTGCTTAGCACAATGCATCACACTTAAAAAATTTCAGTAAATGTTAGCTATTTTTATGGCCGTTATTATTAAAGTTTCTCTTAATAAGAGAAAGAATATTTAAAGAGGAGTCATGTTGTCTTACTCATAACCAGAAAAATTGGCTAAATTATCTTTCAATGACTTACAGCAATTCAATAACATTAATATTTATTATTACACTACAACACAAGCCTAATAGTAATACTTATTTTGCCACAATTATTAAATGCAAATTTCTAATAGCATCAAGAAATGTCACACTTTTTTTTTGAAAGATTTTATTTGTTTATTCGACAGAGATAGAGACAGCCAGCGAGAGAGGGAACACAAGCAGCGGGAGTGGGAGAGGAAGAAGCAGGCTCATAGCGGAGGAGCCCGATGTGGGGCTCGATCCCATAACGCCGGGATCACGCCCTGAGCCGAAGGCAGATGCCCATCCGCTGTGCCACCCAGGCACCCCAAGAAATGTCACACTTTTAAAATCTTTATCTTCTCTCTCTGAACATTAAACATCACATCTAAATCTCCACTCTTTTTTCTAAGGATACTAAGTTTGCTGCCTTAACAATTTTTTCTAAATATTTGCAAGTGTAAACTTGGTATGGTACTATGTGAGGAAGGTTACTAGTCAATATCTTTCATGTCAAAATTACATGATAGAGTCATATCCTATACGATGAAATGGGATGGGAGGTAAAGGAACTTCCATAAGCCCTGTCATCCTGAAAGCAATGCATCATGCCATAGAATCTTCAGGAAAGCAGTGTACACTGCAAACCAGATCAATCCTGGGCAAGACCCCAAGCAATGGCACAGCCCAGAACCTTAAACTCTCTGGGTGTGGGACTATACCACTGACAGCTTTTGGTCCATTGCCAAGCTTTGGTGAGCCAAAGTAAAGAAGCCAAAAGCTTCTTTACTTCTAATGTCCACTGTAAAGGAAAAATGAAAACTGAAGTCAGCATTTACTTGACAGATACATGTTATCCTGATGTGTAAGCTATTTCCCACTCAATTGAGAGATATTACAAATCTGCTGAATATCTCTGGAGGTTGGAAACTATATTTGTGTATGCATCAAATATAAGAATGGTCATTTATAAAATACTTCTGTAGGGAAGACACAATCCCTGAAAATTATCAGAAATCAGAGTTCAGAAAAAGTGTGTGATATGGTACCTATCAATCGAAAATATCTTTTCAAATAAACATCAGAACATAGAGATTAAAGCAAGTGTTTGAAGACTAGACTTCCACACAATTAGGTCTGAAACATAATCCTCTAGTTGGGCTCATTCATTGCTGAAAAGCATCAGTGACCTCAGAAAATCTTTCCCATGTCTAAACTAAATACGTACAATAAAGCAATAAATAAGATATATGTCAGGAAAGAAAATTGCAGTGTCATTATCTAAATCTAATGGAGACGACTTCTATTAAAATGTTAACTATAGCTTTGAAGATTGTTTCCAAAATCATGATTGGGCCACAAACCATGTGGTAGTCTTGCCCACAGCTATAATGAGTATTATATGCTCCTCACTCTGTCCATCCTCCATGTACCATCTGGACTTTCTTTACTCATTCCCCACATCGGTAGGGTAACCTAACTAGACAAGAGATCCTGCATTGCTGAAGATTGTTCTAGTTTCTGATTCTTCCCCCCTTTATGCTTTTCAAAATGTCCTTCATTGACACAATTTATTATCCTAACATCTGACTCCTTTGTTTT
This sequence comes from Ursus maritimus, assembly GCF_017311325.1. Classification (NCBI taxonomy): domain Eukaryota; kingdom Metazoa; phylum Chordata; class Mammalia; order Carnivora; family Ursidae; genus Ursus; species Ursus maritimus. The sequence continues at coordinate 24,353,621 of NW_024427107.1, read as the reverse complement.
CCCATTCATTCTTTCTCTTCTCATCTCTTTTAATCTCAGCTCAATAAGTTGCATTTACTTTCAGTTCAGGTATTTCTTTTTTATACTTTAAAATGTTCGTTTTCCACTTCAATGTCATAGTTCTTTCTGTGACCCAACTTCCCTGGGTTGGTCCCTGGATTTTGTATCAAACTGCTTTATCTTACCTAGGCTGTTCCTCATCTGACCTTAACATTCTAGTGATTACCCATGAAAACTCCACTACCTCTAGCCTTTGGCATGTAACTAAAATCTCCTGATGTGGAGTAACAAGAACACTAGCTTCTGTTCACAACATTCCACTACTAACACTGACCAACCGAGTAATGCAAAAGCGTGAATGAGTTTATTACATTTACGTTAAGCTCTTTGCCTGATCTTCATTAGGACAGCTTTATTGTCTCTTATGCTTTGTGCATTTGGACCAGCAGTTATTTTCATGAATATACTAGCTGCAGCTTATTACAGTTTAATGCTGAGTTCCCAGATCTTGGTTTCTAATACTTGTTCCAGCAAAGGGAACCAGAACTTTTTGGAGTAACGGATGATTTTAGGACTGGGGCAGAAAATATATAAAATGAACCTGGAGTATTTGTAGTGCCAGAAGTTAAGAAAAAGAAAACTTACATTAACGGGGGTATGTCAAAGGGACACAGAAGCCAAATAAAGAGTTCACAATGGCCGAAAGGGGAATAATTTGAACAACAAAATAAAGGAAGTAATATTGGGTTATGCAAAGTGTAAAATAAATGTCCATGAGCCCATACTGATAGAAATAAATGATAAATTAATAAATTAATGGGGAAAGAGAAACCTCTTACGCAAAAGAACCTCAATTTATGTAGACACTCTGACCACGAGAAGGGGGAATAACTCCTCCTACTTAGGTGTGGATCGCACATAGTGATTTCCTACCAAAGAGTAGTGTAGAAACAGGGTAGAAAGAATAACTTTACAGCGGAGAGAACTGGAAAGCACCACTTCAGCCAGAATCAAGATCAACATCAACAGTGATGTTTTATGGATGTTATCAGCTTACACTTTTGATATTATGTGATTACATGGCACTTTACCTCAACTGTGTTCTTCCAAAAACACATAATCCCAGTTTAACCATGAGTAAAATACTAGGCGAATTGCAGTAGAACGGCATTAAAAAAAATACCTGACCAGTACTCCTCAAATCCCTAAGGTCATCAAAGGAAAAGAAAGTCTCAGACATTGTCACAGCCAAAAGGAGCCTGAGGAGACATGACAAAAAAATCTAAGGTGGGACCATGGATAGCATCTTGGAACAGGAAAAAGGACATAAGGTAAAAACTAAGGAAATCTGAAAAAAGTGTGAGTTTTAGTAAAGGATCATGTATCAATATTGATTCATTAATCGTAACAAATGCATCATACTAATTAAGACGTTGATGAGAGAAACTATGTGTAGGGTATATGAGAGCTCCGTACTATCTTCTCAATTTTTCTATAAGTCTAACAATCTAAATCTAAATCCGGGAAGTAAAGTCTATTTAAAAAATCCAATGCAAAACTAACAGGGAAAGAAAAGGACAAGGAAAAATGGTGTTTCAGGAATTGTCTCTGAGAGAGAATTTAGAGCATGAAGAGGTTATCTATAACCAAGGATGGATCCCAGAGATTTTTTCCCCTGGGAATGTAAAATAGGTCTGGAGTGTGTCTATTCTTTGGTGAAAAAGATGTTAACAACTGGCCCTCTCCTGCCTCAGGGCCACATCAGCACTATTCTCCATCTATAACACTCCTACGCATGGCATGCTTCTGGGCTCAACTTTAAGTTCATGTTCTCAGAGAAGCTTTTGCAGACTCTTCAGGTGAGGTTAGGTCTCCTAGTATTGCTCCCTAGAAGTTTGTACTTCCATTTCCCAGCATACTTTTTTGTAAGAAAATTGCTCAATAGCCTTTCCCATGAGGCTGTAAACTCCATGAGAGCAGAAAGTATGATATTCACTAGATGGCAACTGCTTAACACACATGTGTTCATTGATCAATTAATAAGGTGAATTCCAGGAGTAAGAAAAGGATGGTAATTTACCTTGTGGAAGGTAAATGACCCAGAAATATTTCCAGATTAGATGTGTGAGGCGCAGAAATGAAAATATTGGAAATGCTACATATGGTTTGGTCACTCAATCATGTACTGTGTTTGGGATATTGACATTGGTAACAAAAAATACCTGCAAAAAATTGTGGTAGCCAGCCTTAGTGGGTCAGGAAAGTTTAGTAACAGAACAACTTCAAACTATTCATGAAAATTTAAAATAATAATAATAATTAGTACTTAGTAGATACTCTAGATATTTAGTAGATACTTATTTGGTAGATACCGTAGATAAAATATCTATATTGGGCAATGTGTTTAGTGTATAGACACATAAAAGTGTATTGATTTGTCCAGAAAACCACAGACTTGGGATTTAAGGACATGAAGAAGAGAAGGTAAGGGGAGCCTCTGCTCTTAGCCCGTTTCCTTCATGACCTCACCTTTAATCAATTGGCTATTTTATTTTCTGAATATTTCAGATTAAAAAACAACAAACTGAGGTTTAGGAGACTGCTATTTGCCAAAAATCACATAGTGAGTGACTGCAATCCAGACTCCATATAGGATCTGTCTGACTCGGGTTCTTAACCATCATATCACAGAGCTTCTTAACATTATAGTTTCCTGGGACAACAAGATTCATATATATTCCACATGCTATGTAAATCATTAATTCTACTCTTTACTCCTTCAAGTTTGAAACATTATCTCCTATTTTTAGAGTCCCAAACAGGGCCAATACACCTGAACAATAAGCTTCACCCTATTCACATCTTTAGTCTCTTTTAAAGAATGGGCTGATGTCTCTCATAGTCTTCTCCTTATAGGATTTGAGCTCCACTATTAACTACCATTGATAAAAGCAGTACTATCCCTTAGTTCATTTAATTTACCAGACCCTGAACTACTCTCTTTAATTAGTTATCAAGTAATAGAGAGTGACTAGGAGTATACACTATATTCAGATCACCCATGATTTATGGCTTTGATAAAAGGAAAAACTTATTGTCAGCTTTATTTCCCATATATTTTTGGTGAGTTCCTTTAGAATCACCACTGGCTAAACTCTTCGGGAAACAAGATGATGTCTTCAATGCGTTTAACCCATTGGGCCTTTTACTTGTATTAGGCAGACTTGAGTACCCTGTTTTCATTTTTCTGCAAGCTTCTGGAAAGAAAGACTAATTCTTAATTATTTTTGCATTTTTCTGGTGTCTAGTTCCATGTCTGTTATATTGTAGGTGTTTAGTAAAAGTTTGCTGACAAGAAAGAAGTTTAATTGATTGTTGAGGAGAGAGTCCCCTGTCCTATTGACAGAGAGAGCTCCATGGTACACACTCTATTGATCTTTGTGTTCCCTTCTCGAAGTTTGGTGCCTGCTAGCAGATGACAGCATTCTGTAATTGTTTGTTGGGTTGGATAAACTGTTGCCTAGAAAACATCTGTTCATGCTTTTTTGTGCAATTCATCATCACATAATTTATACTTTATTCAATTTAACAAACATTTAATAAAATAGAATAAGGTAGATAATCTGGTTTGGTTCTCAACTCTGTCAATCACTTGGTAAATAACCTTGGAAAAAATAAGTAGTATTCCTGAGTCTCAGTCCTTTCACCTGTAAAGGGAATAGAGTAAGATTATATGAGATAATTAAGATAATAAATATGAAATACTTAGTACTGTGTCTGGCACATAAGTGTTCAATAAATGTGTCTTAAATCATCCTAGTATTAATTATTAGGTAATATAAAGACATCACATTTAGAGACCATAAATAGGTAAATACATGTTGTTTGTATTTGTAACATACATATGGTTCTAATAGCAGTGATGCTGATGATAATGGCATAGAAAAGTCAGATCTAGGGAAACAAAGAAAAGAATGCACTGGGAAAGAGCAAGAGAGGTCTTATGTAAGATCATTTGTTGGCAAAGAAAGTTATGTCTGTGTCCTGAAAGGGCTTCCGAAGTCAGGACATGCCCGCAGGAGACCTCTGGATTCCTCCCCTCTCTCGCTCACTCACTAACCTTTCCCTTGGCCTCCTCCACCTTGGCTTCCTGGCCTGCTGTATACGATCCAGATTCTTTTTTAGAATGGTGTGGGCTTGTTTGTCCAGACTTAATTCTTAGGAAAGCAATTCCAAATATGCTGCACTTTTCAAGCAATCTGTAGAGATTGGAATAATAGAGAGGAGTGTGTTGTTTAGCCAAAGAATAGCTTTTTCTTTCTCTTTTATCCACCAAAGAATGGATACCATCTGAGCTGAACTGAAATGCCTGAGTCACACTGAAGTCACACATTCTGAGCATTTTTCCAGGACCATGAAGGAGCTATGACTGCTGACTTAGAGAAAGCAAGAAGAAATTAGATGCTATTAAAACAATGTAAACATTTTAGTGAATCTTCTAGAATTCCATGCTGTTGTTAAGCATGGTCATATAAAGTATTAATAGCAATATTGTTATTCTGATAAACCAATTGACTTTTGAGGAATAAATATAGATGTAAATGTAAAGACTAAATTAATGGACTAAATATATTTATATATAATATACATTATTTATTTGCATATATATTCACACACATATTTAGGATCTGGATAAAATACTTAAGGAACCACTGAAAAGATGTATTAAAAATCAACAAATATATTGAGAATGCAAGACAACAAAATTCTCATATATTTCCACCAGGAATCTGATCGGGTAGATCTTTTCTAGAGAATATTTACTGTATTTATAAAATATCCTCTTTCTATGACATAAGTACATAACATAGGATATAGTACATTAAAAAAAAAGACGGGAAGGCCATTTTCAATAATGTGAATCCTGGTATTTTCTGACTAAAAACATTAAGTGTGGTTTTAATTTTTAATTTGTGTTTTTCAGATTGTTAATAGTAAACATGTATTGAATTTGAATGTTATTACTACTTTGGCTATTGCTATCTGTCACTTTGGCATTTGTAAAAAGACAAACTAAATGAGAAATTGTGAAAGAAATGACGTAAATTAATCACACCCACTGAAAAAGAGATCTCAAAATGTAGGCTTTCATGAGGATTGCCAGTATAACAGTGCCATCTTTATAGATGTGAGCAACAATAAATTTAAATCCTTAAAATTTTGTAATTTGGCTGAAATAAATGCAGTTAGTTCTAGACAACTGGAAAAAGAGTGCTCTAAAAAAAATGTTTTTAAGAAAGAAGAAATAACTGCATGTGTTCTTTTTCCCACTGATTTTCTATGCACAGAGGAAGCATGTCATATGAGGAACGTTTTGGTCAACAGAAATCTTCCTAGCAAAGAAACCATATTTTCTTGGAGAAATCACTTGACAGGTACAGCAGTGTAATGGGAAGGGCCTGCCCTGCATCCAAGCACCAGTTAAACTGAAGATAAAAAGAGAGAAGTGATGGGGCGCCTGGGTGGCACAGCGGTTAAGCGTCTGCCTTCGGCTCAGGGCGTGATCCCGGCGTTCCGGGATCGAGCCCCACATCAGGCTCCTCTGCTGTGAGCCTCCTTCTCTGTCTCCCACTCCCCCTGCTTGTGTTCCCTCTCTCGCTGGCTGTCTCTATCTCTGTCAAATAAGTAAATAAAATCTTTAAAAAAAAAAGAGAGAGAAGTGAAATGGGGATACGTAAACAGATAAGGTGGCAGTCTACTGACCTGAGATTTAACCTTCCAATATTAATTACCAATAATAATATTCATAATAGCTAATACCAGTTAAGCATTTACCATGTGCCAGGAACCACACTAAGTTCACTATGTGTACTAAAACATTTAAATCTTCTCACCACTCTCAACGGCTGGGTTCACAAATCCTTGTTTTAGGGGAGGTTGTATATTGGAGTTTTTGTGTAGACACAGGCACCTGGAGGTAGAAAGAAATATGAGGAAGGGGGCCTGGTGTGCAAAACCAGAGTTGTTCCTTGAAATCTTACATGTTTGGAATTAGGGATGACTTTGGCCAGATTTTGAAGAGAAAGGAGGTTCCGAATGATATAGCAGATATACTTATTTGAAAAAAATTAGACTGGAGAATAACAAAGGAAAAATTTGCCCATTTTTCCCCACTAGGAGACACAGAGAGGTCGGGTAGGAAGAAAATTTGCCTTTGAAATTGGACAAACATGGATTCCAATATTTCTCTGTCCTCCTTCACCGAATGTGTGACCTTAGGCAAGTCATTTAACTTCTTCAAACATCAGTTTTCTTGTACGTGGGGCTGGCTTTATGTCCATACTAGCTGCGTGTTCACAGAGGAACTGTGCTCCAAAGGGCCCCTCACTTAGTTTAATGCTCTGCTATTGTTATCTTGAAATTCATGTTAATTTTGAACAAGGGTCTTTGCATTTTTATTTTGCACTGGCCATGCAAGTTATGTAGACAGTCTTGACTAGCTACAAAATGGGGACTGCAATACTTGCCTCTACTGACCATCACGGAATCACTCACCTATGTTTAGGACCTACTAAGGAATCTGACATACTCAGAATTACTTTTTCTAAGCTTACATCACAAACCAACTTGAACTAATGTACTTTTAAGCCCAGGCTGCAATTCTTTCTCAGAGAACTTGATGCGAAGAGAGAGAAGAGGAGAAAAAGATAGTGATTGTGGCTGCCTTGGTGGTGCTGCCTGCAGCTCTTATTTCGTTTAGCTGCAGAAATGAGGACATTTCTCAAGCTACTCGTACCATGTGGCCAGCAACATGCTATAAATGAAATATTATGATAATACTCAGGGATTTGTTTTCTGAACTTCAAACTCTATCAGAAGAATTTTGCAAATGATAATTCCATAAATCCTACCCCTACTCAAGGCTATGGAAATGCAGAGTCCAAAATCAAACTTGTTAATAGGGCCTTGGGAATTGCAGAAGTATGAGGTAGGTCAATGCAACTCAAATCACTTACCTCACCAAATATACTTTATTTATTTTTTATTTTTTTTTAATTTTTAAAGATTTTATTTATTTATTTGACAGAGATAGAGACAGCCAGTGAGAGAGGGAACACAAGCAGGGGAGTGGGAGAGGAAGAAGCAGGCTCATAGCAGAGGAGCCTGATGTGGGGCTCGATCCCATAACGCCGGGATCACGCCCTGAGCCGAAGGCAGACGCTTAACCGCTGTGCCACCCAGGCGCCGCCCACCAAATATACTTTAAATACTTAATAGTAAAAGGCACCTGGGCGGCTCAGTTGACGAGCATCCAACTTTTTATTTTGGTCATAATCTCATGGGTCATGAGAAGGAGTGCTGCATCCAGCCCTGTGTTGGGCTCCATGCTCAGTGGGGAGACTGCTTGAAGATTTTCTCTCTCTGCCTCTAACCCCACTCTGTCTCTGTCTCTGTCTGTCTCTCTCTTTCCCTCAAATAAGTAAATAAATCTTAAAAAAAAACTTAATAAAAATGTAGCTAATCCCTGTAAGTGCAGTGTTCTGGAGAAAGGCACAGTCAGTGAGTAAAGGTGAAAAGAAAGTTATCCATAAATATGATAGCATTTTTAAAACTGGGTAGGAAGATGGAAGGAATTTTGTGCATGTCCTGATTTTATAAACACTGCCCACAGAGCTAAAAATGTTTAGTGAGAGCAATGTAACTAGTCAGGGACAGGTTAGAAACTAGAATCCATATCTCCTTTTTGCCAGTTCAGTTCTAATTGGCTAGTCCAGTCTCTATAGGTCACCCAAGATAATACAAAATGGCCCTGGACAAAAGAAAGAGGTAATCAGTACATTGTGGTTCATTCAACAGTATGCTCTAAAGAGCTCACACTCAGAAGGTTACTATAGTTTGCAAAGTCTGATGTATTTGCCATTCTCTAGTTAAATGATAATGAACACTAAGCCTTTTATAAATAAGCCATTGCTCATTTTAAGAAATAATGTTGATTCTAAAATAGTAACAAAAATGTTGTGGAAATAAGTACAGTTTTCTTTCTGGAGTAATTTGAATTGGTCATATCCTAGTTTATTGGAAATAGAATATAGTATAATGGCTAAAGCCAACACTTGGGAAGGTACAGTTGGGGGAAGGGGGAGAAAGTGTCCATTGACCAAGGTATTTTATCTCTTGGTACCACTATTTCTTTGCCCTGTAAACTAAGGACAATAATATAAGAATAATTGTAAGGATAAGATGATATTCTCTATGTAAAGTTCTTTAGCTTGATGATCTGGTTCATAGTAAGCTCTCAATAAATAAAAAATATTGTTATCAGTATTACTTCCACCAATAAGGGCAGAAGTGGTAGTACTTGAAGTATCCTAGTTCTGGAGAGTGCTGGTACACAACAGAAGTAGATAAGAGATTGAAGAGACCTTTAAAAATGCATTTTAGGTTATTAAAAAATATAGAATTCATATTCCAAGAAACATTTTGAAAAACTTATTTCATAATGTTTCCTTTCAGACTTTAGTCCCTTTGGAAGGTAAATAATCTAGTCCTTTTCCTTGTAACAAAAGTAAACCATCCAGAGATTTAATTCCACGTGAGTAGTTTAAGATAATTCAACCTAAATAAACAAATGACTCCCTATAAAAGTAAATAATTCATTGTCTTTATGTTTCTCCTCAGCAGCTTATTTCGCCCTTGTGTTTAAACTACATCTGAAACATGATTTCACATTGCAGATTTATGGGATTTTTCAAGTGGTTAATGGTATTCAGATATATGCATTCTACCATGTAAATATAAATGCAGCCAATAACCAGTTTGATTAATGTCTCCTCAATTTTAATATCTAGGGATATACTGGGGCCGTTATAACATGAAACATATTCTTCTTCCATACTTTTAAAAAAATTTCTAATTCGCAAGATCATAATAAGGTGTGTAATTAGGTAATAATGTAGCATCAGTGCTGCTTCCCTGAACTTGAAAATTATTTAGGAGCAAAGGGCATCATGTCTGCAACTAATTCGAGAAGAGATCAGAAAAAATCTATACTCAGAGAGTGAGGAACAAGCAAATGATAAAACGTTGACGTGCGGGCTCTAGGTGATGGGGATATGAACATTCTTTGTATTCTTCTTGCAATTTTTCTTTAAATGTGAAATTATATTAAAGTAAAAAGTTAAACAAGGCTAATTTGCACCAATGACCGTGGTAGGTTTTTACCATGAAAACAAAGAGAAGAGGATTCAATGAAAGTAAAGGAATTAATCAGGGCCCCAGAGCAATGGGGATGTAAATAATTCAGAAGGACTTGAATAGTGGGCGCAGTGTAATAGGACACTGTCGTCCTGTGGGAAGCTAAGTCAGGATGTTAAAAGCAGATGGTTGAGAGGAATAGACTGCATTTTAGAAGGATTACACTGCAGTGCTGGGGTTAACGCAGAGCATGAAATCAGCCATAACACCTGGCTCGCTACAATGTAACCGAGAGGCCCCTTGAGGGCCGGGCAGGTTTCAGAGAAGGGCGTAGGCCTTTGGAATGCCGAGGCCTTCTGACCGCTCCACCGGTGAAATGCCGCAGGGAGTTGCCTTCCGGAAGCTTTCCTAGCCTGCACAGTCACCCTGTGATCTAAGAGATGGAGGCATTGTCCCTGAGGCTATGTTCTATGTTTGGCGGAACTCGTAGAACACGCCCAAATTAGCATATCTTTTCCTTAAGCAGATCCTCCCAGCTTCAGTAAGACCCCTGGTCACACATTCTGTGCCTGAGAAACAGTGATAAGGATTTGTGATTTATCTTAAAGGACCAATAAAGGCAGAAGCAAGCAAAGAAGAGCAAAAGGTCTTCGTGTCTGAGTGTTGACCGCCTTGCCTTCTCCTCTCTTTCATGGCAAAGTTTGGGGTAATCTTTTCATCTGTTGATACAGGGATTGCTGGCCATTCCCTGCACAGAAGTGTGAACCATTCAAGAGGGGAGTCAGAAAAGCCAGTTAGTAATTATCATAATAATGTAAAGAGGGGGTACAAGGGTCTGAATTAAGGTGGACGCTGTATGGATGAAAAAGCAAGTGTGATAAAAATGTAGTCGTCAGGAGTACAAGTTCTGGTTTCAAATCCCAGATTGCATTTCCTAGCTACGTCGTCTTCAGCGAATTACTTAACCTTCTCGAGATTTAATTTTCCTTATCCACAAGATGGATAAAATAGGAATTTATCCCTCACAGAGTCATTAGGATTAACAAAAGAGATTAATAAATACAAAATGCTTAGGGCAATTTTGTGGCACATAGAAAGGACCCAGTAAATTAAAGGACTCAATAAATTTAAGGAGTCCTTAAAGGACTAGCAAAAGAATATACCTAAAAAGATCTTATTAGGCGTTATCAAGACCTACCTGTTAATTAGTTGTGTTTTTAGCTTCAGAGAATGACAGTACCATTCACCTGGCGCCCAGGCTTTTCAACCCTGGTATTATAGGATATCAAGCATCCTAGCCTCTACCCACTAGTTGGTGAGAATCAAAATGTATCCAGATATTGCCAAATGGCCCCTAGGGGAAAGATTCACTCCCTGAGTGAGAACCAGTGACCTAGATGATGAGCAAAGGAGGAGAAGGAGCAGGTTTGGCACAAGACACCAGCAACAGAATCTTCCACTGAGGTCAGCATACAGAGTGTTGGGTTAGGGAAGTGCTACTACCCAGAACTTTCTCTCCATTTCAGCTGACTCAGCATGACTCTACTAGGTAGTCCACCAGGAAACCACCGCTGTGGACAAAAAGGGTGCTGTTGCTGAATTGCCATAGAAGTAACATGTTTTAAAGGATGTTTAAAAATGTAGAATGTAAAAAGGGCAGATTACAAAATGGTATTTTTATTGTGTATATATATATATATATATATATACACACGCACACACATATTTATAATTTATATATACACATATATACACATACACTTACAGGCATAGAAACAAGGTAAGATATATATAATGAAATATTAATTGTTGTTCTTGCTGGATAATTTTATTAATTTTTTTCCCTATGCCAAAATTCTGGATTCACTCAAAGAAATTAGGAGGAAAATCTATAATAGATGTCATTTTTAAGCTGAAAAATAAATGGAATTTTAAGATATTAGAGCATTTTCTCATACAGTGAAAGGTTAAAGAAATTCTTATATTTCAAAGTATCACATACTCAAAAGGGGTAGAGGCAGGATTACATCTTAATGACTCTTACCAAAAAGAAAAGTTGACTTTATAAGCCATGACAATTTCAACATTTGAAAAGATGAAACTAGAATAAAGCTTTGTTGCATTGTTTGCAATAGATTTAATGAAATGACAAGCTTTATATAAAGTCAGTAAGCCTTAGCCATAGAAGAATCAATATTTATGACACAGTCCCTATTTTGTTATTTATTCTTTGTGGTGTCAACACAGGGATGCTACAGCAGATTGTCTAAACATTTGACAAATTTCTCAGAAGGTTATGCTGACATTTTTTGGTATTTTGGAGAAAGAAGAATAACCATTTCTTTTCTTTTTCTTTTTTTCCCCAAAAGGAACCAGAGAGCTGGAAGTTACAGCTGATTTTCAAAGGACAGAACCGGAAAGTAAAGATAACCCCCCCAAGCAAGGATTGGTTAGCTGTAGCAAAAACTTAGGGTTCTTAAATACTTACATCAGTTATTTCTCCAAATGTTCTAATAACATTCTCATTGGAGACTCTGACTGTTAATCAGACTTACCTTAAAGTTTTGAGATTGCTCATCATTAATTACATGACTTGGGGCAAATGCCTTAACCTCCCCACATCTCGTGTTCCCCATCTGTAATAAAGGGACAAAATTGTTCCCCCAAGAATAGGTTATTGTAAGGATTAAATGAGACAATTCATGTCAAACACTCATAAACCCTACTAATTATTATCATTATCATCATTTGCTCATCCAGAAAAATCGCTCATCATATCCAGAAAAAAGCCAACTTGTTGAGCAAGGGGCTATTATTCAGAAGGCTGCTAAAGAGAAGGAATGATCCTAAGATGCAGATGTCTGTGGAGGTAGCAGAAATTGCCCTTGGGGAGTGGCAGCAACTCCCATGATGTCCAAAGACTGTGTGAAGCAGGACAGGAGGCCATGATGAAGCCAGCTTTCTTGCAGCAGCAGCAGCAGTGAATAAGTCTCTAGGGAATCCTCTCCATCCTTTACTTTCCTCGTGATTCTGAGGGAGGCAGGATAGAAAGGAGAATGCTATTAACCCAATGATGCTCACACAGGTACACCATGCTTGTAGTAGCAGCGAAACCTTTGAATGACCTCCAGTGCCTTGAACCATATGCTCTTCCTCTCACACAGTCCTCATATCCATGGCTACAATTCCACCAGGCTGGACCCTGTAATTATTCATCTCATCCACTCATTTGCTACCAGCTTAAAATGTTTCACACTTTGGAGTCTTTCCTCTTCCCTGGCCAGTCCCCAGTCTCTTCAGTCTTTTCTAGGACTGACAAGTATTTGTTTATTCATGTTCATTTGCTCATTTGATAAGTATTTACCTAAAACCTAGTAGAAATTGGTATGTACTGATGCCAGGGGTAAAAGTGGCTATCGGTAAAAGCACATATTCTTTCTTTCAAACCTTATGGACTTGCAGAGAAAAACAGGCATTAAGTAATTATAAGCACATTTATCTGTCATTGTTCATTTGGTTTTCTTTAAGGTAGCAGGAAAGGCATGGCTTTGAAGCGGGTGAACGTGGAGCCAAATATTGGTTCTGTCATGAGCTTGCAGTGTGAACTTGGCATATATATTATATTTTTTATCTTTAGTTTTCTTGGTCTTAGAGTGGAGATGAAATACCTATCTCATGAGATTTCTGTAAACCTTAAATAAGGTAGTGCAAATGAGAGGCTGTGGTAAAATACAGAATTTGTCTGGTTCCTTTTTTTCCAAGGGACAAAATCCTTGAGATTTCCAGAGTCACGGGAATGTCTTCGTTATCTAAAGACATGACTCATGAAGGGCCCCTAGAAAACTTCGGGGCAGGACGGGTCCCCACATGATTAGATGTTTGGGATTTTCCAAGGAGGGGAAGAGGACTGGAGACAGCGTTCAATCCCTTGGCCAGTGATTTATTCAGTCAGGGCTACGTAATGAATCCTCAGTAAAAACTATGAACACGGGAGCTCAGTGGGGCTTGTTGGTTGATGAATGCACTATGCCTGGAGGGTAACAGACTTCACAAGGAGAGAGCACCAAAAGCTTTGCATTCCTTCACATACTTCATCCCATATGTCTCTTTATTTGACTAGTACCACTGATTTGTATTCTCTGTGATGAAACTGATCTCCGAGAGTCATTCTAGCAAATTACTGAATTTGAGGGGCTGTGGGAACCTCCAAATTTATAGCCAGTCATTTGAAAGTGCAGGCAGCCTGTGGACTCCCAGGTGTGGCTAGTGTCTGAGGTAGGGCAGCCCCTTGACTTACAGGATCTGTGCTAGCTCCAGGTGGTTAGTGCCAGAATGAATTGAACGGCACACTCAATTAGAATTGACATGAAATAGGGCTTAGATCTGTACCTCGGTACATGATTGGTCCTTAGTAAATGCCAATACCTTCTGACATCCCTCCAATTCCATCATGCCCACCTCTAACCTTATTTCCATTATCTTTTAGCTCAGATGGCTGCTTGGAGAGTTTCAAACATTATGATATCCATGAGAAAACATACTTTTGAGCAAAACATTTTAGTGCATGAACCAAGACAAGGCAACAGATGGACAGAATGCTGGGAGACAATGCATCTGAGCTTGAACTCTTAGAAGTGCCAAAAGAAGCTTAAAGGCTAGGAACCAGTGGAACATTTTGTGATTTTTTTTTCATTAACCATTTGATGTTGAGACTATCTGCAGTGTCAACTGTATCCATCTTATAAATTCAACTGTAGTTCTTCAAATACTGCATATTGGCCCATAATCAACGTATGACTTTCCCAGAGCCGATGTTAACTACAATGGCTAATATGGTCAGCGACAAATAAATCTTCCCAACTGAAACTGTGTACTTGTGGTTAACAGTTTAATCTTTTTAGGAGTCTTTTGGCATTGTTTATCTTCAACACTGCCAATATACACACAACCCCTCACTTCAAAGACTATCCTACTGCTGCTTCAGCAGCAGATGAACTGTAAATATATAAATGTCATTGTAAAGACCAAAATAAAATTGTGTTTGCATTTTTTTTTTTTAATAAGATCACTTCAGGTTTGGAAGACAACTTCAATCTCTAGAAACCTGTTTACAATTATTTTCCCTTAGGGGCTATTATGACTTAGAAGACGTAGGGGTTAGAGTGGGAGTTAGGAACTGTCAGTTCTCATGCTGGTTCAGCTGTGGATCCCCTGGATGACCTCATTCAAGCTCCTTCATTTCCCTGGTTGTCTCAGAAAGTGGAATAAGTGATCACAGCATGTCATCCAGGGACATTTTGAGAATGAACATCCAACTCCAAGATAGCAATGGCTAATCCATGTGACAGATAACCCAAGTGTGTTACCTTAAAGATACTTCTAGATAGATACATCTCTCTTCATTCTCCCACCTGATCCTTTAACAAACAGACCCATTAACAAATATAAATGTTAGGTGATTTAATATTTACTTCTTTTGCCTGGTTTGTCCTAGAGTTGCTAGTAATAAAAAATTCAATGACCAAGAGACAGATACGACAGATAAAATAAATAAAATAAGGAAGTGGTAGCTCTTAAATAGTTAAAAATGTACTTAATCCAGTACCTCCTCTTTCCACCCAAGGACACCTAGCCCACAGCTGGCTTTCAGGCCTTTATCACCTATCATCACCTGGGGCTGGAAACCATTGTAAACAATAGCTTCCCACCTCTTCTACACCTCTTGAACCCTTGTTCAGTCCTCCCCACCTTCACGACCATTTTCCTTCATTTTCACAGAACCCATTTTTCCTAATGATCTCTAAACTCTCAAAATTCTGCGTCCTCAATTCAAGGCTCCTTTGCATATCTCTCTATGAAAGCTAAGCCTCCAAGACAGAAATTTCAATGAAACAGTAACTACCAGACATTCCCAGTACGCTGTGTCTTTTGTTGTTTCCATCAGCCTGCTTGCCAGGCTGCACAATTTCACCAAGGGTGAAGAATTTCTACAGGGCTGATCAATAATAACGAAGCCTGTTGAGAGGTGGAGGGAGAAGAAAATAAAGAAAAAAAACCTGCTTGGGATTTACTTTATTTGATAGTCACTTCATAGCGCTTATTAGGTGCTAAACACCGCTCTAAGTGTTGTATGAATGTTGTGGGATTTAATCTTCAAAACAGTTCTCTGAAATAGATCCTATTATGTTTTCCATTTTACAGTGAGGAAACTGCAACATAGAGATTAAGAAACGTGCCCAAGATACAGCAGAACGTGACAGTTAAAACACAGGCTGATCCAGAACCTATATTATTAAATACTAATCTCTAATGCTTCTCCTTTGATATCAGGCAGTTGTTTGTAAACTTTTTTCCAGAAAGAAATTTCAACAGAGTGGAAGTAGGCAGAGTCTAGCTGTAAAAGGGAAATATGTGCAACATTAAAGACCATTATGGGGGCGCCTGGGTGGCACAGCGGTTAAGCGCCTGCCTTCGGCTCAGGGCGTGATCCTGGCGTTATGGGATCGGGCCCCACATCAGGCTCCTCCGCTATGAGCCTGCTTCTTCCTCTCCCACTCCCCCTGCTTGTGTTCCCTCTCTCGCTGGCTGTCTCTGTCTCTGTCAAATAAATAAATAAAATCTTTAAAAAAAAAATTAAAAAAAAAAAATAAAGACCATTATGTTACATTTCTTGCTGAATGGAATGAGATGCATTAAAAGAAGGGCTTTTTTTTTTCCCCCCAGAATGCTACGTCCTGAAAATAAAGATGGGCATTGCAAGGAGACAGTGAAAATTGTTGGAGTGAGGTTTCAGAAAAAGTGAAGGTATACGTGAGATGGTTGAATCTAGATAGAGGAGGATGTGGGATCTTACTTATTCAGCACCTGAGGAAAAGGGCTTTCGGCTGTTCTTGAGAGTTAGAAATGCGAACAGGTTTGTTTTTTTTTTACAATATTTTTTTTTGTTATGTTAGTCACCATACAGTACATCCTTAGTTTTTGATGTAGTGTTCCATGATTCATTATTTGCGTATAACACCCAGTGCAAACAAGTTTGTTTCTACTGGGAAAAGTGAAGGAGTCCACTCAATGATAGGTGAGTAATGGTATCACAAAGCCAGAAGTCTCCATAAGATTAGAATGAATATAATTGCAACAATCAGTTTAGTTCAATCTCACAATTCCTTCTAGAAACATTCCTCAGCCTAAGTATAGAACTGGAGAATCTCTCTGGCATTTAACACTTCTGAAATAGTGATAAATTTTATTTCATAATAAAAGTTTCTTGGGGTAAACCAAATGAAGATAACTGTTGTACACACTTTGGAACACTGAAAATAAAAAACTAACTTATTAGAGTCTTAGGAATATATGCTAAAAAAAAAAAAAAAAAAACCTAGGGACTCAAGTGCATAGCAGCTCATCTCTATATTAAAAGGCAGAGGTTTATGATTGGTTAGTGCAATGACTTTGACTTTTACTTAAAAATCCATTTATCTGGGCCCTATGTAACAAATACTAATTAGAATTATTTTGACTTTAGATTACTTAACTTTTAGGTTAGCCAGTTAAATAAATCCAGTAAACTAATATTTCTAAATGTCTTTTAACAACTTATATGTTAAAAAATAGATTTCTTCTGATGAGATTCATTGCTGGAAATTCACCCCCCACCCAAACATGCTTTGTAATGCAACATGGCACTCTTTCAGTGTTTGGAGCTAAATATTTACTTGTGTACAGTTGCCATTTTGGGGAATCATGCAGGTGAATATGAGATGCTCTCAGGGACAGTCTTTTAAGCCAAATAAAATTGAGATCGTTTTAGTTGAAGTTTTTTCAGCTGCCACATATTATGAAAATTGTGTCTGTTAAATTTCAGCCCTGGCCCATAGCCAAAAGAAAAAATAATCATGGACTTATTTGTATATTGTATATTTGTATTATTTGTATATTGCCCATAATAAATGACAAGAAGAGGCTGTTGTTATCTGTTATTTGCTAACAATATTATCTCTTACTAACAATCCAGAGTTTTCTTGGCCATCTGTAATCAGGACTCATGTCTTTAAAAATTCAACAAAGATACAATCAAATGCTTGCTGAAATGGCTCATGCACTTTAACCACAGTACGTGAATATTGAAAAGAGCTAAAAAGTCAGAGAGAAAATGTCTTTCCCACTTACTGTCAGATGAACTCTTTGGGAACTCTGTGTAGCCTGTTAAAATTTAATGAGTTTAGAGAATGTGTTGATCTGGTAGCTGGGTTGAACAGGGGCCTAGTGCATAAAATTCACCTGACATAAGATGAAAAATGCTCCCAAATGTGAGCCAATAGTGAGGATTACCAAATTCCCTTAGTTGAGAACTATGGTTTTGAACTTCAAAATCAGAAATCAATCTTTTAAAATGCTGGGCTTTTTTTAATAGTAGTTTTTGAAAAGTCTGTTGACGTTGTATTTGGATGGGGTGAGCCTTTACAACATAAGACAGATGTACTAACAAAGATATGAATTATGGCACATTTAGTTAAATTAAATCTCTCCATAAATCAACCTTCCTATCTGTATCGTGCTGTGTTTACATAGCATCTCTGTGTAAACAAACTAACAATGATTGCAAGTTTTTCAATTATAGGTCAAAATATTTCACTACATTAAATTTGTCACTGTAATTATAAATGTTTACATGTGAACAAGTTCTTTCGGTTCATTTTATCCTACTAGAAGATGAATTTTGCTTGTGCCTATGAATAATTTATGGCCAAAAAAAATGTGATACAGTTGATTCTTGCTTCTCATGGCAGCTGTGCTCTGTAAACTTGCTGCAAGCACTGAATTGGTGAATACTGAAGCATTGCAACTAGGGCAATACAGGATTAGGTTACTCCCACCAGCCTCTGATCCTAACATTCTCATCAACCTGTTAATGCATCACTTTGCATTATGTGTGTTTCTATTTCAAGACACCTTATTTAATATATATTGTTGGTTCACTAACATTGAACTCACAGCCAACAGCGCTAGAACTCACGACTGAACAAAGCTTACCTAAAGCACATATTTTCTCTGTAAGGCACATCCTCACAGCCTTCTTGCCCTTACTAACACTAGACTATGCTTGGAAGCCATTTTATACAGTGAAATCACCCGCGAAAAGCACAAAAAGGAGGAAAAATGTAGCACCACATAAACTGTGAAAGGACACTTGTTGACAGTATAAACGCTGAAACAAGAAGGCAGGGCATTGCTTCATTCCACATCAACTTTTCACAGATGCAGCGGGGAGGTCATATTTTTCCCCACTCTGCACATGTGCACTTTCACCATGACCACAAAATTGCCACAAATGGTGATTTGGAGGCTACAAATTAGCTTTAGCAAGTAGGCGAATATGCAAATACAGACTCCATGAATAAAGAGAATTGACTTTATTTTTGAAATTATATTTAGGATATTTAGAATTCTTACTAGAGATTCAATAATGTTGTGAGGAGTATATATTTTGGGAGGGGAAATTATCTGTCTTTTTTCTCATTTCTGGGATATAGTAAGTATAGTTCTAGATAAATTTTTGCCTCTTCTTTGATACTGCAAAACGAGTAGCTCTATATTCACATGCTGGCTTGTTGAAACATAGGTAACAACCAAGGCCATGTAGACTCTTCCAGCTTTCCTTATCTACCAAAGCTACTAAAACTATACTTTAAATCTATTGCTAAAGAAATACAAAGTTGTAAGAAACAAGTTGTGATGGTCCTCTTTCCTTTGCAACTGTGAGGAGAAACTTTTCTCACAATAAATTAACATTAGCTGTCCTTTCTTGGAGAAACACTCAGACCAAATTAGTTCATGTCTCTCAAAACATGACATAACTCCTCCTGTTGTGACCTCTTATTTGTTTTTATTAACTTTAATACTTGACATAAGTTGACGTATCTATCTTTAACATTACACTTGTGAGTCTTGTTCTTGTGATATTTTAGCTGAGCAGGCATAATATGCACATTTAAGATGGCCTATGGTTACAAAATCTACTATACAATGTGTCTCAGATGCTGAATATTTCAGAGAGAAAAAAGTTAGTTTTTCACTTGAGAGTCTTTCCTCTTTCAGTTGCCCCTACACAATTGAACTACTATCTTTGTTAGGGAATAGAATTTGCTAGTACAAAATTGTAACATAGTCCTTTTATAGTCATTTCATTTAGATATTTAATTGATTACAAAGAAGGCACATGTGACTAAAAGTATTACTGCCCTGGGTGTTATATGTAAGTGATGAATCATTAAATTTTACTACTGAAACTAATATTACATTCTATGTTAATTAACTAAAATTTAAATAAAAGCTTGAAATACTAAAAAAAAATTACTGCTAAACACCACCCCAAAGTGACCAGATGCTTATTTCTTTAAAATGGATATTATTATAACCAAATGAAACAATCACCTTTCATTGCAATGTAAGAATCATTTGACAAGCTTATTTCAACAAAATGTTGGGCTGACCCTCCACTGAAATCTATGCTTTGAGAGAAACGGAGAAATGTAACTGTCTTCCATTTCAGCTAATAAAGTCTAGGCAGGATAGGGAGAACAGACATTGGAGTAAATTTTGAATGTGCTATTAAAAAATGTCTCAAAATGTGTGTCAAATCTACTCCAGGTATAGCCTACAATGCTTATTTAATCCCGTGTTCACTTTATGATGTCTAACATGATATTATCTTGAGACATTTTCACCAATTGAGCAGTCATTTCTTTTGAAAATTACTTAACAGATGGCTTTCATCAGAATTCTATTTCAATTAAAAAGGCTCAACAACATTATTATTATTTTTTACTTGATGATTGGAAGTGGCATCATTCACTCCTCTCTGAGATCTTCCAGAGTAGGGATAGATTTCTTCTGTCCATCATGTAGCTTACAGAGCTCTCAGTTGTAATCTACAGGAATTACAGAATCAACAAACATAGTTTTACCATTTGGGATTTTCATAATTGGAAAGACATGTAGAATGAAGACAGTATGCTGCAACTTTGAATCATCTTCTTATACATTTATTCTAACACCTTTCAATGTGTTATGTAAATTTGATAACTTTTATCTTTGCTTTCACTTTTCCAGGTATAATAATAATTATTAATTATTGCTTTCTCTTTCCCAGGTATATTATTTTACAATCATAGTTGTCAAGAACCTAATTGAGAATGACAGCCAAATGGTATATGAAGTTTAGAAAAATCATTCTCCTGTGTTTTAGAGTTAATACAGAAAGGATAAGTTGGCCCATCAGCTTTTTAATGTTGTAGAACTCAGCAAACCTACTTTTTTCCAACCTGATAAAATAAAAACCTGATTATACTATCGACAGAGGAATATCATATATGTGGCCTTTGGAAAGTCATGGAAGTGGTAGAAAGGAAATATCTGTTCACAAATACTTTATTGCGTAATCTATATGACAGTCCATCATGGAAAAATTCTTACCTTTGGCCCTAGAAGTGGGAGTAGCCAAAGAAAAGAAATAGGAAAAAACCAGGAAAACATTTTCTGGGTAGTGTCTAGATTGCTGATTCAAAAAGCTATGTTGTAATGTATGTATTTTTAAAGATTTTATTTATTTACTTTAGAGAGAAAGAGAGAGAGCAGGGAGAGGAGCAGAGGGAGAGAGACGAGCCGATGCCATGCTGAGCATGAAGCCCAACGCCGGGCTCGATCCCATGACTCTGAGATTATGACCTGAGCCAAAACCAAGAGCCAGACACTTAAACTGACTGAGCCACCCAGGCACCTCTATGTTGTAATATATTCTTCTTAAGCTCCAGGAGAGAAGACTGAAGTTGGCCTTAGACTGTATCACTTCACTGTATATTACTCAATATAAACATGAAAGCAGAAAAATATCTGATACAAATCTACATATTATAACATTTGTGTGGGAGGCAACTGGAGAGATGTATAGGTACATTGTGTTTTTTCTCGTTCTTTGTCTCCACCGGTAGTTTTCATTAAGCAAGATTGAAAATGCCTACAGGACTAGTGAATGTTCCAGCCCTTCATTGCTTTCAACCCATTTATGGACAGAGCCAGTGCTCATGGACTTTTACCAAACCAAGAATACAGTTTTCTGAACTCGCTCCTTCACTATGTTTGATATAGTTGAAATCTGTTTTTCTTCAAAGGTTGTTTAACAGGTCCACCAAGTCACAGGCAAAACTCCAACTTCTGACAGAGTTTCTGCCTTTGGATTTTGGCTTCTATTCCAATCTTTCAGCATGGGACTAGTGGGAGAGAATGTCTCTGAAGACTTCAGAAAACCATAAAAGTCCTAATAGAAACCCTGGCCTTCCATCTACTTCTGAGATTAAGAATCCTAGAAATAGACTGACAATGAAAACAAAGTGAAAACATCAAACAGCAAAACTGGTCAGCATGTGATAAGTTATAATTTGTGCATAGACTTTTTATCATATCAAATGGTAACTACAAAGAACACATATTGTGAGAAAAGTTTTCAGGAGGGGATGAATCTGTAAAATTTGACTACTTCCCAAGGTATTATGAAGATAAATTATTGACCAAAAAGAACAGAAACTGAATAGAATCCATTTGGCTATGTTTAAATACTTTTCCTCCTGATATATTGTCCTCCAAATTGGAAATAAAAATCTCTAAAAATGTAGGTAAAATTTAGCTTCTGGGTGAGATGTACTTAATTTAGAGGTACCCTAGCTTTTACCCAAAAATGTCAATCTGTTCTTTTCGTCTGATCCTGCCATGTACACATTGGTCAAGTAAGTAAAGAGAAAAGATATGCCTGAATATGTTATTCAGGAAATAACTTGACCCATTAATATACTTGAGCATTTTTTTTTTTTAGTTTTTCTTGGTATATAATGCCTTGCTGCAATTTTTAAGCTAATGTCCTCTGATTGGTAAAAACTATTATTGTGAATCTCACCTTCTGTTCTTCCTTGATTAAAACCTATGCAGATGGGGTGCATGGGTGGTTAAGAGATGACTCATGATTTGGGGTCAGATCATGATCTCAGGGTTGTGAGACTGAGCCCCATGAGGGGCTCCACACTCAGCATGGAGTCTGCTTGAGATTTTCTCTCCCTCTGCCCTCCTGTCCCTGCCCTGCTTGTGCACATTCTCTCTCTCAAATAAATACATTTAAAAAAATTTTTTTAGAGTATGTTTTTCTGGGTGCCCGTGTGGCTCAGTTGGTTAAGCCTCTGCCTTTGGCTCAGGTCATGATCCTGAAGTCCCAGGATTGAGTCCACATTGGCTCCCTTGCTCAGCGGGGAGTTTGCTTCTCCCTCTGACCTTCCCTTCCTCGTGCTTTCTCTCTCTCACTCTTTCAAATAAATAAAATCTTATTTTAGAAACAATAAATGTTGGAGAGGATGTGGAGAAAGGGGATCCCTCTTACACTGTTGGTGGGAATGCAAGTTGGTACAGCACTTTGGAAAATAGTGTGGAGGTCCCTTAAAAAGTTAAAAATTGAGCTACCCTATGATCCAGCAATTTCACTACTGTGTATTTACCTCAAAGATACAGACGTAGTGAAGAGAAGGGCCATATGCACCCCAATGTTCATAGCAGCATTGTCCACAATAGCTAAATTGTGGAAGGAGCCAAGATGCCCTTCAACAGATGACAGGATTAAGAAGATGTGGTCCATATATACAATGGAATATTACTCAGCCATCAGAAAGAACGATTACCCAACATTTGCAGCAACATGGATGGGACTGGAGGAGATTATGCTAAGTGAAATAAGTCAAGCAGAGAAAGACAATTATCATATGGTTTCACTCATTTATGGAACATAAGAAATAGGAAGATCGGTAGGAGATGGAAGGGAAGAATGAAGGGGGGTAAACAGAAGGGGGAAGGAACTATGAGAGACTATGGACTCTGGGAAACAAACTGAGGGCTTCAGAGGGGAGGGGGGTGGGGGATTGGGATAGGCTGGTGATGGGTATTAAGGAGGGCACATATTGCATGGTGCACTGGGTGTTATACGCTAATAATGAAACATGGAACATTGCATCAAAAACTGGGGATGTACTGTACGGTGACTAATATAACAAAATAAAAATTATTAAAAAAATAAAATCTTTAAAAAATATTTTTTAACTTATTAATGAAAAAGAAATATAAAGCATCTTCTAAAGCTTTGCTTAGTCATAATTATAGTAAACACTTTTAAAATGGTTACCAGATACTAGTATTATCCTGAATAGTTAAACCTTCAACTCAATGTATGTGGCAGTTACTGTTGTGTTTCCAGTTTTACAAGTGAAGAACCTAAGACATAGAGAATTTAAGTAACTTCCCAAGTATCATTAAGCTGATTTACTGGTCGAGCCAAAATTTGAAGCTAGGCACATCAAGAAATTTTATTTTCACCAATATAGGTCCATTATCATAAATATCTAGATGTCAACATCTGTTTTTTATGTAGACAAAATCCAAAGCCAGTTTAAATGACTCTTTTTTTTAAGATTGCTCATTTATATGAGAGAGTGAAAGCGAGAGCGCTCACAGAGCCAGAGAGAGAAGCAGACTCGCGGCTGAGCGGAGAGGCCAACGCAGGGCTCGATCCCAGGACCCTGGGATCAGGCACCAAGCTGAAGGCAGCCACTTAACCGACTGAGCCACCAAGGTGCCCCTAAATGACTCTTAATGACATTATCAAACATCATACTCCTAAGATCTGTGGACACTTTGCTATTTTTTTTCATATGATTAAAAAACCCCATCTCAGATAAGTAGGCTTGGGTGGTAAAGTAGAAATTTTGAAGACTATAGTATTTTCTTAATGTTTTCCTTTCTTCAGTCTCTTTTTTCTTCAATTTAGCTTTCAACTCATACCAGAGTTGGCTACTTAGGACATATCTTGATCACACCATTCCCTTTTTTAAACCCCCCATTTCTCTTCACTTTGGATATGATGAAATTTAACCATTTATCTTGGGCAGTAGTGCCTTCACAAACCTTGGTCCTAAATCAAGCTCCTCTATGGCTCTCTTTTTCTTTGTTAATGTTGTTTTCTCTGCCAAAACTTCCATTAACCATCTTCTTATTCTCCCCCCTCTACCCTCCATCCTCTTTCTGCTTTGCATAGTCTACCTCTGTCTGTTTCTGTTTCGCTGTCTCTGTCTCTCTGTCATATACACATACGCATTTCTTCTCTAAGAATTAATGTTACAACTTTCTATCTGCAGTCTCATGGCACACTTAGTCTCCCTTTGTTACAACACATTATCTTCTCTTGGAGTTATTTACGTATGTATCTTATTCCCTCACTGAGAATGACCTCCCTGGAGTCTAGAGCTGGATTATTTCTTTCTATACCAACCGCCCAGGGTTCTGATTATAAGAGATGCTTTATCAGTGCAGTTGCATGAAACTGAACTGAACTGAATCTAATTGGACTGAAGAGCATTTATTCCAAGTACATGAGAGAATCAGACACTATGCACAGCTCTGATACTTGAATTTTTTTTTAACAGAAAGTGATTTTAGTTGTTTGATTATTTTGCATCTTGCCCAGTGCCAATCAGTGTTTGACACAAAGGTAGCATCTGATATATTTTTAGTGATTAAGTAAATCCGTATGATTTATCCAATATCTATGACAGAGTTGAGAATAAAACCACTTTCTTAATTATGGCATCCTTGAGAGGCATCACATGGACTTTGGGGCCAGTCTGCTGGGATTTGAATCCTTGCTCCCTCACATATTTCCTGTGTGACCTCGAACAAGTTAGAAAAGTGCCTTACTTTCTCATCTGCAGGGTGAAAATAACATTAGCGCAAACTTAAAGGAATTATTGGTATAAATAAATAAGTTGATATGTGTAAAGTGCTTAAAAGTATGCCTGTTATATTGGTCATTTTGGCAAAAGTGTTAGCTAAGGTTATTATTTGTTGTGACTTCCTTTTTTTTTTTTATACTTACTCCATACCCCTTTACGTCTACTGCAAGACACTTTCAAGAAAATGGTAGTAGTTTTCCCATATGAGAAATGCCAGGGTAGCCACAGTTATCCACACACAGTGCTTTTCTTTTATAAAATTGAAAGAAATCTCGAGCATATATTTCTTAATCCCTACAATGTCCCTAGAATATGTTTTGTTTTCTTTATTCCCTGTAGTTTTGTAATATTTGTTATTTATTACTTATTATTTTTCCACTGCAAAAAACACCATGATCTGACCTCATACACAAAGATCTGTTTCTCCAAATCAAAAACTATATGAAACTGAACTAAATAAATAGGTAAAACAATGAAAAATGGTAAAAATTTAATGAAGTCATATTGAATGATTAATGCTAATTTACCATTTATCATAAAAATGTTTGTTCCATAGTAGCAATATTTCATTTCCATCATTGTTATTGTTTCTTCATAATGAGATCTTAAACTATTGAACTTTACACAAAGAGCAAAATACACTTCTTGTATTTCCAAAACATTTCTGCTAGACACAGATACTAACCTATAGTTCTCTTTCTCACTTCACTTTTGCTTGTTTGAACTTTTTTGAATTTCCTTTCATTTCCTGATGGGATTGCTTTTCTTTCCTGGCGCAATAAGATTTTCATTATAGCTTTTGGATGGACACTTGTGACATAAAACCAAACCCAAAAGATTCATCACATATCCAAACACATCTGACTTTCTCAACTTTCACTTTTAGCTTCTACATAAAAGACAGCTTTGGATTTATTTCTTTGCAAGCACTCTAATATGAATTGAGATTGTAGATTAAAACTAATGTATGTGAGCTATTTATATTAACGTGGCTTTCCTTTGAAGCATTTCTTTATTGAAAGCACATTTACCTTATAATCTCTTTCAGATTGTTTAGTATGTTGAGTGTTGCGGCATTAATTCATCTGTTGGCCGTATCTGCTGACTCTTTCTCAAGGTGATTTTCTTGTGAGGTTTGCAATCTATTAGAGTGGACTTATTTTTAGTTTGGTTTTAAAAATCTTGCTGGAGTCCAGAATGCCCTGGGTTATGAAACGATGGCTTCTGGCTTTCTGTTGCTGGGGACTCAAGGGATGTCAGTGATTTGGGACTAGGTCTTAAGGTTAAATTCGCATATCATGTTATCTGCACCACCCAGGTAGTACACATTTAGACCCTACATCAGCGATGATTCAGACCTAACATTTTAATTTTTCAGAGTGCTTGTTTTTTCCAACACAAGTCCAAGATAAATGGCAAGTTTGTTTGTACTTTCCCTGGTTAATTGTTTGGAATTTTTTTCTAGGCTATGAGTATTGAAAGTCCTTAGAGATTTTGTTTTCTATGTAAAACTCTCAGATTAAGATTCTCTCCTTTATTGGTGTTTCCAACCATTTCTCCAGTCTCCTGGTTATTAAAAACCCACCTCAAATATCTAGGGCCTATATTCTTTCTGAAATGCATGTGAAATCAGGTTTCTGTTACCTCTTGAACCTTAATTCCTTTCTTCCTTTTATTTTTTAAATAACACCTGGTCATTTCTCTCTCTCTTTTTAAAATTTTACCTTCTTTTTAAAATCAATCATTATATATGAGAGTATAATTGTTTGGCTACTCATACATAAGACATTACAGAGCATACCACTAGCCATACACATCTATGTTCTTATCATCGATCTATTTGAAATAGTAAGACCCCTCGTAGAAACGGTGTGAGCGCACTGCTGACAAAGGAGAAATTACCACACAAAAGGATCTTGAGGAAGCTCTCCTAAAACTGATCGTTTATGATCCCCTAGTTAGTTGCCAGTTTAGAGCCCTGAAAATCACTACTGCAACTGAGAGATAGAAAGTGACTGGAGGGGCGCCTGGGTGGCACAGCGGTTAAGCGTCTGCCTTCGGCTCAGGGCGTGATCCCGGCGTTATGGGATCGAGCCCCACATCAGGCTCCTCTGCTATGAGCCTGCTTCTTCCTCTCCCACTCCCCCTGCCTGTGTTCCCTCTCTCGCTGGCTGTCTCTATCTCTGTTGAATAAATAAATAAAATCTTAAAAAAAAAAAAAAAAAAAAAGAAAGTGACTGGAAAAGGGGCACCTGGGTGGGTCAGCCAGTTAAGCATCTGACTCTTGGTTTTGATTCAGGTCATGATCTCAGGGTTCTGAGATTGAGCCCTATGTGGGCTCTGTGTTCAGCAGGGAGTCTGCTTAAGAGTCTTTCTCCCTCTGCCCCTCCCCCAATGTGTGTGCACACTTGCAAGTGCTTTGTCTCCGTCTCAAATAAACAAATAAATCTTTTTTTTTTTTAAGTGACTAGAAAAGGTATTGTTTCTAAATCATGCAGTGATCGTCCTCATCACTTGTGAACTCTAGGTCAGCAAAATTTCTTACTGTCTAAAATCTATTTGTAAGCTGAAAATCCATCTCACAGCGTTTTCATGATCATTCACAGATATGCACAGAGCAGAGAGAAATTTGGGTGCCTGTCACATACACTTCCAGCTGAGGTTGGTAAGGCGGCACTGACTGTTTCAGTTCCGACTACAAAATAAATATCATTTTTGTAGTCTATCCAGTGCCACATTTTTGTGCTTTCTCTTGTAATTTTGCTGTTTAAAATGGCCCCCAGGTGCAGTGCCCAAGTGCTGTCTAGTGTTCCCAAGTGCAAGAAGGTTGCCATGTGCCTCATGGAGAAAATATGTTTTAGGTAAGCGTTGCTCAGGCATGAGTTCTAGTGTTGTTAGCCATGAATTCAAGGTTAATGACCCAATCATACAGTAGATCCAGAAAAAGGAAGAGGAAATTTGCTCATCTGTATGTAAGCCTGCTCCAGAAAGTGCTAAAGTAACATCTGTAGTTTATGATGAAAGTATGGGGGGAAGCTTTAAAATGGGCAATAAGCCCATTTTGTGGATATATGCAATAATCACAGATAAAAGCAAACAAAACAAAACAAGAAACAAAAACAAAATAATACAAACCATATAGTGGAGAACACTGTTGTGAAACTGAAAACCAAAGAAATCCACAGTCATGCTTCTCAGGGTTAGAAAAATGTTAAATCCTTCTCACTAGCGAGGTTGGTTCGGGCATGAAAACCATTAAACTTGCAGGTAAGTACTTTAGATGAGTGGGATGCAGTAGAATTTTTAAAATATCTGCTAAGTGTTATACAGGGAAAGGTTGTCTGGGAGAGCAGATTTCCAATGCTGATGATACCAACCTATTTTATAAGGATGTTGGCGAAGGAACCTGTATAACACGAATGGCCTCCAAAGCCCCTGGATCTGAATCATTCAAAGGCCATAAAATTAATTATTTATCAGAGATATATATTAAATGAGGTGTCCATAAACAGAAAGACACCTAAAACAAAGTTATATATTGATCAGTTGACAGAAATATGACCAGAGACTCACAGGGACCTAAGTCCCTATCTCCGCTAGGAGTAGTGGTTCAGGATGGACTAATTAAGTGCTCACAGCAACTTTATAAAACATTACTACGAATAATGAGAATTGACTATAACGCAGGTAGTTAATATGCACTGTTATAACAGTTCAAAGATAGTGAGTAAATCTTACATTACTTACATTCAAATGGAAAAAATCTCTGTGAGTGTTACAACTGAACCTCGGATTTGAGAAGGATGCCAACATACAGAACTACCAGATATCAGGAGACCATGTTATCCACTTGCTAAAAGCAATGAGACTGCTTTCTAAGAGGAATTGGCCATCTATTCAACTTTGCATCTGGTATCTGGCAATCCATTAGATCTCATTCCTATATTATTCTGTATTTCATGAACTATTGAGATGGTTTAATAAATGCATTTTACTCAGGTTTCTATCATAGCAGCTGTAGAAATTTGTTTTACTTATATCCTTTATGCCCCCTTTTCATATTAAACTATAAACTCCTCAAAGGTCAGGATCCAGGTCCTACTTATTTCAGTATCCTTGTGCCTAACCCAGGTTATGTTACATAGCAAGTGTTAAGTATTTGTTGAATGAAATTAATGAATAAGAACAAAAATATAATTAATAATCTCAGGAAATGATAACAATAGACTTTTACAAATCATGATCAGAGTTCAATTTGAATTTTCTTGTGATTTTCCAGAATTGTGATCATGGACAATACTGCAGATTATTTTTTTAGAATTATTTTAATTATGTAAATAATGGATGGATGCAGCATTGTAGTAAAAAAAAATCTAAGTATTAAAGTAATGTAATAATGAAAAACGAATAGCCATTTCCCACCCGTCATCTTACTCCTCTCCCCAGATATTTTTATTTGGTAAAGATAACAATAACTAACTATAGTTAGAGGAAAAGCATATAAACAAAACACACACACACAGAGTTTATTTTTTCTTTTAGTATTTATGATGTTTCCCAAATATTGACTTAGAAACTATCAGATATCCAAAGATATAGTTTTATTTTAAACCACATCTCCCAAGAAAACCCACATATATATTCCTTCTATGCAGTACTCTTGGTCTGCAATCTATTCAAACTAAAATGTGTTTGATATTAAGTTTTTCCAATCAGTGAAGACATTATTATGACTATATTTACATGACCTTTGCATTCTCCATTTCCTGTGAAAGTTCTGGGGAATTCATGAGTCTGCCATCTCAGTACACTCTTAAATGTTAGCTCCAAAGAAAATGTAATTTTATAACTCAAGAAATCTTCAGATTAGAAATAAAAGGTAGATACTTATCACAACTCGGAAGCTGTCAATGGAGTGCATCCAGAGTTTAAAAAGGCTTAGACAAACTCTGGGGAATATTCATATGTCAAGAACTCCACATCCCTGGCAAGCTGAAAGGAGAAGCTTATTGTTGATTTCTTGAGCTGGATACAAACCACTAAAAAGATCATCTAAGTTATAGAACTCATGCCAACAAAAGGATGTCACCATCATATTAGACACAAAAACCACACAGAAATAAGGAAACATCCATGGTGACTTTATAGTTGCTCAAAAAGTCCAACACATTATCAATTGCTTATTACTAATACCAAAAGAAACAGAGACTGCTCTAATTTTTTAAAGACTGGCTTTAGAATGTTTGCCATTTTTACTTATTGATCCCCTCCTTCAGATGAATTTTAAAAATTCTATAACCTCAATACTCTCCTATTGTATTCATTACCATACTGGGGTATAAAGAAAGAAACCTTAAACTAGGTCACTTGGCTTTCTTTCATATTGTTTCCTCCAAGTTCAAACATTTTCATCTCCTAATGGTCAACATCCTCTTAGATCACAGTTAGGCTGAATACATGCAAGCCTCGGCACAATTTTCTGAGTAGTTTTAGCCTTCTTCCAGAAAAATAACAGTGCTTGCCCACTGTAGAAAGCTACTCTACTTTCAATCAATAACTCTTTTCCAATGTGCCTAAAGTGGACTTCTCCTTGGAGTTGGTGGGTTTGGAGACGTTAATCAGTTTTGTGAAAATAACCTCTGCATATAGAAAACAAGAGTATTAATGTGATTATTTCTTAAACAAAGCTTATTGAATACCAACTCCTTTATGAGTACAGAGTAGGTAAATAATGTGAACACACAAAAAATGGTGAGGACAGTTCCTTCTACTAAAATCATTTCCAATATTGACCTCTAACTATGCTGGGTGGCACTTATTAAAAGAACTAAGTAGTTCAGAAGTAAGTACCACCAGGGTTTGAGGAGACAGAGCATCAAGAATTTAAACTTTCATGGATGCTTGCATTAAAAAAGAGGGAGTACATAACTGCTTGAAAGGATATTAATAATTAAATTGATGGAAAGAAGATGGGAGAAAGGAACTGGGAGGCCATGAGAGGCAGGGCGGTGAAGATACCATGCCCACTGAGGGTGATGAGCAGGTCTGTACTTGTCGAAGAGGAGAGTTTGTGGAAAGAAGAAAAAAGAAAATATAGCAGACCCAGGGAGGAGGAGAATTGTTGAAGACCTTGAATGTCAAGTTCTGGCAAACTTTTAAATAAATAAATAAATAAATAAATAAATAAATAAATAAATAAAATTAATTTACTCATTTATTCACTATACAGCACATTTTATATACTCGGCAGGTTGGCAGTATATAGGTAAACTGTCTCACTGGAATGTGGAGAATTAGGGCAGAACTAAACAGGAAGAACCAGGAGAACAAGGAAAAAAACTATGGATTTAAAAGCAATGACAAGGGGCGCCTGGGAGGCTCAGTCATTAAGCATCTGCCCTCGGCTCAGGTCATGATCCGAGGATCCTGGGATCGAGCCCTGAGTTGGGCTCCCAGCTCGTTGGGGAGCCTGCTTCTCCCTCTCCCACTTCCCCTGCTTGTGTTCCTCTCTTGCTGTTTCTCCCTCTGTCAAATAAATAAATAAAATCTTTAAAAATAAATAAATAAAATGACAAAAATAAAATGACAAAAACCTGGAGATTTTCAGGGTAGTTAAGAAAAGACTATCGACCAGATTTCAGAAGGGGAGTTTGAATCTGAGCAGTTGGGGTGTAGCCTCATGAAATCAGACCAGTAGAACAAAAAATCAGAGTTTAGAGTATGAATAATAAGGACATTAGGTGAAAAAGAGTGGTTTCCAAGAGGTATGAAGAGGTTTGAGTTGCAGATAGGCGACGTCAGTGCCTTTATAAGCAAAAAGATCCTACTCTGGCTCAGAAAGAGTCCCAGAGGGCCCTACCCAGCCTCTACAATGGTCAGGGCTGAGCCTTCAATGTAGAAAAGAAGGGACCCCTGTGAGGGTGGGGAAGTTCTTGAGCAGGAAAACAAGGTAGTTTCCAACACCAAACACCCAGAAATCTCATAGAATTCCTTGCTATCTATCCACATATTCTGATGTCATTATGGATACATTCAGACTTGGAATAAATGCTAGCCATGGGGCTCTTGGGCAATTGTCTTAACAATAATGTTTCCCAATCCTGTTCCTGAATACACAAGTGTATATTCCATGACTCCCATAGCCTTCCCTCAGTAATGCACAAATTTTTCTGGAAGCTGAAGTTTCTCTATATAATAGATCTGCATAGACTTCTTGTTTTCTTGGCAAATTGCTGCAAGTCTTCGAAAGATTTTCTTTTCCCTACTCCACATTCCCCCCCAAAAAACATTTTTAATAATGTTATAAATGGACTTTTTATGGTTCTTTTGAAATGATTAGGTAGACTATCATTACAATAGTGCTTTTTAGAAATTTAGAGATCCATAGATATATTCAGGAGAAAGAATATCTCTTCAGTGAGTAGAGGAGTCAGTACTACAGGGTCTGTTTTAAATAAATGTAAGAGTGCAATGGAAAAAGAAAGAAACCCAAAGAGTATTTTGGGAATCAAGAGACTCAGAGACTGTGTTTCTAAAACTGGAAATGTGTGACAGATCAAGAGACTTTAATCAGCTAGTGGGTTTGTGAATTTAGATGTAAACTTGGAGTTCCCCACCTCCACCCCACTATTTATTAGTTATTCATACTGTCTCAAGATATAAAATTGGACGTTACTCTCAATTATTTAAAATTATAACAAAGATACCATTAACCTTTTATGCTAGAATGTGCTTGTTACTCATTACTTGTTTAAAACATGAAGTGAACTCAGATGTCTAAGGGGCAAGCTTATTGCCCATGGTGGCAAATTTCCATATTGTACTAAGAAAGCTGCTATATAAACTTCATTCTAAACACAGAGGATGTGCTAAACTACCAATATTCTCTTTTATTTCACAAGCAAAATTTGGAAACTATATCAGTCATTTGACTTTTGGCCAAATATTTTTGAGTTCCCAGAATTTGAAAAGATCACCCGGTACTTTTAGTTTTAATAAGTCAGTGAAATTATGTTTAAGGTCAGTACAATAAATAGGCCACACTTTTTTGATTCTGGATATCAGAAAGATCCAATTCCATGAAGCTAAGAGAATATATTCTGTTCATGAGACTTCACCATTAGTTTTCAAGCAATCTCACACCATTTTTGAACAATCACAAATGAGCAGTAGGCCATAAAGCAGAATGTGTCCAATGGAGGGCACATGATGCATGAGAGCTAAGGAAGCATATTTTCTTCTAGTTTATGGATTTGGCCAAGTAACTTGCACTCACTAGACTGCTCTTTCCTCATTTGGTAATAAGGGTTATTACGACTGGGTACTTTCCAAGATGACTTTCATTTTTAAAACTCTGAGACAATAAATCCTGCAGGTATAAGACCAACAACTTCTTTTTTTTTTTTTAATGTTTTTTTATTATATTAAGTTAGTCACCATACAGTACATCCCTGGTTTTTTATGTAAAGTTCGATGATTCATTAGTTGCGTATAACACCCAGTGCACCATGCAATACGTGCCCTCGCCACCACCCATTATCAGCCTATCCCATTCCCCCACCCCCCTCCCCTCTGAAGCCCTCAGTTTGTTTCTCATAGTCCATAGTCTCTCATGTTTCATTCCCCCTTCTGATTACCCCCCATTTCTTTATCCCTTTCTTCCCCTACCGATCATCCTAGTTCTTATGTTGCATAGATGAGAGAAACCATATGATAATTGTCTTTCTCTGCTTGACTTATTTCACTTAGCATTATCTCCTCCAGTGCCGTCTATGTTGCAGCAAATATTGAGAACTCGTTCTTTCTGATAGCTGAGTAATATTCCATTGTATATATGGACCACAACTTCTTAATCCAGTCATCTGTTGAAGGGCATCTCGGCTCCTTCCACGATTTAGCTATTGTGGACATTGCTGCTATGAACATTGGGGTGCATATGGCCCTTCTCTTCACTATGTCTGTATCTTTGGGGTAAACACCAGCAGTGCAATGGCTGGATCATAGGGTAGCTCAATTTTTAACTTTTTAAGGGATCTCCACACTGTTTTCCAGAGTGGCTGTACCAACTTGCATTCCCACCAACAATGTAGGAGGGATCCCCTTTTTCCGCATCCTCTCCAGCAATTGTTGTTTCTTGCCTTGTCAATTTTTGCCATTCTAACTGGTGTAAGGTGGTATCTTAGTGTGGTTTTGATTTGAATTTCCCTGATAAGACCAACAACTTCTTGAGGTCCAGGACACTGTCTTGTCCATGTCTGTACCCAAAAATAAGAATGGTCCTTGGCATCCAGGTGAAAAGACCCAAGAACAAAAGAACACATTTATCATGTATTTTCTATGTCTGTGACCAAGAACTAGGCTACACATTTATTTTAAATATTAATTGTGTTTCATCCTCACCACCATCTCTGTAGTACTTTGACTTCGGCACCTACTTCATACTTGAGTAAATGGAGACAGAGAAAGTCCAGTTAAACAATCCACGTTTACAGAGTAAGGAGCAAAAATGTGATTTGAACAAAAGTATAGATGATTCCACATTCATTTTTGCTATGCATACCACTGATGAATATATCCGGGGCAATATTTTTTTCCAAGGTAATCTATTTGAGAGCTGAACACATACACACATAGAGAAGAAATTAAAATAAGCGAGAGAGTAGATGTGGTTTTCAACTGTGCTCTAAACTTTTGATCTCTCTTGGATGTCCTCTAAAACCACAGCAAATCAATCATCTGGCATCCTCAGAGTTCTCACACGGGTCAGCAGGGGCTCCTGTACAGCTGTGTGTTTCTGGCGCACTGTAATGGGAGCTGCTCTTGCGTGGCCTTAGACATGCTGCTGTAGCTGTGGGTGTCACTGTGCCAGCACGGGTTTCCTTTATCTTTTTTGCAGCTTGAGAAATTTCAAAATCATACTCTGTTTCGTAAGCTTTCTTGACCCAGAGTTGAGAGGAAAGAGAAGAAGATTGAAATAATGCCCTACAGGACTTTGTTTTGATATCCTCCCTGCAGTGTGTCCTGAGGCAAATGTGATCTTGGATGTCAGAAAGATTGACTCTGATTTGGGATATCTCAGAAATCACTATTCTCTAGTGGATATCACAACCTCCTCACAATGTTTCTTACACTTTCTTGGTGAAGTTACAGACCCATTTGAGAATTATGAAAATACCAGAAAATACTTATATGTATATACTTTCTAAATTTTGCATTTTATAGATCAAGTTTTTAGCAGACTTAAGGCATCATCAAGATGATCCTAGAGGTTACTTATTTTTTTGTGTTTACAAAAGTCATATTTAAACCTAGAGGAACATTTTTCCCTAATGTAAACCTCTATCACTAAGGTGTAAATCACTGACCATTATCTCTCAGCAAGGATTCAAGCAAGAGTCTCCTAATTGGTCCCCTGCTGTGGTCTATTCTCCACAATAGCAACCAGTAGTTTCCATAAAATGTAAATCAATTTGCATTCTTCTAATGTGCAAAATCTTCTACAGGATTCCCAACATATTTAGGATGAACTAGACTCTAGACCAGAGCCTACAGGTCAGCTACTACCCACCTCCAAGCCCAACTTCTGCCAACATTGCCTGGGCATCCCTAGCCTTTCTTGACTGGAACAAGTTCATTCCCTCCAGTAGATCTTTGTAGTTGATGTTACCTCTGCCTGCTGTCTCCTCCCCCAGAAGTAACATGGCGCATTGCTTCACTCTATTCAGGTTTCTACAGACTTGAATGTTTCTTAATAGTATGTCCAAAATGGTATTACCCTTCCAATCCACTTTTTACCATGTATTCTCTTTCTCCAGCTTTAGTTTTATTCATAAACTTCCTTCTACTTGTCATTATATTAGTTATTTGTATATATGTTTATAATCCATGTCCCTATAATAAAAAGTAAGTTCTGTGAAGATAGGAATGTAAATCAGTATATCCCCAGACCCTTGAATAGTTTTCTACCTCTGTCATTAAGTAAATGAATGGATGTAGAACATGTTTTTTTTTAACGTATGTTCAGTATATCTACCATCACCAACACTAAATAAATATTAACTTCCTTGAAATTGTTTTCTCTCTTTAAGTCATGTAATTCAGCTATTTTTTTTAAATGTAACTACTTATTTTCAGCTATAATGAACTCAGAGTTAGCAACACTGAAACATAACATCCCAAGCAATACATGAATAAATACAAACAAACAAACAAACAAACAAAAAACTGATAGGATTCTTTTTCTACAATTATTATTCTGTAATGGTCCACATGCTCTGGAAGGTAGCAGTTCTATATATCCACTCTTCTACTTGACGTCAGTCTTTGAAAAACAAGGACACTATGTCACCCTATGTAAGTACACCCAGAGTAGAGGTGAGTAAAAGGAGAAGGACCCTCTATAGGCTATTGGTTGTGATTGTTAAGTGAAGTAACTCTTGCCCAGCCCCTGGGTTTCTAGACCTTTCTGGGGGGGGGGGGTGCAGAATATCATATGGGATCTCTGACTTGACAAATACACTGTCTTGAATGATGGTACCCCATTCTTTCAGAATGTTTCCTCCAAGTTGGCATTTCAGTTGTACCTCTAGAAGTCTATTCAAGCATTCAGCCAGTCCATGGCTGGCTGCCTCTAGATAATGAAGTACTTGATATGATGAGAGTATCCCACGGTCATGGGTCCAATCCACACCTCCTTCACTATAGAGAGGGCTCCTCATCAGTTGCTGCGCCATGTGGAATCCCATACTTGTGTATCAAATATTCCCCAAGTCCCAGATAGTAAGGCTGGTGGGGACCTTATAGGCAGGAAAGGCAAACACAATCTGGATACCCAGATTAATTATCCATGCCTGTGAGGATGAGCTGCTGACTCTTCCATGATGAAAGGGCCCCAATTTATTCAAACTACACTGAGTATATGGTTGGTCTCCTGAAAAAATACTGCCATATCTGGGGCTCAGTGTTGGTCACTATTGATGACATTAAGAGGCAATGAGGCTGGATTTGGTAAATGAGAACCCATATTGTTTGGTTCATATGTGGCTTCTGTCTTTACCATGAGGGTCACTCCATTCATGTGTTTATCATTCTAATTCTAGTGTGGCCAATGGCAAAGACTGGGTAATGTCAATTGGCCAAGTCATCTTGTCGACTTGATTCTTGATTCAGTGTCTCATCCATGGTTGATACTTTCCAGTGAGAGTTAATAAGTAATATAAAAAATTTTCATTTTGTGCCTACTCCCATTTTCCCATTCACATGCCTACATCTCTGACCTCCTCATTCCTAATCTTCTATGGATTTTTCTTCTTAGGCCCCTGAGAAGATAGGCCATTGGCCACTCTCCAGGAATCTATAGATAATCTCACCATGGGCCACTTATCCTTCCACACAAGGTGGATAACCAGGAACACAGCTCACCACTCCACTCAAGACAGCTTCGCTGTCTTCCAGATCCATTCCTGAATGTGGCAGTAACTTAGCTGGTGTCCATTTCCAGCTTGCACTGTAACTCTAACAGAAGGGCCATGATGATGCTTTGGGTCACTGAATATCAACGACAACTGAGATGCTGTGTCCTGTAGCCTGGAAATATCTGGTTATTCCCCCTTTTCCCAGTGTACAGTCACTTGAGTAAATGGGTCATGGGCCTTTTGGGGGAAGGACTGAGGGAAATGTTGCAGTGTCCTTCCACAATGCTGCAAGTCTTTTGTCCTTCAGTCAGTGGGTTCTAGATCTGAACATTGGCTCAGATCTTGAAACTTAGCAAGGGATTCTTTTTATTGGAGGTGACAACTCTCAGTCTCCTGCTTCTCCATTCTTGCTT
The DNA here is from genome assembly GCF_017311325.1 of Ursus maritimus. Taxonomy (NCBI): domain Eukaryota; kingdom Metazoa; phylum Chordata; class Mammalia; order Carnivora; family Ursidae; genus Ursus; species Ursus maritimus. The sequence continues at coordinate 24,315,785 of NW_024427107.1, read as the reverse complement.
TTTTCTTTTTTCTCCCTTTTAATCATAAATGTTAAGTACAACCCTTTGTCCCTAAAGACTCCATGCTCTGTTTTCATCTGCACAAGATGGAGATGGCCTCTGTGGATCGAGGCCACTTGGCTCCCTTTAACTTTACTGGTCATTAGAATAATTCTAGTCTCCTAGATTCTGGTGGTTAAGAACTGCTACCTGGCCTCTATTACTTGGAGGCCACATCATCACCCTGGATGTTAACAAACCCAGCTATGTGGCTGCCTCCCCTATTGTCATCTATGTCCTGCAGAAGAGGCTACCACTAATATTCTGAGAGACGCTGATGACTCTCTCTGGCAGTCAGATCACTATGCAGTTTGAGTGAAGGAGAGAGGCAGGCGAGTTTGGGTGGAAGTGCCCTGGGCTGCTGTGTCATTTAAGAAACGTTCATCAAGGCCATTGGGGAATTCTTGAGCCAAAGAAAGACATCAGTGGAGTTCCTTGTCTCCTAGTAATAGTTCTGCCTCCACAGCTTTTCCACACTTGGTCATTAGCTGGAAGTAGCCCAAAGAAGCAAATATAGTGATGAACTTCAGAGCATAACAATTGGCACCCTGTATCAATTTTGTTCCCTGTAGTCAGAGGTCTGTGAGGTGCATTCTCCTGGGCCACCATATAACCTAAATGGTTACCAGTAATAACATGTATAAATAAACTGTGATATATTGATTCAATAGAATACTAGACAGCTGTGAAAATCAACAAGTTACTGCTACATACAACACAATGGATGAATCCCACAAATAGAATGTTGAGTAAAATAAGCTAAGCACAAAAGAGCACATTTCCATTAAATGTTCAAAAACAGACAAAATAGACCTATAATGAAAAGAAGGGTAAAATAGTGACAGGGATTGGGTGCATGGGAGTCTTTTGAGTTCCTAATACTTTTCCATTCTTTGATCTGGTAAATAATTAAATAGGTATGTTCATTTTGTCATATTTGTCAAGATGCACACTTAAGATTTTTGCTCCTTTTAATGTTATACTTCAATAAAATTTTTATTTAAATTGGGAAATATATATCACAAGCCCCTAATTTTTAGCTATTATAAAATTGCTTCAATGATTACCCTCATACATCTATCCATGTGAACTTGTGTGAATGTTTCTGCATATAGGTTTCTAAAAGTAGACTTTCTGACCAATGTGAAGTTTTAAATTCCTCCAAAGAGGCTATAAAAATAGCTGCTCCTACCCACATCATGACTAATATTAAATATTATCAAACATCTTATCTTTTTGCTAATCTCATAGGTAATAACGGAATCTTGTTATTTATAGGTATACAGTATACTTTGATGATCACTAGTGATAATAAGCATATTTTTATGTCTATCAGAAATTCATATTTCTTTAACTGTAAATGGCCTGTTCGTTATGTGAATTTTTGCAAAAGGTTGTCTTTTTCTTGTGAATAGTAGAAACTCTGTGTTGGGGATATTTTCCTTTTGTCTCATTTGCTTTGTAAGAGCACCCTGATTCATAGTACTAAAATTTTTATATCATAACAAAGAGGAAATCTGCCTTTTTTGCTGCAATGACAGGAGGGCTTGTGCCTGGATCTCCTAAAAGTCATATCAGATTATTAAGGAAAAGTGAAAGATAACAGTGGTTTAGGAATAAATCATATCCTTGTTTTATATTATATAGAATTACAATCTTATCTTCTCCCAGGGGATCTTTTACCACCTTCATTCTTGCAATGGTATTAAAATGAAATTCAGGGGCACCTGGGTGGCTCAGTTGGCTCGGGTCATGATCCTGGGGTCCTGGGATCTATCCAGCCCTGCATAGGGCTCCCTGCTCAGCCAGGAGTCTGCCTCTCCCTCCCCCTGCTCATGTTCTCTCTCTCTCTAATGAATAAATAAAAAATCTTAAAGAAAATGAAATTCAGCAGAAGTTTTAAAAGCCAAGGGTGTGTAGTAGGATTATATGATTACTCCTTAACTCACCTTCATCTATCTTCATCTACACTTTCAGTCTTTTTGGTTATTCTTACACCATTTTCTCAAAACTTCTCAGTAGTTATTTCTTTTCCTATTGTAACTGCTCCTTGACTACTACTAGCTCTATGTTCATACATTCATGACTGTGGAACACAAAAGTCAAGAGTGCAGAAGCACAAGGAGAATTTCCTTTAATTTAACGAGACTGTCCATCCTACTTGGTGGAGAAAGGGGGAAGCGTCAACATCCGTATCATGTTTCCCTATCCATATTGTTCTTCACAGATTTAATGTATAGCAACTCTCCCTTAGATAATGGTCTTTTTATATGTTCAAGAAGTTTGAATGTGCATTTCAAGATCTAATTTTCTATTTTCTATCACATTCCTTCCAACACTTAGGATCTAAAACAAAAGGCATCTGATATCTGACCTAATTTTCTGTTTTTCTTCTTGATAGTTTTAAAAAATCACTTAGACAAAATAACCATCAAACTCACCATAGAAATATTTATCATTGTTGTTAACCATAACTCACCAGTCCTAAGATACATGTTATTTCACATTTTAACATCTGTAATTGGAGGATGTCTTACATCTAAAGCATATCCTCCTTAGTTTAAATGGTAGTGTTTTTATTTATTTCATTTTTAATGTTACATAAAATAATGATGCACTTTACACTAGTAGTGTCTTAAACATAATGAGATCAATCATAGCATGTTTTATAAAACTTGAACTTTTGTTCACGTTCAAACTTTTTGTCTAACTTTTGTTCTAGTGATTCAATTTTTGGTGTTAAAACAAAAACTTTGAGTCTCTAGCAATCAAATCAAGAAAGCTTAGCTGTTAAAGTTTCTTTGTGTGGTTGTTAAATGTCTGCCTGAAATGTGTGGACAATTACAGAGATGTGATTTTTGGAGCCAGTTATTCGTTTGCAACTTGGGAAAGTATTATTCAAGTAATGATAATATTTTTCTCTTTAATAGTTAGAGGTCTTTAATCCAAATAATCCCTTGAATGTTTTACAGACTCTACAGATTAGAACTACATCTGCTCCTAATGAAATCTACTTACCTTCAGGGAAAAGGCTGGTGACTATTTATGACAACCAAAGGCAACACAATATAGTAAGAATAGGTATGCTATAAGAGTTAAGTCTGACCAAAGCAATAAGAAACACTGGAAAGAAAGAATATGTTTGTTATTGGAATTTAACCAAGGCAGCACAGTAGATTCTAAAGCTTAACTATTATTTCTAGGTTTTTGTAAAACTAAACTCCCCGCCTTAAATGTTCCATTTTTTTCTTTTTCTAATTTCACATCTTTCACATGTAAGTTACTACTATTTGTCTCAGGTTAGTTCTCATTTTCTCTAGTAACCTCTCCAATATAGGTCAAGTGCCCCAGGGGTGCTAGGTGTCTCAGTTGGTTAAATGTCTGCCTTTGGCTCAGGTCATGATCCGAGGACCCTGGGATCAAGCACCACATCGGGGCTTCTCCCTCCCCCACTCCCTCTGCTTGTGTGTACTCTCTGTCAAATAAATAAATAAAATCTTAAAAAAAAAAAAAAAAAAGGTCAAGTGCCCCAATTAAACACTGGTTGGCATCCTGTACTTATTCTTCAGCAAACTGCAATATAATTGTGTATCTATTGGTCAATATTTCCCACTAGTATGAGTCTTTACAAGACAGAAAAGATCATGCATCACTGTACATCAGTTGTCTAGCATAGACTTGACCCACATAGATTCTAAATAAATACTTACTGAATGAGTGAATAAATGTATGACTAGTCATCTGGTCTGGAAAAAGGAAAAGAAAGAAAGAAACAAACTCACAACTAACTCTTTTTGACAATCTCAGATTCCTGAAGCTATCTCCAAGTAGGTCAAGCCAAGAAAGCAGACCAAATCAGTCTGTCTCAACCCAGACTCAGTAACCTAGAGTCTTGTAAAGGTAGGCACCACCTAGGGACAGAAAGTAGCTGACAGCAGCAATTCATTGTCAAACTCCTTAAAACTTGAGCAAATATTTGGCTTGTTAAGACACTCACAAATAAATAACTACCTTGAGCAAGTGTCATATGTACTATTTTCCTCCTACTTACTCTGCTACAAAAGCTCATTCCAAGGAAAGCCCCACCAAAACAAGTTTCTATTGCCCAAGTCCCTGACCAACACAATAATTGAGAGTATGTGGGTATACCAAATATAGGAGAAGGATCAAAGCTATTTGGTTGGCACTTTACAGATGCATGACTTATGAAACGTTCTTCCTACAATCACACTGAGCAGAGCAAAAAATGCCATAAGCTGAACATCATAGAAATATAGAGCAAGTCCTTGATAAAACCATGGAGAGAAGCCAGCAAGCATCACCACACCCAGAATCATGACATTAAAATAACTCAAGCACACCCCAGAGCTTTCTGATTTATTGTTTTGTTCTTAGTATTTTCTCTCGGTTTCAAGAATTTTTTTGTTCTTCTTTTTCTTTTGATGTTTTATTTTTTCAGCTTTATTGAGGTATGATTGACAGAATTGTAAGATATTTAAAGTGTACACCATGGTGGTTTGATATATTTATACATCGTGAAAGATTTCCCACCATCTAGTTAATTAACACACCCACCACCTCACATATTTATTTTTTGTGGGAGGGGGTGAGAACATCTAAGTTCTACTCTCTTAGAAAATTTCCATTACATTATGTTATCTACATAAGTCACCACCTTTTACGTTAGTCCTTCAAATCTTATTCATCTTATAGCTCAAAGTTGTACCTTTTTACCAACTTCACCTATTTCCCTCACCACCAGGCCCTGGCAACCACATTTCTACCCTCTGCATCTATGAGTTTGACTTTTTTCTAGATTCTGCTTATAAGTGATACCATGCAGTATTTGTTTTTCGCTCTCTGGCTTATTTCGCTTAGTATAATGCCCTCAGGGTCCATCCATATTGCTGCAAATAGCAGAATTTCCTTCTTGCTGATGGCTGAAAAATGATATATATCATGTCTTTTTTATCCATTCATCTCTTGTTGGACAGTTAGGTGGTTTCCATATCTTGGCTATTGTAAAATTTAAAAAAAAAATCTTGATTTCAGTAGTTAACCAAGCCAGTAGATACATACTAACTGCTAACCTAGAAAAAATAAAGTAAATATTGTTTATACTCAAAAATGTAACACATTAGCTGCTATTTGTTGTGATAGTTGTTCCCAAACCAAAACTGCAAAATTGCCCACATCACGGTGAAACAAAATAATAGTAATTGTGTCACAGAATATCTGAATCTAGTATCTTTGGCTACCTTAGGCCACCAAGAATGTGACCTTGTACGGACTTTTGATCTCTAGGCCAATTAAGCCATAATTTCTTCATATTTTACTGAAACAAATATGTAATACAATTAGTGTTTTATCCTGGAAACAAGTATAATAAAAGATCCACGCAAATCCACTTTTTAGACACTGCTTCAGTGTTTTCCTCATGAGACTTTCTCAATCACTATAATCATGACTAATTGGCTGATTGTCACAGAATAATTAAATTCTTACCAAACATTCAGTGTAAGAATATGTTTGCATACATCTTTATTCTTGTGTACATTCAGTAGATTTTAACTTAAAATTTTAAAATGCGTGTGTGCGTGTGTGTGTTCAGGATTGGGTGGGAACAGCACTGTACTCCAAACAAAATGTGTAAAACTTGATACCACACATTTTAACAGACATCATCTGTCTCTTCCCTTGGCATCCTGGTTGAATTTGTCCATACAGGCTGGACTTTTTCCCAAGGTCCAAGAAACAAGCTGATGTAATGTTCATTTTCAATTCAAACTTGGCATTGGGAAGATAACAAAGTGAAAGCCAGTTTCTTCCAAAGACTAATAAAAACGTGAGTTGTGCCAAATACCCCTAAAATATACTGGGCAGCCCATGAACACTGTCACTTAGCACTGTAAACATAGGACAGATTTTCACCCCTGCTGCTCAGTAAAACTCTGTATTTACATAAAATGCATTTTACATGAAACCCACAAGTTCCGACTACATGAAGTATAGCCCACCCAAGTGATGCTAATGCCTACTTTCCTTGGTCCATAAATGAAGATGGAGACACTCTAAAGTTCAGAGTTTAAGCCATCATGGTACAGGGATGCTTTTGTAAATTAATCCAGTTCTGTATTGTTTCCTCTGATAAGTTACTGGTTATGCCCTGGGGTGTTTCCATCTCATTTACTTTCTGTGACTCTCCCACCCCCAAATATGTTTAAATAAAAACTGTTAGATGGAAACCTTGAAATGACACTTTTTGGGGGAGACATGCCTTGGAATCAAGATTTTAAGAATTTGAGGAAAATAGATTTTGGGGGAGATCTTAACCAATTCTTTGGTATTTGTACAATCAGAGATTTAGAAATAATGTTTTAGAGCTCAAAGTCACAAAAGTAAAATAATTGGCAGTTATACCATTGAAATCTATTTTGGTTTTAACAATATTGAGGAAGCTATAAATGCTCAGAAGGAGAAAGTATAGTCTACGTAAAGGAGTGTTGAACTAGCTTTGCAAACGTAGGTTTGGAGTTCAATTTTCAAAGCAAATCATGGTCATGGTTTTAGACATTGATTATAATGATCAAGTTTAAACCTATATGTAGAATTAGTAAATCACTGCCTGCATTTTCCCGTCCCCTTATAACAGTCCAAAAGTCTCCCACGCTAAAGGAAGTGCTACTTACCTTGCCCTGGCCTGAATGAGTATTCAGGATAATTTGGAATACAAAGGCAGGCCCAGACCTAGAGCTGGACATTCCGATGGTCAGCTCTGTCAAGTATATTCCTTGTCACCATTATTTATTCCAAATTAGTGTGATGAGGAAAGTGTGCGGTGACAATATCTTATTATGTAAATGGTGAACCCAAAACTAAATGATATGTGGCAATCATCTAAGATGGCAGGTTACAGAAAGGAAGAGCAGTAATTAGTCCTCAGGAATCTTAGACAATAAGTTCATCATTTTGCACTCCATTCTTCCTCACTCTTGTACCATGAACCAGATGGTACACAAGGTCAAAGTCATGCGGACATGTAATGAATATGAGAGGATGATGAGGTTTTCATCTCCTCTACCACAGGTAGGAAAACTACTGTGGAGATTTCATAAACTGCTGTGCTTGTTTTTTGGTTTGTTTTACCTTTTTTATGTATATGTTTTTTTCCCAATCTGCAGAGTTTGTGAAAACTTTTCCATTCCATAATCTTCTGTTGTTCCATTCTAGCACCAAGAATTTAATATGACTTGTCATAAAAGTTATCTACACAGGAAGGAACTTTGAAAATGATCTGGCTATTATTATCACAGGAAGATACACCTACCGTATTGAGGGATACATTTCCTAATCTGGAGATAATGGTGTTTAATGCTTTCTAACGAGGATAGGAAGACCAAGAGGAGTGACCAAGACAATACAAATGCTTACTAAAGTTGGAGGAGAAAATAAAAATCTACAAAAGCACTGTAAAATAAGGGGGCAGACATGATACAAGAATTCTGAATCAATTTCTGCTTTTAAGTCAATGTATTGACAGCTTGCTTAATCAAAATAAAAAATTAATGAAGAAGGAATTGACTTTAAAGAACCAGCAAAACCAGAAATTGGCCTGTTAGAACTGGAAATATCAAAATTGAGGGAATTCGAAATTCGTATTTTCTTAGAAATTAAATTCCATGATATATTTGAAGAATTTACCAAAATAACAAACACAACATGTTCAGAAGAGTTCATTTGTATCACCGTTATATCAATACAGAATGTATCGTGTTATAAACTTTATGGTGCTATTATTCTCTCTGAAAAGCAAATGTAATGGTTCTCCCATTTAATTCAAATTTCTGTACATGGAATTTCCCTGGCAAAGCAGGATAGGTAAACACCATACCATGAGCCACTGAGAGAGTCACAGATATTACTTAAAGTTAGTCTAAGTGCTTTCTGGCTGGTGTTTCCTATTATCTCCAGAAAAATGTTGCAAGTGAAGGAAGATATTAAGCAACTGTCACATTCTGCATCCATTAAAAAAGTTATGTTTCTGACTTTAACTTAATACTATTGCTAAATCATGTCTTTTCCACAAATATGGAAAATGGCAAATGTTGTCTTTCTTAACAGTTTATTAGACAATATTTGAGGTTGATAGATAACTTTAAAAAACGAAACCTATTGTTTTTTTTTTTAAATGAACACATAAGGCATATTTAAAACAATAAATGAGAACTGAATATAAAGAACACAAACATCGAAATTTAATTGCTAGACAATAAAATATTCCTAAAAGCTGAAGTGGTAGAGTCTTAAAATCAGTTGGATGCTGGATGCAAAAATCCTAGGATATCAGCCTTCCAACAAAAATAAGAAAACCATTCCATTCTTTTAATTACTGTTTAAAAATAAGATTTCTACTGAGTCAAATTCAGGGTGATCATCTTCCCAAACATGCAGAAATTTACTGACCTGACCCCAAAACCTTGACTTATATGAAGATCTTCACAACAAACTCTCCTAACAACATTATCTTGAGGCAGTTGAACACCTTCTTTACTTCTCTATGTATGCCTTTTTCCTAGAGAAATGTGCAAGTTGGTTAACTTAAATTGTAATAATAAAACAGTATATTTCCCTGATGTATGAACACTGTTCCGGACAGAGACCTTACACACACTACCTCATTTAATCTGTAGAATGCCTTCTAAGATGGGTATTACTCATCTCTACATTCCTGGTGAAAAAAAATAACCAAGCTTAATAGTTTTCCCAAAGGCACGGAGCTAGGAAGTAGTGGAAATAGTAATACACTGACTCAGATCCAGGTCTGTCTGATTCCAAAGCTCCGGTCTTTCCATGATGTCTTATTACCTATTAGGCAGAGTAGTAAATGAGGAAAATGCTCACGTGCTGTAATCTTCAGCCAGCCCATCCCTGATGAATTTTATCAATTTGGAGCACTGTAATTTACCAAAGCACCACTGACAAATGTTGTGTATCCAAAGAAGAATGATTGTAAGGGTTAATGAGTATCACCTGAGAATCTGTGGCTAGAATTGTAGTAAAGATGATGAAATAGTGTGAGATCACAGTGATAGCTATCATCACATATTCATATATTCATATACCTGTGATATAAAATACAGGAAAGACATTTTCTTTATGACACCAAATAGTTTAGCTAAAAATAGTTTATGACTGTAGGGAGATGGAGTTGTGTTTGAAGTCAGATTTTTTTTTCTACCTACTATAAAAATGAAAAAATAGAATTCATTACCCTAAGGAAGTAGAGAATTACCCATCACAGAAGGTGTTAATACACAGGTTGGACAATATCTCAACAAATGGGTTAGACTATAGGAAAAGTTCAAGTGCATAGGGTTAGGAACATGGCTCTGTAGTCATTCAGCCCAAGTTCAATTCCTATCTTTGCTACTGTTTAGCTGTGTAATCTTGGGCAAGTTGCTTAACCTTTTGGAGTCTTCCTTCCTTAACGTATAATATGAAGACAATGAAAATTAACTCAGAAGAGTTTTGGGTGGGAATTAAATGAGATGACCATAGACCAGCATGAATTCTTAATAAATGTTGATTATTATAGGTAATGTAGCTAGATAAATGTTAACTCCATCCCAATCTCAAGTCCATAAATCTATGAACATGGAAAGTAAATCCATGTAGAGATTTGTGTAACCCAAGATGCCCTAGCTATATAAAAATAACACAATTTAAAAATATTTCTAGGGTGGCTCAGTTGGTTAAGTGTCTGACTCTTGATTTTGGCTCAGGTCATGATCTCAGGGTTGTGAGATCCAGCCCTGAGTTGGGCTCCATGCTGACCATGGAGCCTGCTTAAGTTTCTCTCTCTCCCTCTCCTTCTGCCCCTTCCCTCCCTCTCTAAAATAAATAAATAAATAAATAAATAAATAAATAAATAAATAACAAAATAAAATAAAAGAATTGATTCCTACAAGAATGCATAACTATAAATACCTGTCAGGTAAGCTTGAAAACAAAATGATGTTAAGTTTCATCAATTTTCAACTCTATAAAAATGCACTAAAATTATAGAAACCATTTGCGATAATTTATGATTTCTGAATATGCAGGAATATTTTAGGGACAATGACTTAAACCTAATGAAAGAACCTTCTGGTAGAGGTTGCTGAGTGTCTTCCATTGTCTATTCTTCCTCTTTCTTTCATGATTATAAAGACCTGATTTTTATCTGTTGCATCATCATCCAAAATATGGGAAGTAGTCTTCAAAGATAGTCCCCAACAATCCCACCCTCCATGTATATGCATATCACTCCTCTCATTGAAAGGTAGAGTCTATTTCCCACCCCCTTGAATCTGGGTTGGACTTGTGACTTACTCTGATCAAAATATATGCCAAAAGTGATGCTCTGCAGTCCTAGGTTTAGACCTTAGGAGTCCTGGCACTCCTTATGAATCCCAGCCCTTTCAGTCTCTTGGAAGTCAGCTGCCAAGCTATAAGAAGGCTGTTCTTCAGGAGAGAGAAGCCTCATGGATGAGAACTAAGGCACTGGTTAACAGCGCAAAGGCCCAGACATGTGAAAAGCTTTTTGGACCTTCTAGCAAACCCAACTGCAATCTGATAGTAACTGCAGCATTGACCAGGTTAGCATCATATGGAGCTGAAAAATGCCCAGCTGACTCATAAAAACATAAGCAGATAAATCGTTCTTATTTTAGCATATTAAGTTTTGGAGTCACTTGTTATACAGCAATGGATAAGTGAAACACGGTCTTCTTTCGGTCTTTTTTGCAGGTAAAGTTTGGCCAAAGGGATACAAATATAAATGAAGTGCTCCACCTTCTGGGGTTACCTTCCCCTTTCCATTGACTAGAATGCAGATGTTGAGATAAATTTTCTTGGACCACCCTGACAAGAGCAACTCCCTTAGGGATAACAGAGCAAAATGTTGCAGCAGCCATTTGATCCCTAGACTGTCCAGTAGTTGTCTCTTAACTAAGCTATCACTATTTTGGGTTCTGCTATAACACCCTAAATTACAACTAATGTGAATTTTGTTCCCAAAGTGAGATACTTCTGCACAGGTGAGTACTCAGGCATTGGCTTAGCAGCCAGGTAGAGGACAGAAATGACATAAGGATTGCAAGCCAGAAAGCAATTGCCTATGGAAAAACATTTGGCAAATTTTTCACTTGTGATTCCATGATGTATTTATCATATTTTAACTAGTTTTTAGGGAAAAAATTGAGAAAATTTCAACTTTCTTTCCCGATGCTAATTCTTCTCTTTTAAAGATTTTATTTATTTATTTATTTATTTATTTATTTATTTATTTTAGAGAGAGAGAAAGAGAGACTAAACAGAGGGGAGGAGCAAAGGGAGAGGCAGAGAGAATCTCAAGCAGACTCTGCACTGAGCACAGAGTCCATCATGGGGCTCGATAAGATCATGACCTGAGCTGAAACCAAGAGTTGGATGCTTCACCAACTGAGCCACCCAGGCACCCTGAGAAAATTTCAACTTTTGATGTATATTGGTTATACCATTTTCAGCAAAGTCTTATGAGAGAGACACACTTAAGCTACACCTAGCAAATCTGTAGGCAGATTTTGCAGAGAACACAGATCTGCTAATGGAGATTCCTTTTGCTATGGCCCAAATCAGCAATCTAAGCTGAATGAGAGCTCAGGATTTGAAAACTCACCAGATTAAAAAAAAAATCTAACTTTTCTATACATAAATGTAAGGGGATATAAGAAGGGACATTGGAAAACCAGACTTAGAAGGAGTTATTCCTAGGATGTAAAGTTTTTTTCAAGCACCTCCTGCTAAGTGTTCTCTATCACATGATGGGAACCAGCCCAGAGACCAAAATGAGATTAAGGAGGTTGCCTTCAAACTCAAGCCTATTTTTTTCTGATGACCTCAAAGTAGCCACTTAAGTGGAAAAAGAAGAGGGGTATGTGGAGCACAGAGGCAAATAAATAAAAGGCCAGTGATTTCAGGCTTAAAACACTTACCTAGAAACTCTTGTGTTTCCCTTCATATGGCATGGACCAGAAACAAAAATATAAAAGTTGGTTTGGTTTTGATGGGAGTTGCAATACCTAAAGCAACACCTAGACCTCCAACCTGTCCTAGCAGAGTGTGAGCTAGGAGAGATGCACATTTCTAAAAGCAGCATCCTCCCCATGCCCACTACTGATGTGGCCAGGAGCAGAGATGAGCAACAAGGAACTTCCCAGGGGATAAAGTCAGGGACCAGGAAGGACAATTGAAAGAGTACATCACAGACAGCAGAATCAGGGGCTGCCAGCTAGGCAAGCCAAAGAATGGAGGCTATGGCTAGAACAGGGAGTCTTCTCAATTCCTGACCAGCAGGATTAGATACCTGCTGCAGACCAATGCTTGCTCTACATTTTTCATTTTTCCATTTTCTTATATTTATTGATTTCTTCTTAACAATGGAATATTGAGTACTTAGTGCGTGCTGAAGATAATCAGACAATTTGTCTTTTAATTTATAAGCTATTGTCTCCTGAAGTCACCCTGAACATAGTGAAAAGGATTGAGCAGCACTCAAAAATCCAGGATTCTGAAATGAATACTAAAAATGGATAGGTTTCCCTTTCTTAAAGAATAGGTATGCTCTATGTGTACAAGAAAATGATGGACATGGATATTTGTCTGACCCAAAAGGACGATCCTGCCAGAAAATGCTAGCTATCAATTTATCACAGTAATAGAATCTCTCATTTTTAGCCAAGCAGTGTCACTCAGCAAAAAAAAGATTATGTTTCCCAGCTTCCTTTGCACCTAGGTGTGACCATGTGACTAAGTTCTGTACATTGGTTTGTAAGTGGAAGTGACATGTGTAACTTCTGGTATATTCTTTTAAAAGGAAGAAGTATGCCCTCCCTTCCCTTTCCTTCTACCCTTTGTACTACAAACAAGGTGGTAAGCCATTTTGAGCTTTACAGATAAGGTAACTGCCAAGAAACAAAGGAGCAAGAAAATGTAGGAGCCTGACCTTTGACACAGGAAACCGCTGTATGAGCCCTGCGCTTCTTACAATGGGATTGTAATATGAAAGAAAAGGTAATGCCACCTGAAGTAAGCTATTATTTTGAGCCATCCTTATCAAAGTTAAATCTGCACTGTTACTAATATAGTTCCTGAGATTCATATCATCATACATTTTTTTAGGTTCATACTGGCACATTATAAAATGATCGTATTAAAAGACAGTTTTTAAAGAGTATAATGGTTCTATGTATATTTTATAACAATGGATTGAGTAACTAATCTTGATCAATTACTTAAAGAGCTAAATGTTTCCGTTGCCCAACAACAATAAATACAAAAGCTTCTTGCAGTAATGTACAAAATAATTTAAAATAGAGTGATTGATATAACAAAACAACAATATATATCACTACTGTTTTTTAAGATTTGATTTATTTATTTGAAAGGGAGACAGAGAGAGAGCACGAGTTGGGGGAGAGGCAGAGGGACTGAGCAAGGAGCCAGATATGGGACTTGATCCCAGGATCCTGGGGTCATGACCCGAGCCAAAGGCAGATGCTTAACCAACTGAGCCACCCAGGTACCCCATATATCACTACTTTTAATAAAAATGTATACCTTACATGAGTCTATAAAACTATGAGAAGAAAATTTAAGCAGTTTAGAATGATGTATTTATAAGACATTTTTATACAATATCAAGGTGTATGAATAATCATGTATGTCACTGGCACATAGCACATTTTTATATTATAATTTAAGAACAGCCAACCTCAAATATAAGTGGAATATTTTAGCATTACTTTTAATTTTCTCTCAATTGAGATAACACAAAGTAAGTCATAATAAGGTAGAGTGGGTATACATACACACACACACACACACACCATAATTATTCACCTATCATAAAACAATGATTTAAAATGACACATAAAATGGGATAATTCTTCCCACTGGTATAATATTCTATAAAAAGCCCAGCTATAGACACATCCCAGGGTCGGATTTAAAGCTTACTTTCAAGTCAAATTCTGTTTCATGATGATGAGCAATTATAGCAGACAGTGGAGATACTCTTCCCACATCCTTCCAGTTCTCACCATTCTGGAGTACCCTCAGAACTTCCTAATGCAAGTGCTCGTTTCTCTCTAAGGAATTTCTCTAGTGTACATGGCCAACATTGCAGAGCAGTTCAAAAATGTTGAAGCATTGACATCTCCAGGTATAGTCTCAGTCCATGTCATGTGGGAAAAGAGACTATAATGCTTCCTCACAGGGTAGGAGGCACATGTCTGAAGTGTGCTGTATACTATCTCCCAGAGGCCCCCAATGGGAATGAGTTTCATTTGTCCATAGCAGTAATCTGCTTATTAACCTACCCTGTATTGGTCTCACTTCTCATTCTCCTATCAAAGCTTTCTGGGATCTTCTAGAAAAACTATTTCCATTAAATTCCCTTTCTAAGGATCTATTTCTGGAGAGAACCTACCTAAGAACCAGCATTTAAAAATGCTTTACATTTGACAAACCAGTTTTGCATACATTTCTAATTTGAATCTCACAAAGCCTTAGAGGAAGAAGCAGAGGGCTCCATTTCACAGATGGGTCCCAGAAAATTAAAGTGACTACAACCCTTTCTCCTAGTTTCACTGGCAAGTGCAGAATATCTCCTAAGACCAACACATTACTTTTTTGCAAATTGCTTTTATGAGGTTCTATTTGTTCCTGGCAAGAGATATCCTTGCTTGGGTCCAGTTACACCCTCCATTTCTAAAGTAATAGATTGAGCAAAGACAAAGTACGAGTCCTCCTTTCTCTGATTTTTTAAAAATCTATTTGTTTCTGCATGGGAGAGAAACCAAATGACCAACATTTGAATATCCAAAATGTAGCCTACTCACAAGTCACAAATAAAATGGGATCTTTTAGGACAAACACCTTTGAATTCATGATAAGATCACAATGGCAAGATGAAGAAGAGGTTTACCTCTTTGTTATGTTAGTCTGCTTTTGAATATCCCATTGCAATTATATAAAAGATGCTTTTGCCCCATTTCCGTGTATGCTCTCAACAAAATTTTCTGATGCTATTGCCAAATAAATCTGTATATTCCTTTAGTTACTTCATGACCATTCAAAGTCAAAAGGACTAGTAATTTGTTCTAGAACACTCTTTAAAGTAACTGCAACCCTTTATATGCCAGTTATCAGATTTTTCATGTACACAAGATTTATCCATGCTTCTCAGGGAGGATCATATTAATTCTATTGCAAATAATATCAGTATTATTAGAATACATTTTTCTATGGATATACTTTCTTTCAAAAATATCTCTTTCTTCCATTTATACCTGTTGTTTCATCTCTGGTTTGCTATCAACAAAAGTAATAGAAAAGGAAAAAGTAGGCCTTTATTGCTTAGAAATTATTCTACAATCACCATCTCATATCCTAAGAATCTCAGAATATGAAATATGCAGAAAGTTTAAGAGGAAAAAAACAAAAACAGCAGGAAACCACACTAGCATTAAATATAGTAGCCTTCTGGCAGTTCTGTCTTTTTAAATCATTTAATGTAGAGCTGAATTCATTGAATAGATCCATATAACTTTTATTCTCCTTATGAACTTACACTATGATTTTATAATATCCTTTCTTCTCTTTTCTAAACAGATAAAACACATAAAAAGATATTCATCATACACATATGCTATTGCTGCTTTTATGACAATGTAACATTTGGCATATGTAATTTCTGATTCATGAGAACGTGTTAAGGACCACCCGTGTTCAATCAAATACAATACTGCCCTTTCTGATTGGAAAACAGGAAGAAAATTTTACAGTTCCTCCACCCTGGTAATGCTCCCTGCCAAGGAAACTTTCCAATTATAGACTCATCCTAATAGGTCCTCGAAAAATCCTTATTGGAATTAATTAACTCAAAAGAGTGACTCAATTTCAATCCTCAGAACCTATTAAAAATAAGATAGAAGTTTAGTTATTGAAAGAAGAGGGTAGAGGAGATTCTACTATAAGAATTCATGAACTTTTATTGGCATTTGGCAAATATAATTTCTTTTTTTGTTATTATGTTCAGTTAGCCAGCATATAGTACATCATTAGTTCCTGATGTAGAGTTCAATGACTCATTAGTTGCATATAACACCCGGTGGTCATCATGACATGTGCCCTCCTTAATACCCATCACCCGGTTACCCCATTCCCCCACCCCCTCCCTTCTGTAACCCTCAGTTTGGTTCCCAGAGTCCAGAGTCTCTCATGATTTATCTCCCTCTCTGATTTCTTCCCATTCAGCTTCCCCTCCCTTCCCCTGTGGTCCTCTGTGCTATTCCTTAGGTTCCACATATGAGTGAAACCATATGATAATTGTCTTTCTCTGCTCGACTTATTTCACTTAACATAATCCCCTCCAGTTCCATCCATGTCAATGCAAATGGTGGGTATTCATCATTTTTGATGGCTGAGTAATATTCCATTGTATATAAGTACCACATCTTCTCTATCTATTCATCTGTTGAAGGGCATCTCAGCTCCTTCCACAGTTTGGCTATTGTGGACATTGCTGCTACAAACATTGGGTGTGTATGCCCCTTCTTTTTACTACATCTGTATCTTTGGGGTAAATATCCAGTAGTAACTGTTGGGTCATAGGTTATCTATTTTTAACTTCTTGAGGAATCTCCATACTAACAGGAGAAATCTAGCCTAGCTGATGGCCAAGGAAAGTTTCCAAGGAAGGTAAAGTATATATCTTCATATTTCAGTTTTCTGATGGACTTCCATAGTTTACCAATACACAAGGATAAATTTGTGTCAAGATGAGAAAGGGGGAAATGTCAAAAATAGGAATTGCTATGAGCCCTGGAGAGGCATATTATTGGAATAACAAAGCAGGCTATGAGTAGCATCACAATATGGGGCAGTTCAGGTCAGAGAGTTAGGCATAGTTTGCCCACATCGGAAGAAGTGGCCCAGCACTGGCAACTATCTGACCCACCCCAAACTATGTATCTGATATTATTGGCAATTTGAAATATGGCTCATAGATAGAGTTGGCAAATCTTTTAAGTGAAGAAAATGTGATTGAAAGTACTGATCACAAAGATATACTGGATCATCTCCCAAGATTTGGTATATATTCCAAAAGAAGATAAACTTCGAGGAATCCTTTAAAACATTGACAAGCCTCCATTAGTAAAAACTTTATAATAATTTCTGATCCAGGGACTGTGAGACTTAGGTAACCGAGGGGCTTTCCATGCAAAAGATGTCTACCACCCTAATATAAACACCACGCTAAATTTCATAGTGGTATTAAGTGCCTCATAATGTTAAAATATCTCACTTAGGAAAAGTATAATCTTTCTTTTGCAGCCTACTGAAAAACTATGGGAGCAATACCATGTTACATTGCATGATCTCTACATTGCCTCACATTTTATACAAACGAAGTCAGTTTATAATAAAAACCAGAGAGAAGCTTGAAGCAGAAATGAGATCACAAAAGGACTAATACAGATTTTTACCTATTCCAAGGATAAATTATGAATCTTGAAGTTTTGTTAGAAGGTGGTGGGTCCATCTTCACTTTTTTCATTGATGTCTACTGGTTGTTTCCTCTACTTCCTCCATCACACAAGCTCATTTCCTTATCCTTTCCCCTAAAGAAACTACAGAATTTTTTAATTTTCAGATCTGCATATTCTACGGAGAATTATGCAAGTTAAAGAGTTTAAATTAGGGGCACCTGGGTGGCTCAGTTGTTTATGCATCTGCCTTTGGCTCAGGCCGTGATTTCAGGGGTCCTGGAATTGAGCCCTGCATCAGGCTCCCTGATCAATGGGGAGTCTGCTTCTCCCTCTGCCCCTTCCCCCAGGCCATTTTCTCTCTCTCTCTCTCTCTCTCTCTCTCTCTCTCTCAAATCAATAAATAAAATCTTTAAAAAAAAAGAGTTTAAATTAAAAGTCCTTACTTAAATTGACATACTTGGAATTTCTCATTATGAGCTTGGAAGATTTAGCAACACAAGTGAGATGGAATAGTGCTGGCTACAAACTATTCCCTGAGAGAAAGAAGGCTTTCTGATAACCATTAAACTATGTGGATATGTACTGCATAGTTGTTTTTTTTACTATTGTCAAGAAAATATACAATATCATATAAAAAGTTCTGAAAAACCAGTTAATCCAAGGAGTAAATGGAAAGAGATTATAAATCCCAGAAAGTGAAGAATATATCTGTCCTGTTCTCAGAACTCAGCCCAGGCCCTTAAGTATAGCACACATGAAATACTTGGGGAAGAAATAAATGACTTTTAAATAATTGTCTTAGTCAATTCAGGTTGCTATAACAGAATACCAGAGAATGAGTGCCTTATAAACATTAGAAATTATTTATCACAGCTCTGGAGGCTGAGAAGTTTGTGGCCAAAGTGCCAACAAATCCAGTGTTTGGTGAAAGCCTGCTTCCTGGTTTATAGATGACCATCTTCTCACTTTGTCCTCACATGACAGAAAAGGAGAGAGAGAGCTCTCTGGATCTCTTTTATAAGAACACTAAACTCATTCATGAGGACTCCACCCTCATGACCTAATCACCTTCCAAAAGCACCACCTTCTAATACTATCATATTGAGGGTTAAGATTTCAATATTTGAAGTTTGAAAGGGCACAGACATACAGTGCATAGCAATAATGTAGGATGCAGGAATAAATTTCCATATTAACCCTGAAGTAATCAGATTAATTGGCTTGAATAATAAAATAAGAAATCTGAGCTAATGTACAAATATAAGAAATCCTGCATCTTGCCCCATGCTATAGTCTGACATGGACTAAAAACGAAATAATCAAATGAATTCTTAAAAAAAAATAATATTTACTCTTAGCTGTTCATGCTTCTGGATGAAAACAGAAACTGACAGGTAGTAGGAACTGAGTAATACTTTCTTCTTTTCCAAGAACTTTTTGTACATGTAGCTCCCCCCTGCCCAACCACCCAATTCCAAAACAAAAAAAGTTTATGTGCTACCCATTTTTAGGATAAATTCTGTATACTGTATACCAGGCACTAAAGATGCTCCCAGTTTTGGTCTCTAAACTTCACACTAGCCTCTCCTAAATGAACTCTCCATTTGGTCTGCTTCCTGACTTGGGTACATCTTAAGTTTTTTCCTCCATACATAAGCTTATACCACACCCCCATGCTTTGGATGCTCTGCAATTAACTTATCAAAATTCTGATCACTTCCACGCCCTAGCTCAAATCACACATCCTCCATGAATCTATCCTGCCGTGTTGACTAGGACTGATATCTCTCTCCTTATCTAACACAGTCATTCAGCACTTAATAAATACCATCTGATGTTGCTGGTTATTTCTGATATAAGGAGAAGGAACATGTATTTAGAATCAAAGAATTTTAGGTGTGGAAATAATTTACAGATCAATTAAGTCAATTCTTTCATTATACAGATGAATAGAGAGATGAAGCTACTGATCTAAATTAATTATTGAGAATGTAAAAATTAGACTCAGTAGTCCATCTTCAGTTCAATAAACTCAAAATACGATGCATCTTTAAAACTTAAATGAAAAATTTTAAGTATTGATTCTATTTAAATTTTTAAAAATTTACTAACATGTTATATATGTAATTGTAAAATTAATTCAAAAGTCACATTTAATTTTTTTTAATTTGTCAAAATTATATAACAGATTTAAATGTTCAACCAAGCTTTGTTTAGCCTGATGATAAAATGTGCTTTCACTTAACAAGTGAGAGCAGCAAGAAACGATGGGTCCAAGAGTGATGAGGAGGAGATCTCCTGGGAATGAAATTTTGCTGTAAATATTCTACAATCTAGAGATAATCTACACAGAGATTTGGGAATTATCCATTCTTTTAGAAGCCTAACTGTCTTCTCATCTTCTTAAAAGCAGACAATTTGGATTCACAGACAAGTGGTGCAGAATACACTGGTTTGGTTCTTGTGAGGAAGGTTTTCATCTGTTGGACTGGAATGCCCCACTATTTCTAGGAACTATGTTTGGAACAAAACACTTCCTTGTGATACATCTAAAATTAGTCATTCTTTTTAGATGAAGGGAAAATTTTGCAATGGTTTTTCCCATTCAGATGATGACTCCCCTGGCAGAGAAGGTTAAGATCCTGTGAGTGGGTTCGATTATACGCCAACTCATGGTGCCAAATCACGGGGTCTCTGCATAAAATTTATGTTTGGATGTATCCCCTGGAGCAAAATGGCTCATGGATTGAGAAAGCCAAGACATCTCTATTGAAGAACTTCCCTAGGTCTCTTTCTTTTTATTTTTTAATTTTTTGGGGGGGTTCCTTTTCCATTTGGAATCTAAAAAAAGTTCTTTCATTTTGCCTTCCTCCAGGGGAAGTTCTCTTCACTGTTGGCATCATGAAGACGTCCATCCTTAGAATATTACGAGCACCCACATGCATCTAACGCCTTTCAAGGTTAAATAGGCCTCTCTTAATCCATTGCCTTCAGCTGATTTCTTTAATACTATCACAGAGAATTGCTTGATTCTCACAAGAATTGCTGTCCATTGTATCTCTGGTGTGTTTAAGGCCAACTTCTATTTTCCGTAAGCAGCAATGTCTGCTCAACAATTTATATTGAAATTACAGACAATGCTTAATAAGCAGACAATGGCTCATACACAAAAACACTCCAGCTACATCTGGCCAGAAGTTTTGTCCAGTTAAACGACAGTTTATGAAATGTAGATGCAGTTGTGGTGGAAAAAAAAAAAACAAAAACCAAAGAATCCAAAGAGTTACATGCTATGAGGACACAAACCTATGAAACTAGTTTCAACATTCTGGCTAGAGAAAGAATATTTTGAGTGGCTAAATAAGAAAACTAATTTTGTTATTTACTCTGGGTATGTAGCTTTCATGATACCTTTCAGACTCTACCACATCAAAAATACTATCCTAACAGTTTGTACATATTTTTTTTCTGTGTTTTATTTATAAGAGTAGCTATCTCTATGTCAGCATGGGAATCTTCTGAATACGACTTCAAGTCTAAACAGGGCAGCTGTGGCAGTTAGACTCAATGGATTTTTAAGTTCTTTGCAATCTCAAAAAACCATGGTGCCATTAAACATGTTTCACATGGCGCCCAGCAGAGTGTCTTTCACATATTTAGGTCACATGATAAGTGCTTTCAGGTAATAACAGATAGCTAAACCCAAGGGATTGTATTACATCTATAGATTGCTTTGGGCAGTATAGGCATTTTAACAATATATCTTCTTCCAATCCATGAGCATGGAATGTCTTTTCATTTCCTTGTGTCATCTTCAATTTATTTTTATTTATTTATTTGAGAGAGAGACAGCGAGTGTGAACAGGGGGAGCAGCAGGCAAAGGGTGAGGGAGAAGCAGACTCCCCGTTGAGCAGGGAGCCCAATGTGGGGCTCAATCCCATGACCCTAAGATCATGACCTGAGCTGAAGGCAGACGCTTAACCAACCGAGCCACTCAGCGCCCCTTCAATTTCTTTCATCAGTGCTTTATAGTTTTCAGAGTACAGGTCTTTCACCTCTTTAGTTAGGTTTATTCTTAGGTATCTTATTATTTTTGGTGCAATTGTAAATGGGATTGTTTTCCTAATTTCTCTTTTTGCTACTTCATTATAAGTGTGTAGAAATGCGGCAGATTTCTGTGTATTGATTTTGCATCCTGCGACTTACTGTTTTACGGTGGAATCTTTTGGGTTTTCTGCATATAGTATCATGTCATCTGCAAATAGTGAAAGCTTTACTTCTTCTTTATGGATTTGGATACCTTTTACTTTTTTTCTTGTTGTCTGATTGCTGTGGCTAGGACTTCCAGTACTGTGATAAGCGAAATAAGTCAGTCAGAGAAAGACAAATACCATATGACTTCACTCATAGGTGGAACTTAAGGAACAAAACAAATGAGCAAAGGAAAAAAGAGAGAGAGAAACCAAGAAACAGACTCTTAGCTACAGAGAACAAACTGATGGTTATCAGAAGGGAGGTCAGTGAGGGGGTGGGTGAAATGGAGGGTGCGGATTAACAAGGACCTTGTCATGCTGAGTGATTTATGGAATAATTGAATCACTATATTGTATATGTGAAACTAATATAATACTGTTTGTTAACTATGCTGGAATTAAAATAAAATAAATAAATAAACAAACAAAATCCAAAAGAATGTTGACTCACAAGCTCTCTTATTCAAATACTATGAAAATTCATAGGCTTAGAGCATAGTAATTTTATAAATATTAAAACTTCACTGGTTACACTGACAAATATCATAATTAGGAAATGCAACAGTGCAATGTGATGAAAAGTTGTACAGTACTCACTTTATTATTTTCTACACAAACATTATGGAAAGGTGCACCTGACTTAAAATGGGCATGCCTCACCCGAATGTGTCCACTTCATGCACTTGCGAAACCTCCCTCTATGATTTCCTTTCTGTCTAGAACCAGAATATGCTTCTCTCTGCCAAGAAGCTTAAAAAGAAAAAAATTTAAGAGCGCTCTCCAGTCCATACAGTAAGAAATCATTTTTCAGTTTTTATATGTATAAATAGATTACTAATTGTTTTCAGGTTTTTCTTGTTTTTACAATTGCTTAAGCATGGGTTTTGCTGTCTGCACATCTTTAAGAAGTCATCTTTTATACTACACAAACCACACGGTTTTCTTTACCTGCTGTAGCTGCCAGCAAATGTAATAATGATACAGGAGGACTGAAGAACAAGGAGGCCCCTTAGTGTTCTGGTTTCAGCAAGAACCAACATGGCACGTAATCTCAAGACCTGGACTAAAATTTAGTGGGGTGGCAGCTCCAAAAATTTCTTATAGAAAGGACTTGCGGTGACAAGGTTTTTGTAAATGGAGGCTAATTGATTTGTCTTGAAGCTACATTGAAGCGTAAGCACACTTGATTTCCCTTAGATTGCTTAGATTATAAATTTATTAGGGGTGACTTGGAGGAGGTTGCTCATGGAGATTTATGATGGGGTCCAACCCCCTCTCCCCCAAGTGCTACACCTTGGCAATGCCATTGCTAAAGCTCTCAAAAGTACAGCTAGTCAAATCTGTGTTTATTTAATAAACGAGAGTCAGGTCAACTCTGTTGCCCACCCACATTGTTCTGCAATTTCATATTTCCTTATGCAATGACTTGGAGGTTTAAGCTGGATCCTGCCCTGGCTCTGATGCCAGACAATAATACTTCCTGCTCAAACCTCATACCAAGTGCACAGCAGAGCCGTTTTGCTGAACAGTTAACACATGTGATGGAGCAAGAGTGATTCTGTATTTTGTTTTGATAGACGATTGCTTTCTATTACTCTATCTCTTTGGTGAGTCATCTTTTAGAACATCATTTCCTTCTAATACAATTATTCTAATGATATCTTAGTCTTATGAATGTAAATCATATATGGTGAAATTTTTTGCTCAAACATTTATAAACCTTAGCTTGTTGCCAATTTCTGCTTGCTTCTCATGGGCCTAGTTTTCTCTGTAAATATATTTTTATTTGAACTCAATCACACTACATTCTACTTCTCCATAATGGAAAAGGGTTAGTCTGCTGTGAACTGCAACTTGTTTTGATAGCTGGTAACTTTGAACTAAACGGACATTACCGTTATCAAAACAGCAACTAGCTTTTCTTGGAAGTAAAGACTGACATGGTCTTTTTTTCCCAGTTTTTCTGACTGAGGTCGTATCCCTTGACTACAGGCATATTCTCTGTGCTTTACTGGAGCCTTCTGTCTTTTAAATCTCACAGGCCAACTATAGAAAGATCAGAATCTCAGTCAGAGTCCTCAAAAGGGAACAGTCCAGGGCATCTGAAGTCCATAAATTCAACGATGGTAGTGGTATTTGGAAACAATCTTGATTCCTAATCTTGGAATGAAAATATCTGAATTTCAGATCCAGTACAATTTTTGAGGTTCTCTGTGTTTTAGATAGGGTAGAAACACACACACATATACTCTCAACTCAGCCATAGGGAAGAACCTTTTTTTTTTTTATTTTACTAGGAAAAAAAGTCTGCAAAAGTATTTTAACTGAATAAGTTACAGCAAACATAAAAAGTCAATTAAATTTTTCCTATGAAGCTTTTGGCAAGTCCATATTCTAGATTTTCCTGTAATATCCTCAAAATTAGAATTCAAAATTGGGTCAGACATTAACAGTAGTCAGTCAAGCTCTGATGCAAAAGTGACCCCATTGATCCTGACATATTCCACTTAAAAAAAAAAAAAGTATCCAGAATGGAGTTGCTATATCATCACTGATCACTGATAGTGCACTTGTTTTAGTAATGATGGAGTCCTATGCTTTAGAGCACAGTGATATTATTCACTGCCAACTCTTGACTAACTTTAACAACCTAATCATCGCGCTGTGCTTATCCTCACCTATTGAAAGAGGATGATTTGTGAGGATCACATTGTTAAATATGGTATATTGACAAGATGTATTCATCTTCTATTCCTCCTGAAGTCATTCCAAAATTGCATTAAAGAAATAAAAGTGTGTCAAGTCAAAAGGACAAAGCATATAGGAGACTTCAGTGGATGAAACATTTCAACTAAGGTTTAGATGAAAAGTACAGTAGAGGGATTGAGGGCTGATGAGGATGTTATAACCGAAAGCACAGTTATTTGCACTTTGAGTATCTGAGAGGATTAAGTTGATTCAGTCTGCAGAAATCCCAAGAAGCTTATAGGCACCAGATTTGGTAGAAGGAGAAGGGTTTGGGCCCAATGTTGAGAACAAGAGGAATAGAAGTTTATAAAACAAAACAAAACAAATATTATCCATATAGCCAGATAACTTCCATCCTCCTACAATTCCCAGGAGAATAAAACTCTGTGGATTGTTCCTGGAAAGGCTCCATGTATGCTTGGTACATCAGAGGACTTCAATGAGGTAAGAGTCACAAAACTATTGCATATCCCTGAGTCACTTCCTCAAGATGCATTGTCCCCAGGGGAGCACCAAGCATTGGCATATGTCCAATGCTCTCATTACCAAGAACTAAAGAGAGAAAATATTTATCTCTATAAAGTTTTCTTAGTGAATAAAAGGACCCTGCTTTCCACTAAGTCCCACACACTGGGGACTCCTGCAAACAAAAAAAGTTTTGATATAATAAGTAGAAAAAAAACACAACCAAATACCTATTCCTTTGGTTGCCTATTACCCATATGTTCCCTTTTTCCTATTCTTACCTTACCTTACCTTCCCCTCAAATACCCATTTACAATCCCAAATACATCTATTCCTCTCTAAAAGGGAACCCATAGTCTGATAAATTACTGAGTTATTCCAAGTGCAGGATTTCTAATTGTTTAAGCAGGCAGCACTTACTGGAGCTTATTATTCCATTGGAAAATCATATTCATATTCCTAAGGGAGCTGAAACCTTGGGTATCTTGAATGTATAAGGTTGTTTTAGTCCTCTATCAACTTTTACTAGAGGTGTAATAGTATGAGAAGGAGCCCCAGAGATGACATGGTTTCCATCCACACTTCTCCTTCAGGATAGCAGAAATTCTATTCACCCTTGATGAACAAATTGAATCATTCAGACCATACCCCTTCCAATTTTCCTGTTGTTCCAGTGACATGCAATCAGTGACTTTGAAAACAACTGTACAATGTAGCTAAGGTACCACTGATCCTACCTCAGAAAGGATTTGGGTGACAAATCCACTTGTTGCCAATTGCCCTACACCCTGCTCTTACCAGTGAAGTAACAGTGGTCCTCTGATAACCAAGGAATTATTATTGGCTCAGAGCCAGTGTCCAACAGGCTTGAAAACTCTGGGTATTTCCTTCTCCCTAATACATAATTATTTGGTAAATGACCACAGATTTCTTTGAGGAAGACTGGGCTGAAGATTCATAGTATGTATCCGTGGTGGTATTGATATATTCCTCCTTGAGCATACATTTATTCTAGGAACTCTGTGAATTTAGATTTGGGAATTACATTCTCAGGACCTATCAGGTTCCCAAGCATCCCAAGGTTAAGTCACCTTCATTCCTACATACTCCCAGGCTACAACCGATGATACCTAAGGGCAAGGTCTTATCACTGCCTATCGTTGTAGCCACATCCACTTTGCCTCTGATTGTTCAATACCCCTTATATGGCTTCTGCTACACAAGGATCTTTCTACTCCATTGATATTAGGAAGCTCATTTCAGGTGCAGAACCCCCCACCAAATCTGAAATGTTACAGTACTTTCCATTGAGCTTGGCACCCGTTCATCAATATATTTATCAAGACCTTGGTGAAGAGAATATCTTCTGAACTCTTTTAGCAAATATGGTTAGGATGGGTGAATATATCACAAATAACTTAATTACAAAAAATTAAAAAAATAAAAAATAAGTAAATAACTTAATTCCAGCAATTCCATCACTCAGAATCTTTGCAACCTTTCTCATACATTATGCCAGGGA
This sequence comes from Ursus maritimus, assembly GCF_017311325.1. Classification (NCBI taxonomy): domain Eukaryota; kingdom Metazoa; phylum Chordata; class Mammalia; order Carnivora; family Ursidae; genus Ursus; species Ursus maritimus. The sequence goes on along the minus strand of NW_024427107.1, from coordinate 24,289,184 downwards.
ATTTTGTACATCTCAAATTTATTGATCATAAGCCACTTTTAATCCAGGTTTTAGTCATTCAGCCAAGAAAACACCTTAATTGAATTGTTTGTTAAATTCAACCTGATCTAGTGTTTTCCTTTCTTAGTATATCAGAATATCTTTCCATATATCTTTTCCAAATTAAAAAAAAAAAGATTTTCCAGGTCTTCCAAATCCTTTAGGGTTGAAATCTTCTTAGTTTTACTTTGAATCTGGCCTCCATTTATATTACCTTCCCCAATTGTGGCAATAAGTTTGCAGATGTTGAGGTGTGGAGAAGTCTTTAGAAGAAATGACTTCCCTTGCAAGGAAATTTTTTCAAAAAAAAAAAAAAAGTGACTCCACCATCTTCCATACCAAGGTGAAACAGTCTTACCAGATAGCTATAGCTGGAAGTAAGAGTTAGGGTTCAGGGTATATCAAGGCATTCAGATCCTCCCATATCATCCAATATAATCTAGTCATATTTTTTATCACTTCTCAATCTAAATTCACTTTCATAAGGAGACCTGACATTATTGTGAACTCAAATGAATGCATTTGATAATCTGCATTTTCAAATTTTGTTTTGATTTTCAACACTGCAGCTATAAAAGAAGATAAATTCTTTATGGTGATAGAAAGTTTCCAGTTTTAAGAACTTAAGAACTAAGTGTTAGTTTATAACTTGAGTCAAGAATTTTGAACTTTGACCTATTCCTTCTCTACCTTTATTCATTTCCATTAGAAGTAAACACCCTTGCCCACATCCTTGAAATTGCTTGATCTTAATTATGTTCTATTATTAAATCAAAGTGATAACCTCAGAAATTTGCCTTTAGTGGACACTGCATTAATGGTAACCACAGGTGGTAACTGGTTGTTTTGCCATTGCATGTCATAGTTTACCAGATACTGATTGGGCATTTACTGAATTTTTCATTGCCTTCAACCCCAGTTTAATCAGAGATAAGAGTCTCATTGCCCTAAGACTTTGAGGCCAATGACATACTTCCTGGAAGCAATTTCTATACAAGTTAGATCCTTGATTATAAATGCCTGAAATTAATTTTGGCTAATTGGTTCCAAAATCAAACTAATTGGTAGGTTATTAGTACTTCAGAGAATCAACAGGAATGCTAGAGTATCGGGATCAGGAAACGACGGGAAGCAAGAGAAAGTTGGCAGGCAAGAAAAGAGCCAAGGTCAGAATTTAGAAACAGTCTGGTTAGGAGGCCACTGCTGGTGTCACAGCCACTGGACATCTCTTATGAAGCACTGGGTTCACTATGGTTGAGTCTAGGCTGCCTGTGAAGAAAATTCTGGAGAAGAAATATTTCTTTTTGACTCTCAAGTCCCACACAATGAGGAACTCTGTCCCAATACAAATGGTGTGTGAATCGTGGATAGCCAAAAATAATCAACGTTTACTACATTTTAATAAAAACTCTAACACTAATCATGATTATGTGTAAATGCTTTTCTTAATCCAGTCCTTTTCCTACAACTCTCTTTACTATTTCTGTTGAGTAATTGACCAACAAATTTAAAAGTTGATGATAAGTTGTATTTATACTTACAGACAGCATGTATCATTTTAAGTTTTAAATATTTTAAAAATTGAAAACATACCAAAAATTCTAAATATTTGTCAATTTCTCATTTGACAAAACACCAAACTTCATTCTTCTCAGGCAACGGCTACTATTTTCACTATCCTTGATGCAATCATGTCTTGTTCTCCTGTGTAGTGGTTTTGCAATAAGTACAGATTTAGGGGAAAAGTGCCTACACACTGTATCTGTTTCTAATATTGGAGAAACAATTCACTCATATTTTGTCATATGTGTTTGTGTATTTGTCTCTCTTCTAGTCTAGACTATAAGCTCCACCTGTGAAAGAACTATTTCACAATTATATCTATAGTTGGCATATAACAGATGATCAATGCATATTTGCTGAATCTGAGTAACTAATAACCACTTTGCTTCATAATTTAGTTGGCTAGAACACATCCCTAGAGAGAATGAATTGGATACAAATATAGCTCAGGAAAAAATTGAAGAGAAATTCAAGATTTCATCAAGGATTGTACTTAAAATACAACCATCTCAGAAAAGAGAGCCTCCTGTCACAAAGTTGGTGAACTGAAAGTGTAGATTGTCCACAGCTGCTCAGCAGAAACTTTTAAAACTGAAAATTCAGCGTTGTTTTTGTAAAATAGGGCAGTGATTTAATTTTTCTGAATTCTTTTTTCCTTATATCTGCAAGGGAAGTAGGGATTGAAATCATTTGTTATATCTAGTAGCGTTACAAAAATTAATTTCACCCTTTTTCAATGTGGCTATTAGGAAACTTAAAATTACATACATGGCTCTCATTATATTTCTATCAGACAGTTCTGCTCTAGAGGATCAAGCATGGTGTTTTGCATGTAGTAGAGTATTTCCAAATATAGTCCACAAATGAAAGGTTAGGCTGGATGATTATTATCTTTAGTTACATACACACTGAATGTCTGTAGCTGTATAATTTTCTGATAATCAAATTTTCCTGTTGTAGATATTTATGCATACCTATATGTATAATATACATGCACAGAGGCACATACACAACACAACATACACTCACAATTTAACCACTCCATCACCATCTATATATATTTAATAATACAATATATTGCTAAACATCAGTTGTTTAGGCTCTAAGGACATATAGATATTACCTGCCACTTAACTGATCTTTGAAAGTTATTTTATTTCTTCAAGTACACTTTAGTTCCCTCATCTGTAAGATGGGCAAAATGATTTTACTTCATCGGAGGGTTGTTAGAAGAATTAAATGAAATCATTCTCAGCACAGTAGCTTGTAAGGGAGTAGAAACTTAATGAATTTTAGCTGTCTTCGTTATAAGTAATCAAATACCAAGCATAATGTATTCTAATATTGGACTCTATTGTTCTTATTATGGGTTGTTTCAACATTGTTGCAACATTTGGAGGATAAGCATTATATAAACTAAGACATAGTATTTTACAATGTAGAAACTATTTCCACTTAATTGTGTCCTTATATGGTCCTTATATGTGAGCTGGTTGCAACAGGAAATAGTGCTATTTCAATTTTATCAAGAAAAATAAAACACAGGGACATGGAGTTGCTCATGGTTAGCTTACCATCTGTATTTCCTGTTGATACATCCTATCCTGCTCAACTACATGATCATGTCTTTTTCATAGATAAAATGTGCTCCCTCTCAGCTTTGGAATACCTTCCCCTTTTGATACGAGGCTTTCTCATGTTTCCAAGATACATTTTAATTTTAACGTGTCATATCTTCTTTTGACCAAATCATACCCTAAGACAAGAAAATACTTTCACTCTTGATTTTCTGGAAGTCTTAACATTTTTCTGGGGTCCTAAGACCTTGAATGAGTTGGCAAAGAACTTAGGGGTGTTCATTTGTAATATAGGCAGAAAGACATCTTATAAAAGCAAAGTTTCACTAAGGCAGAAATACTACCTGAACTTTAAATCCTTAGGCAGGCATGTAACAAATTAGCATTGTTTAAAGAATAGCAACTACTTGCAACTTATTTTTTTTTATTTGATGTGTAACTTGAAAAACAAACTCAGAAACTTAAAGAGGGAGAATGTTTTATGAATGACCCAGGAGAACGTAGCAAATAAATACAGAAATATAAATGGACTTGAGTAGTTGTGTTTCAGTATATTGGATGTATAAAGTTATGCCATAGTCCCAAAAGCCGTTCCTCCCATTTCTACTTCCTCAGGGTCTTCTTCTTCATCAATGCCATTCCCTTCATCCCTGTGACTGACTCCATTTTAAAAGCTCATCATCTCTTCCTTGAACTATTCAATTTGAAACACTTTTGTCAAATGCTCAGTCTATTCATGGCTCAGGGATGGTCCCATGGGAGATACAGATAAGCATAGATGGCTACTGACCCCAAAGAATTCAGTCAATAAAGAGACATACACAGAGTCTAGTAACTAGTGACCATATAAGTCAGATTGTGTTTAGGGCTAAAATAAAGATAGAACTGAAGTGTTATGGAAGAATGGTCGAGGGAAATTGTTCTGCCTGGAGAGATTTGGGGACATTTCTCACAAGTTTAAATTAATCCTTAACTATTTTGAACTGGGGCTTAGCTATTAGAATAGTCTCCAAACTAGTTTCACTTGTCAGCGTCTATCACCTGGTCAAGTTATCCATTGAATTGCTCCCAGAAATGACTTCCTAAAACTAAGTCAATGTATGCCACCTTATCTCCTTGAAAAATTTCTAGGGCTGTCTACAGCCTGCAATGGAAAAATTAAAAGGAAACTCCTCAGCGTGGAATCGGATTTTCACTTACCATCCTAATTTCATCCGGAATTAAACTTTTGCTGACAGCATCTAGCTGAGGCCTTCACCGGGACTCATTCTTCTCTGCAGGCAACTGCCTCACCCACAGGTATACGCTTCCACGGGGTTCCCAGCTGCCAATAATTGACTGATGCCTAGATAATAAAAGCCTGGCCCAACTACCTCAATTTAGCCCAGCTCTGCGGAGTTCTTCTGGTATCAGTGCTTTCCGGAGCATTGGTCACGTCCTCCATGTAACTGCGGCACAGGTCAGTTTCTTTTTATTTTTCTTCTCTGTTTTTTTTTCAAAAGAACTACCCTGTAAATCTTTTGCATGTGACTGACTATTTCAGCACCTGTTTCTCCAGAGCTCCTTTTAAGACAAGCCGCAAGGAACTATGATATTACTGAAAGTGGGTCTTGGACTGCAGGCTCTAGAGTCAGACTGCCAATCCATGAATCCTTTCTAAATCCTTCTCTTCAGAATTACTCTCTTCTGTACACCTTGCGTGTCCTTTATTTCAGCACTATTTACACGGTTTGGAGTACCGTGTGCTGTTCATGTATTTTTCTTCCTTGTAGTCAAGCACCATTTTATATTTCTCTCTTTACCTAGTAATACTTAAGAGTATGTGGTACTTAATTTCTCAATGAAAGTTTAGGGATTCGGTGCATAAATATCAAATAAGTTTAAGCAAATCTGTGCAATGGCTGGGAGTAAACTTTACACCGGTTTTCCAGCAGTTTGCCTTAATCACTTCCTTCTGGTTCTCTCTTCCCTGAGGTATCAAATTATTTTCCTGACTTAACACTCAACCTCAAATTTAGCCCCAGAAGACTATTCACCATGTGCTAAAAGGTCTGTACGTTTCTGTCCCACATCAATTCCTCAATCTGGCCGCCTCCTCTCCTGGAACTTGGAGTCTTTCAAGAAGAACACCACTCAAATGACAGCTCTTTCATGAAGCTATCCTTGATAACAAACAGAAATAATTTTTCTACATTCTCATTTCATCCGTAATACTCAATGTATAATAAGTCATTTACCAAGCATGTATATTAGCTGTGCTACAGAACATCACCCATATTTATACAGCACATCATAAAACACAGAAAAGAAACTTAGGATTAGTAAATTGATGGTTGCACTTTCTCTTGGCCTCTCCTTTGTCCTTCTACACCTCTATTACTGTTCTTGTGATGCTTAGTCATTGCTTAATTTATGGTCCATCTTCTTCATTAAACTGTCAGCACCTTGGGGCAGGATCTTCTATCTCTGTTTTTAGAGTGTCTGGCCCATAGTAAAGGCTCATAATTTCTTGGTAACAATCTGCCAGCCCCACCAAATTGCGAGGCCGCATTATGTGCCTGCCTTCTTCATGGCAGTATCCCCAGAATCTCACATGGTGCTCAGAACATGACAGACAAGTAAAAGGGTTTTGTCTAATAAACGAATAAATCCTAGCTCTTGTCAGATAGTACCTGTGTTTTAGGTATCATTTGTATTCAATCCTTTGCTAGATGGTAAAGCTACCTAAATGCAAGAATTGATTCCTCTTTCCTTAAATTTCCTACCCTGAATACCATTATGGGCTTTTAATGCAGAAGTGTTCATTTAAAGTTAGTTTTCTATATGAAATGTACAAAAATTATGAAGTCCTAAATAGAGCTAAATTCTGGTAATAGATTTTCAGACTTAGCAAACTAATAGTTTTGGGCAGAGAAAAAGCTCTTAAATAATATCACTTAGCCCTACATGAAACATTTGTTGGGTAACCAAAATGACCTTCTGAAATGGATTACAATGATTATTAATAGAGTTTCACAATCATACCAAACTGAACTAGCAGGGAGGGAAAAATAGAGGAGAATCACACAGCTCATGGCATAATGAAAATCATATTTTTTCCTCTAATTACTTGGTGGTTGTTTATGACTTAACTGATTTCTCATCAAACTGTGAATAAAGAAGACTTCCCATTCTAGTGGTCTTCCCCCCTCCCCCACACTTGTCACAAACCCTCTTCCTATTGAGACATCCCAAGAGCACATACTCATCACCATTTTCAGACTATGAACCATAAATATCTGTGGTTGTGTCTACACAGCATCAAAAGAACAAAACAAGCTAAAAAATGTGTTAATTTAAGAAAAAATAAATCTTTATCTTCTACAAAGTAGAGATAACCCATTGACCATAAATTCTTCTATTCAGATGCTCTTTTTTTGATCATGTGAGGAACCAATTCTTATTGGCCGCCTCATTTTGAAAGACCAGATCTAAACCTGTGTGTTTAGCTGTGCTGTAGAATGTTCTCAATATTCATGTAGCATCTAAACAAAAAGGAAAATTCAGTGACCATAAAACACTTCAAAGAATGAATATTCTCTTGACCTCTCCTAAGTTCTTTAACATCCCGTGTACCTCTGCTACTGTTACAATGCTTAGTAAATGTTTATTTCTGGTCTTTTCCATTAGATCAGTTTCTTGAAGACATGCATGGTTTTCTACATGTGTATCTGTATTTTCTGTAACTGCATCTTGAGTGCCTAGTCTGTGGCAATAACTTTGTCAATTTAATCAATGAATAAAATGATTTGGTATATAGTACTATAGATGTGACACATTTGGATCATGAGGACAGATCTTGATTAACTCAAACCATTTTAATTCTGCTGAAGCACACACAGCTGAATACTCCTAGGTCATCACTATTAAAATAGTATCTCCTTATATTCTGCGATTGCATAAACAAAAGGCAAAGAATTGTCAATAGGGTGAGGACTAGTCATGTGAAGACCCACTTATGCAGCTTTTAGCCCAAAGTGTCCTCTAAGCTCCATAAACAGCCATTTAAAAGCATCCACATTATGAAGTGAAGCAAAATTTTAAGGCCATATAAGTCTATAATATTTTTAGCTCTGATAGAGAATGTGTTATGAGTGATCCCTTGAAAGTCAGAACAATAATCTGCTTCTGACCTTCAAAGTCCATCAGATTCTGCAAACAAGAACCAGATTTTTGTGAACCTATCTTTTAATAAGGTTTGCAGTGCCTATGATCACTTTTTCATATAAACTGCTTTTTTTATCAGAATGGGTGGTCAGTCTGATGGAGGCCAAGGACCAAGACAGGAGTGGTGACCAGACAAGCCCGACGCCACTGTATTAGCATCACTTACAGAATAATCTATGGGTTCTCTATGCAATATACATGTATGCAATATTTAATCAAAACAACTCTGACATAGGGCGCTATTACTCCTATTTTGCAGATGAGAAAACTGAAGGACAAAGTTCAAGAGACACAGCCAAGGTGAGATAACTGGCCATGTAGCAGTAGCCTGGATGCAAGTGGTGACAGGCTGGAATTGCTAGTTTTCTGGGATTTTTTGTTTTTTTCTTTTCTGTATTCTGGGGAATAACAATTTCTAGCACAGAGCTGCCACTCCATGGTTGAAAGAAAGGAAGGGTAGATAGTGTTGTAGCTAGAAAGTCCTAGTCATGCTATCAGTCAATCGACAAAATAAATAGGACTTTGGACTCACAAAATATTTGGACTCACAAAATTATAAGCAGGTATTGTTTTTCTTAGCAGGGAAGGGGTCAGTGTCAAGGGGAGTAAGACCAGAGGATCAGAGTTAGAACTAGTAGATTCTAGAAATAAAAACCAAACAAAGGGCCATATGAGGAGATAAAAGTTAAAGTTCAGCTTTGAAAAAGTTGTCATCAACACAGAGGCAAAGAACCAGGTGAAAGTTCCAATAAAGACAGGGGAGGTTGATTTTTTTAAAATTTTTTTAAGCCAACAAAAAAAAATTTTTTTTTGAATATATCTTCTTACTAGAATCACTTTTCCTAAAGTATAGACAGGGAAGCTTTCTTGAATACAATAAAGGACCGATAGGACAAGGATATAAATGTCCACTCATATCACCTAGATTTTTAAAAGCTAGTTTTTAAGGTCCTTAAAACAAGCTTTTGAAGATTTAAAAATTGGTAAGGTTCAGGTGGACATTTGGACTGGTATGTTTTTCTATGTATGAGCTGTATATTTTATGCTTAAAAGTGGTTACAAAATTCATTTGACTTTTATTATATCCTATATGTTCAGACTTGGTCATTTACATAAAACAATCTTTTATAAAAGTTCTTGGTTTCCTTATTCATGAGAGATCTGATTGTATGAATTCTTCCAATCCATTGGGTAATTACTATGCTTGAAGTCTTGCTGTGTAGACACATCATGGTATATGGGCTTTTCACACTGGAAGGAAATTATACAAGGGGAAGACTGTGACCAAGAATTGAAAAGTTATGTGACCCAAACCAAATTCTAGAGAGCTGTATAAATTTCCAGAGTGGAAGCAGAAGATAAATGCCAGATTCCAACCACACATGGTTGTGAAAATTTTCAAAGGAAAATTCCAAGAAGCCAAAATTCTACTGTTTCCTTTGTAGTTGTTTGAAAATAAAGCAACCAGCTGGGATCCCTTTATTTGCACATCTGAAAGTATGCAGCAGTGTGGCAAATGGTTTTCTAAAATGAATAAATAATGTGCTTTTTGGAATCATTGAATCATAGATTTTGAAGAGTTCCTAGGAGGATATCCTCCTATTTTCAAGTGAAATTGCACCTTAGCCATCTTAAAGAAATTGTTTTTAAAAAACACAGTAAAGTCTAAAATACTCAGAGTATATTATTATGAATGCCTCCAGAATTACAGTGCAACTTCTTGAGTGCCAATATCAGATACTAAGCATTTAACTGTTTGAAGATCCTCACAACAATATCTCAGCAATGGTATTATCTCCATTTTATAGAATAGGACATGAGTTTCAGAGAACCTAAGCAATTTGCAGCTCAAACCTGGCAGTCACTAGGGCCCAAAATTCAGAATCTCTGGTTCTACCAAGTTGGAGCTCTTCTCACCACATTCCCACTAACCTTCATTAGATAGACCCCAAATCCATCATGTTGCATTTTAGGTAGTCAATATACCATCAGAATGGCAGGAGAATATATTTTGTCCATTTGTCAGTCTACATTATCTGCTGACATAATCTCCTTTGAGCACACATTCCCTCTAAAGTGTATGTAAATTTAGGGTATCCTTTGATTTCTATATGGTTTGTAACTCAAAATGTGAAGTGAGGTTGAAAGTTGTAACTCTGCTTTGAAAAAGATCTAACTCTTCTGTATTTTAAGATTTTTAACCTATTAAGTGTTAAATTCCAGCTAAACATAGAGGTGATATTGGTTTCAGGTGTACAGTAAAGGGACTTAACACTTCCATACATTGCCCAGTGCTCAACACAAGTGCTCTCCTTAATACCCATGACCTATTTAACCCGTCCCCTGACCCACCTCCCCTCTGGTAACTATCAGTTCTCAGTTAAAAAGGCAGACCAAGACTCTTATTTTGATTTTTGTATCATACAGTGAGTGTTTTGGTGAACTGGATTATTTCTTCACTTGCTCATGTGATCTTGCAATAGATTATAGGAAGTGAATGTCCTCCATTTCCCCCACCCCGCCCTGGCCACACACATATTAATCTTGGGCTTTGCTATATGACTTGTTTTAGCCCGTGCAGTATAAGTGGCTATGACCAAAGGCCATAAATGTGTTTGCTTTGGCTCCTTGCACTCCTATCCTCTGCTATGGAAAGAATATACCTGAGGTACTCTCCAATCCACGAAGAACATGGAGGCATGTAAAGATCCACAGCCTAAAGCAGACAAATGAGTAAGAAAATTCAATACTTGTTGTAAGCCACGGAGTTTGCAGGCTTTCATACAGTGTTATTGTAGCAATGGCTAACTAATGCAATAATGGTGTGGTCTAACTAGTTACGTAGCTCAAGGACTCTGGCACTTCTGAAGAACCCAACAGGAATCCAATTTGTGTAAAAACCCATAGACACAATTTTTTTAAAAGGTTTTATTTTAGAGAGCATGAGAGTGTGAGCATGAGTGAGTGAGTGGTGGGGGGCAGGGGAAGAGGGGGAGGGGGAAGAGGGAAAGAACCCCAAGCATACTCTGCACTGAGCACAGAGCTAGATGTGGGGCTCCATCCCTCAACCTTGAGATCACACCCCAGCCGAAACCAAGAGTCTGATGCTAAAACGACCGAGCCCCCAGTGTCCCTTGGAATACAATTTTTTAAGGATTTGGGAATAGCTGGCTTTGACTCCAGGCCACTAGGGAAATGAAAGTTTACATTGAGCTGGCAGGTGCTGGTTCAGAAGGCACCTAGAAAGCCTGGACCTCTTGAGGTAGGAATAAGTTGTCAAGGGAAAGTGGTCACAGTAGAATCCTTGAAATTAGGCAAGAGCCAGCTAGGATCCGTATAAAAAAAAAAAAAAAAAAGCTGGAACCACACAAGTTATAATAGGGTAGGGCACTACAAGCTACAGCTGCACTCCCTTAACCTAAAGGTTAAATTATCACTCTTTGATAATAGCGCAGCCTTTAGGTATTTTCTCTGGTTGCTGTGGCCCAGAGAAAGAAATATAAATAGAATAGAAAAAGACCTATTAAAATACAGAGAATGGTACCAGTTTTATTTTTAAATCTGAAGGAACACTAGAGATCCATATTCTAATTTCATAGTCGGTAAACAAATCCAAAGAAGGTAGAAATGTTGCCAAATGTGCACAGAATCCTAACAGTGAAGGTAAATTGAGAGCCTATTCAGCTAATCATTCCATTGAGTTTTCCTGTTGGTACTCACAAGTAACAGGTGATACTATATTTCAACCTCAAAATTATTTGTATTAAGTAACTTTGTGTTTTTGTTTAGTTAGGGATCGTGTTAGTGAATTCAATTTCTAACTGATATTAATGAAATTCAGGAAGACTGAGTGATAGTCATCTTCAAAATCATTAAATATTTTACCAACTTAATTCTTTTTTTAAGACTTGTTCTGAATAACATATTTTAGATGAGTTTAGATAACTTTATTTTGTAACATTTGATATATATGTAAGAATGTATATAACATTCATATTGTGAAGCATAATAGTAAAATACCTAAGGACTCCTTCCCAACACATCCATGTAACTACTATTCTGAATTTTGTTTAACATGCATTATTTCTTATGCTTTTATTATATGTGCATATGTATATATGAACCTATACTTAATATTGCTTGGCTTTGAACTTTATAAAAGCGATATCATATATTTATATTTTTAAATATTTATAAATTCTGTGACTACACCATAATTTCTCCTGTCCATAGATAGTTGCATTGTTTCCCTTTGTTATTACAATTTTTTTCTATAAAAAATTCTTGTATACTTGGTGAACGTAAATGAGTTTCTCAGGTTTGTATACCCAGAAGTGGATTTGGCTGGTTGCATGTGCAAAAATGTATGTCTCAAGTGGTTGTGCCAATATGCTATTCCATAGCACTATGTGAGAATTCAGAACATCTGGCATCTCCCGGCTTAAATTTTTGGCAATGTGGTTGTTAAGTTGTATCTCATGTATATTTTATTTACATTTTCCTGATCTCTAATGATGAACATCTTTTCATAAGTTTTTCTATTTTAAAATTTTCCTTTAAGATTTCCATTTAAAATATCTGTTCATATTGTTTATCACTATTGGAAATCTTGCTAACTTTTAGTAACCTATAACGTTTCTTTATAAACTTGATGCAAATTCATTTTTAGTTATTTCTTGAAGATATATTCTTCAGGTTTTGACTTGTTTTCATTCTTTATAATGTCCTTTGATGAAAAGAAATTTAAAGGATCGAAATTTATCAATCTTATGTTTAGTGATTTATGTCTTAGCTTAAAAAACCTTTCATATTCTGAACTCCTAAAGATAGTCACCCTTAGATTATCCTCTGAACATTTTAAAATTTTCCTTTTGCATTTAAAATTTTTAATCAACTTGAAAATGGTTTTGTGTGTATCATGTAATCAGTCCCCCTAAAAAGATAAATGTCTCCATACCATTGATTTGAATAGTCCTACATTTCTGTAGTGATCTATAAAGGCATTTCTATCAGATATCAAGTTATCATAAACTTATGAATCTGTGATCTCTCTGTACTATTCCATTGCTCAATGTTCCTATCCCTGTATTCACACCAGACTTTTCATATTAAAAAATCATTGCTTTCTAGTGAGTAAACCTATTTTATTGCATTTCATTAGAGACAGTTTGCCTAACTTTTGACCCTGCTCTTCCATATGTATTTTCGAGTATGTCAAGCTTTGAAAAATATTTCAAAAATTCCAAAACTGCATTGTACTTAAATTTTCAGAAAATCGACACCTTGTTGGCATTGGATCTTTCCATCCAGAAGCATGGTTTTCTCCTTTGGTTTGGACATTTTCAATTTTATAGCTATCTCTGCAAAAACCTGAAATACCAATATTTAGGTTTGTTCTTGGATACATATTTAGTTCTATAATGATATACTTTCATAAATTGTTTTCTGTTAGAAATGAACCTTTGTATATCTTACTATACGCAGTCAGGACTTCAATATTCCATTACAAATTCTAATAGATTGTCAACTTGGAAAACCCAAATGAATCTGAAGACAATAATGACCTGGGAATAAAGGTAGCTTTGTTTCCTTCTAATACCCATATTTTAAATCTATTATCTTAGTGTGCTTGCTAGGACCTTCATTAAAACACTAAAACAGGTCATGATGGATACTCTTGTCTTGCTCCTGATTTCAGTGGGAATACTAACATTTAACCATTAAGAAAACTATTCGATGTAAGTTTTGGTAAAGATGTTCTCTATTACAACTTTGATAAGAATTTTTATCATTATTGAATGCTGAATTTCATGGAATACTTACCAACGTTGAAAGGATCCTGTGGCTTTCCTCTTTAATCTGATAAATGGCTAATGAAATCTATAGGTTTATTTTTAAAGCATTTATTTTTTTCCTGGGATAAACCTAACTTCATCATAGGTTATCTTTTTTATACACACCTGGTCAGACTCACTGTTATGAGACTGGAGTATATTCTCCTTTCTCATACTGTGTTTTTCTACCGCTTTTTGGTACCAAGGTTATACTGACCCCATTAAATGACTTTGGATTTTCTTTTCTAGTCTCTGGAAAAGATTCTGGGAATTATCTCTTCATTGTAACCTTGGTAAACTGGTCTATAAAACCATTTCAATCCAGGCTTTTTCTTTGTAGGAAGATTTATAACTATAGATTCAATTAGTTACTGACTAGAGGACAATTCAAGCTTTATATATCCCTTTCACTCTGTTTTGGGATGGCTTTTCTAGGAATTCATCTAGTTTTGTTAGTTCTATCAAACATTTTCTATTAACTTGCCTGTGGAAATTTATTTTAAATTTTTACTTCAGTTAATGAGCTTTTTAAATCCAAAACATGTAACTTTTTTTTTTCCTCTTCAGAGTTTTGTTCCATTAGTCTTTAATAAGAAATCACTTTTGCCTTTGGTAATTCCTCCAGTTTTCTTTACTATAGCCATCATTCTATCCTAGGGTTTATCTTTGGGTTTATTCTATTTTTTTCTTAATTTATATATCTAATTCATTCAATGATAGCCTTTTTTCCAAGTATTACTATATTTATACTATATGCTGCTCCCAATATACTCCTTTGCCTGCATATTACAGATATTGATTGTGGTAACCTAGTCCCCATCCAGTTGTCCATATTATATTTTATTATTTTCTTAATCTATGAATTAGAAGTATGACTTAATTTCCAATTTTTGATAATTTTTAACCTAGTTGGACTAAGTATGGACTGTGTGACAATTGTATGCTATCAGGTTTTTGAGGTTTGAGACTATGTAAGCTTAATAAGTATTTTTTATTGACAGTGTTTAGTGTTGAAAGCTAGAAAACTTATTTTTTATTATAATGCTTTATTTTTTAACTTATTTTTATTTTTAATTGAAGTATAGATTATGTATGCCAGTTTCAGGTATACAACATAGTGACTTAACATTACAAAATGCTCACCATTAAGTGTAGTTATCATCTCACCATACAACTTTATTACAGTCTTACTGACTTTATTCCCTTGTATTTCTCATCAGCATGTCTTATTTTATAACTCGAAGTTTGTACGTCCTAATCCCTTTCATTTATTTCACATATGGGTCCCCCCCTCCCCCCCGGCAACCACCAGTTCTCTGTATTTGAGTGTGTTTCTGGTTTTGGTTAGTTTGTTTCTTAGATTCCACATATAAGTGACATTATATGGCATTTGTCTTTCTTTGACTTCACTTAGCATAATACTCTCTAGGTACATCTATACTGTTGAAAATGGTAAGATCTCTTTCTTTTTTATGGCTAAGTAATATTTCTCTCTCTCTCTCTCTGTGTGTGTGTGTGTGTGTGTGTGTGTGTGTACACTACGTCTTCTTTATCCATTCATCTATTGGACACTTGGATTGCTTCCATATCTTGGCTATTGTAAATACTGCTGAAATAAACATAGGGGCAAATATAACTTTCTGAATCAGTGTTTTCACTTATTTGGGGTGGGGGGTAAATACCCAGAAGTAAAATTACTGGGTTTGGTGTTATTTCTATTTTTAATTCTTTAAGGAACCTCCATACTGTTTTCCATAGCAGCTGTACCAATTTACATTCCCACCAACAGTGCATGAGGGGTCCCTTTCTCCACGCTTGCCAGAACT
The DNA here is from genome assembly GCF_017311325.1 of Ursus maritimus. Lineage (NCBI taxonomy): Eukaryota > Metazoa > Chordata > Mammalia > Carnivora > Ursidae > Ursus > Ursus maritimus. The sequence goes on along the minus strand of NW_024427107.1, from coordinate 24,274,139 downwards.
TATTTCTTTTCATCTTTTTGGTACTAGCCATTTTGGTGTGAATGATATCTCCTTGTGGTTTTAATCTGCATTTCCCTGATTAGTAATAGAGAGCATATTTCAGTTGGTCATTTGCATGTCTTTTTAGAAAAATGTCTATTCAAGTTATCTGCCCATTTTTAAATTAGATCATCTCTTTGGGCAAATCCTACTCTGTGCAGTTGATGGGTTGTATGGTAGTTCTATTTTTAACTTTTTTGAGGAATCTCCATACTTTTGTCCAGAGTGGCTGCACCAGTTTGCACTCCCACCAACAGTATAAGAGGGTTCCCCTTTCTCCACATCCTCACCAACCTTTGCTTCTTGTGTTCATTTTAGCCATTATGATAAGTGTGAGGTGATATCTCATTGTAGTGTAGATTTATATTTCCCTGATCAGTGATGTTAACCATCTTTTCATGTGTCTTTTGGCCATCTGCATGTCTTATTTGGAAAAATGTCTATTCATGTCTTATGCCCACTTTTAAATTATTCATTTTTGGGTGTGTCGAATTTTTTAAGTTCTACATATATTTTGGGTACTAACCCTTTATCAGATAATGTCATTTGCATGATGAGAATTAAGGAGGACACTTGTGATGAGCATCAGCTGGATTCTAGGGAAGTGTTGAATCACTATATTGTTTATATGAAACTAATATTATGTTGTATATTAACGGAATTTACATGAAAACTTAAAATCCCTTTGTTAGGTTTTTCTCGTCGCCAATGAAATCAAGACCACAAGGCAAACATGGTTTGAGGGATGAACTTTATTGCAAGCACCCTCGGGCGAGGTTCCATGACTCAGGAAAGAGCGGTGAGTCGGGGAAGTCGCTCCCACGGCAAGGCAGCGAGGGTTTTTATTGGGTACTGCTGGGGGTGGGGAAAGTCTGTCTTGGAGAGTCGCGGCAGGTTTTTATTGGGTACTGCTGGGGGGTGAGGAAAGTCGGTAGGATGGGTTTCGGTTTCCTGCCTAGGTTTTGGTTTAAATCTTGGCAGGAGAGTCGGTTATCTTGGCGGGAGAGTCGGCCATCTTGGGTGTCTTGGCCCCTTTTTCTTGGCCAGCCCAACATTCCGACCTTTTGTTTTATATAACGGTATCAGGGGCGTCGACTCCATTCTGGCTATTTCCTGCTGACGGTCGGGTGTCGTCATAGGGGTAGTCAGAAGTGGGCAGGAGAGAATGGGGCTGTAGGAGCAGTTGGTTGACTGACACCCAAATTACTTCCTGCAAGCGTTCCTGTATGTACCAAATAAGGCAGGGGGCAACCGAGATTAGCAGGAGGATTAAGCAGAGGGGTCCCGCTAAAAGGAGAAGCCATGTTACCCATGTATGGGGGTCTAGGCCCCATATGGAGGTGTCTTGGAGCCTTGCTCGGATCCGGTCCTTGAGTTCCCGGATCTTGGAGGTGACTATACCCGACTGGTTGACAAAATAACAGCACTCCTCATTTAGGTAGAGGCAGATTCCTCCCTTTTTGGCGGTCAGGAGGTCCAAGGCACATCGGTTTTGTAGGGCAATGGCAGCCAAACTGGTGACCTGGGTCTGTAAGGCAGTAAGGGAGTCAGTGATCCATTCCATGTCATCGTTGAGTGTTTGGGAGAGTTTATAGTAGAAATTTATTGACGTCCCAAGCCCAGCCGCTCCGGTCGCCACCCCGGTGGTTAAGCCCACCCCTATCAGCAGGGGAAGGAATACAGCCCTTTTTTCTCAGCGCTGGGGGAATAGTATGGACAGGAGTTGGGAATGGGAGTAGATGTTGGTAGATGGGGATAGTAGGATAAATATACAGTCTAGGGAGTCATTAGTAGTCAGGCAGCGATAGATTCCCTTGGGGCACGAGAGGAACACCTCCGAGGGAGTGCAGTAAGGAAGGGAGGAGGTGATGTTGGCGGTGCGAGGGGTGAAGGTGTCGATGGTGGAGGAAAGATTAAGGATTGGTATGGTCCCTCCAATGGGTCTGATGTGGACTGTCTTATTGTTGATGGTGGAATTGGGGAGGGGCCACCGGGTTGGAATGGGTATCCCCACAACATTACAGAGAGTAGAGAAGGGGAAACAGATCCAGCAGTCGCGGTCCTGAGAGATGTTCCGCCACAGGTTATAGCTGGAGTTTAAAAGGGCCACTGTCAGTTGCTCAGTGGTGGGAACCTTCTGGATGCTGTCGAGATTGATTCCCTTGTAGGTGGGATAGGCCTGGGCTTGTAGCTGCTCATGTAACCTCCTATTTGCTGGGTTTGGTTACGGCCGGCCTGGTCCTGGACCCCTCCTCCGTTGGAGAGTCCTATCTGGGCCAGATATGTCCAGCAGACCTTCCCCGTCTTGGGGTAAGTGTCGCAAGGGTGACTGTACCTTTCAGGTACCCAGGTTCTTCCTGGGGCGTGGACAGATGTACAAATATATGGGGACTTTCCTGCATAGCATTTACTAGGCATATAGGTGAATGACTGGAAGTACCTTGTGTGTCCGCTGCCACGCATGCATTCACGTTCTGTCGCTTGGGTCAGGGGGCTCAGGAGAACCAGAGGGAGGAGCCCGTACCAAGCGAAGTTTGGTTATCATCTGAGAGGTCCAGTCATTACCTGTAGGTGTCCGTTCGAGGTTGTTGATGTGTACCCACACCTGGTGCCCCAGCAGTTTTGCCGCAGTTGGGGTGGTAAGGATGACAGTATGAGGCCCTGTCCGTCGCGTCTGCAAGGAGCCTGGGTGCAGATTTCTGAGGAGGACCTGGTCCCCTGGGAATAGCCCTTGAGGGGGGGCTTTCTTATGGTCATGTTCGTTCGGGGCAGGGATGACAGCATCAGCATGGGCCCTCAGGAGAGCCCACAGGAGGGTAAGGTAAGGCAGGTAGGACAGGAGAGGTGGGGGAATGGCTGGGAGGTTATGGCTTATAAGGAAGGGTCGGCCGTACAGCAGCTCAAATGGGCTCAACCCCGAGGGTCCGCGAGGGGTTGCCCTAAGCCTGGTGAGGGCCAGGGGCAAGAGTGTGGGCCACGAAAGACAGGTTTCCAAGGTCAGTTTAGTGAGCTGTGCCTTGAGGAACCCGTTGGCTTTTTCTACCTTACCCGATGATTGAGGGTGGTAGGGGATGTGGAGTTTCCAGGTGATGTTGAGACTCTCTTCCACCTGTTGGGTTATACTGGAGATGAAAGCAAGTTGGTTGTCTGACTGCAGAGTTGGGGTAGTCCAAATCTTGGAATGATGTGCTCAATGAGAATTGTGGCTACTGTATCCGCTGTCTCTCGGGCCGTGGGATATGCCTCGATCCAGCCTGTGAACGTATCGACCAGAGTTAACAGGTATCGGAAGGTTTTGTGGCGGGGCATATGAGTGAAGTCCAGTTGCCAGTCTTCTCCTGGCTGATGGCCACGGAGTTGATGGTTGGGCCCTGGTCTGTGGATTCCTCCCTATGCATTTACGGCTCTATGAATTGTCTCAATTACCCAAGATAGGGAAGGGTGGTGAAAAAGAGGTTGCAGGAACTGGTGGAGGGCCTTTGGGCCAATGTGGAGAGACTGGTGAATGTCTGTGATTAGGGTGTGAGCCATGTTTTCCGGCAGGGCAATTTTATTCTGGATGTAGATCCATCCCTTGTCTCCGGGTTTTCCCCCTAGGCCTTGGAGGGTTTGCACCTCCTTTTCAGAGTAAGAAGGCCGGTGGGGGTGTTGAGGAAGAGGATTGGAGCCAAAGAGGTGTTCAGGGCCATTTGCCTGGCCACTAAGTCCACCCTGTTATTGCCTTGGGAGACCGGGTCCTTGGAGGTCTGGTGGCCGTGGCAGTGGACTACTGCTACCTCGGTGGGCAAGCTAAGGGCCTCGAGTAATTTGGCAATGAGAGGCCCGTTAACTATAGGAGTGCCCTCGGTGGTCAGGAACCCCCGCTCCTGCCAAAGGACGGAGTGGGTGTGAGTTATGAGATAGGCGTACTTGGAGTCTGTATAAATAGTGACTCGCTGTCCCTTAGACAGGTGTAGCGCCCGGGTGAGAGCTATAAGCTCAGCCTTCTGGGAGGTGGTCCCGATAGGAAGGGGAGCTGTTTCTATTACCGCCTCCGAGGTGACTACAGCATAGGCGGCACGTCTTTGGCTGTCCGAGGCCAGGAGGGAGCTGCCGTCCACGAAGGGCACGCAGTCAGGGTTAGGCAACGGCTGATCAGAGAGCCCTGGGTGAGAGGGAGTGAGGTCCTCCAGGAGTTGCAGGCAGGAATGAGTGGGTTCAGGGGTGAGCGAGGGTGCAGGCAACAAAGTAGCAGGGTTTAAGCGAGGGGAGGCAGAGAGGGAAATTTGCGGATTTTCGACGAATAGCAGATGGTACAGTTGCAGGCGGGAGGGGGTTAACTGGGCCAGGGATCGGTGGCTGAGGAGATCCATGAGTCAGTGGGGAGAGTAGACTATGAGGGGCTGTCCCAGAGTAAGTTTGAGGGCCTCCTTGGTCAGAGAGGTGGCGGCTGCCAGTGCTCAGAGGCAGGGCTGCCATCCTCGGGTGGTGGTGTCTAACTGTTTAGATAGGTAGACCACGGCCCTGTATGTGGGCCCCACTGGTTGGGCTAGGAGGCCAGTGGCTGAGCCGAAGCGCTCATCGGTGAACAGGTGGAAGGGTTTAGAGTGGTCAGGTAGCGCCAGGACTGGTCCGGCGGTGAGGTAGTCCCGCAGCTTGGAGAACAAGTGCCGGACTGAAGTGGGGTCAGTGAGAGGACCCTGGGGGGGTCTCCTTGGCCGCCTGGTATAAAGGTCGGGCCAGGATTGAGAAATTTGGAATCCAATGTCTGAAAAAGCCTATAAGCCCAAGAAAGGAGAGAATTTCCTCCGCGGTTTGAGGAGGCTGGAGTTCCCGGAGGAGGTGGATGCGGTCCCCAGTAAGGGACTTAGAGGTGGGAGTCAGGAAGATACCTAGGTACGTGACTGAGGGGGTGCACAGTTGGGCCTTTGAAGGGGTGACCCAGTACCCTTTGTCCCCCAGGAAATTGAGTAGGGTAGAGGTGTCTTCCTGGGATAAGGAGAGAGAGGGGCTGCAGAGGGGGAGATCGTCCACATATTGTAGCAGGGTACTGGCCTTAAGGGCGCAATGCTGCAGGTCAGTGGCCAACGCCTGACCAAAAATATGGGGACTGTCTCGGAATCCCTGAGGCAGGACTGTCCAGGTCAGCTGCCCGGAGACATGTGTGTCCGGGTCCTCCCAGGTAAAGGCAAAGAGGAAGTAGGAGTCAGGGTGCAGGAGAATAGTAAAGAAGGCATCCTTTAAGTCTAATACAGTAAAGTGAGAAGTGTTAGACGGGACATGAGACAATAGGGTATACGGGTTGGGGACGACCGGATGAAGCAGGACTACGGCCTCATTAATGAGCTGCAGGTCCTGCACCAGTTGGTAGGCCCCCGAGGGTTTACGGACTGGCAGGATAGAGGTGTTACAGGGGGAGCTGATAGGGATCAGGAGCCCCTGCCGTCTCAGCCGGTCTATGATAGGCTTGAGACCCTGACAGTGAGTCAGGGAAATGGGAAACTGTGCTTGGGAGGGGAACTTGGAGTTATCTTTTAGCTGTATTTTAAGAGGGGTATGGTGGGATGCACTGATGGGTTTAGAGGTGTCCCAGACCTGGTGATCCACTGCAGGAAGGTTATCTGGGGTGGGGGTCGGATGGGCAGGAAGGAGGGGTAAGACGAGGCATTCTGAGTTTGAGGGGGAGGGAGAGAGATGAATGATGGCCTGCAGTTTTTGGAGGATATCCCTTCCCAGTAGAGGGACCGGACAAGAGGGAATTACGAGGAACGAGTGGGAGAAGGGGAAACCATCCAGGCTGCAAGTAAGGGGAAGGGTCACCCTGGGGGAGGAGGAGGTCCCATCGATCCCCGTGACAGTGACCGGTGAAGTTCACGTAGGTCCCAAGTAGGATGGCAGAACTGAGTAGGTAGCCCCCGTGTCCAGCAGAAAGGAGATGGACTTACCCGCTACCTGGAGCGTGACCCTGGGCTCGGCCTGGGTGAGAGGGGTGTCTGAATCTGGGCTCCGTCAGTCGTCCTCCAACCCGAGTAGCTGGAAGGCTGGACTTACCGCCTCGGGGTTGCCCCCGCATAGAGGCGCCGAGGATCCCCGGAGGTTAGGGCAGTCCGATTTCCAATGCCCCATCATGTGGCATTGAGGACACGGTCAGGTGGGCGCCTTTGGGTTGGGACATTGACGAGCCCAGTGTCCCTCGGCTCCACATTTGAAGCATGCCCCCGGTGGGGTACGGTTGGCTGCCCCCCTCTGCTGGCTCCTGGAGCCGGCCAGCCGCAGGGCTGCTACCAAGGCCTGGGTCTGTAGCTGAACCTTCTGCTGGAGCCTGGCCTGCCGTTCAAGCTCAGCCGCCTCCTCTCGGGAATTAAAGACCTTAAATGCCATTTTCACCAGGTCGGAAATGGGGGTCTGGGGGCCCTCCTCGGCCTTTTTAAAATTTTTCCAAATATCCGGTGCCGACTGGGAGATAAAGTGAGTGGCTAGGACCGTGGCCCCCACCAGAGAGGCCGGATCTAGACATGTGTGGGTCAAGGCCTCGGTTAGCGGTTAAAGGAGGCAGCGGGGTTCCCGTCAGGGTCTGAATGATTTCCCTGATCTTATCTAATTTACAGCTTTGTGGAGGCCGCCCCTCATCCGGCGCTGAGGCACTGGACCATGCGTCGCGGCGCCGGCGACATCTTGTCCGTTCTGATAGTCCCAGCCTGGTTCTACAGCTGGGACCGCCTGGATCCGACCGGCATGGTGGCGTCAGCAAGATGAACCTGGTCGGCATGCTCTGGGCGGCAGCCTGGATTGTTCCCTCTCCTCGTGGTGAGGGTGGTGGTCTGGACAAACATGTAAGTCGTGTTGCCAGGTAAGTCGTAGGCCTGGGCCAAATATTGGAATTCTTTGATGAAATTATTCTGGGTTGGCGAGAAGAGCCCGGGCGCTCAGTTGGGAGAGTCCTGCAGGAGAAGGCTCATGGACTCGGACACACCCTCGGCCCGGCGACCTCCCTCAGGGGACAAACCAGGTCGGGAAGGATTCGGGACCGAATGCAGTGGAGATGGGAGGGAAGAGAGCCGGGAGTGAGGCGGGGGCTGGTGGCGGTCCGAGGCAGAACTTCAGGAGCTGTTGGGTAGCGGAGCTGGGACGGCTCTGGAGTCTCCGGGGAATTAGGGGATACAGGCTGAGGAGCAGGAGTGGTAAGGGGGTGGAGTAGAGGGTCCACGGGGGCCGAGGAGGTTCTCAGGAGGAGTTCAGAGAGAGGAGGGGTGGATCAGGGTCCTTGGGAGCAGATGAGGCGGAAGGGTTGGAGGGAGGGCGGGAGGCACCTGAGGGCCGAGCAGCGAGCATGGTGAAGGCTGAGGCGTAAGGCCCAGAAAGCCTGGACGTGAGGGGACCTCGGACCATTTGCCTTGGCGTCTACAGAGGTTGTCAAGATCCATGAGCACCTGATAATCGAAGGTGCCTTCGGGGGGGCCATTGTGATTGGTTGTCCAATTGATATTGGGGCCAAGCGACAGTACAGTAATGTATGAGTCGTCGCCTTCGTAGGTCCTGATCCAATTTTAGGGTTCGAAGATTGGCCAGGAGATAGCCCAGGGGCATTTTGGGGTCGAATTTGGACTGGGAGGTTCCCATGGCCCCTTCGCCTATCAACCCAGGGCAAGGAGAAAGGCGTCCCTTTGTCTGTGTGCTGAGTCGCGGTTCGGAGGGGAGGGTAGTAGCTGCGGAATGGGGACGTCTCCTGATTCCTCGGAACTACGCGGGGGCCACCAGGTGGCCGGAGGGGGGCTCGCCCTGACGCCGCCGCGATTAGGACAGGGCATCCCGGAGGAGGATCAGGGACCAGGGAACACTCACCACAGCAAGTTCCGAGAGATGTTTGGAGAGGGAGAGAGGGGTCCCAGTCCGCTTGAGAGGAGGAGAGAGCCTCCGTGCCAAAGCAGGGACTCGATCTCCTCCCGGGTTTCGGCACCAAATGTTAGGTTTTTCTCGTCGCCAATGAAATCAAGACCGCAAGGCAAACATGGTTCAAGGGATGAACTTTATTGCAAGCACCCTCGGGCGAGGTTCCACGACTCAGGAAAGAGTGGTGAGTCGGGGAAGTTGCGCCCAGGGCAAGGCAGCGAGGGTTTTTATTGGGTACTGCTGGGGGGTGAGGAAAGTTGGTAGGACGGGTTTCGGTTTCTCGCCTAGGTTTCGGTTTAAACCTTAGTGGGAGAGTCAGTTATCTTGGGTGTCTTGGCCCCTTTTTCTTGGCCAGCCCAACACCCTTTTTTGGTGTTGTAAAAGTACTTTATATACTTTACATGTTGCTATCTTATTAGAGTAGTCATTTGTAAATATCTTCAGTCCGTCTGCTGCTTTTAGTTTATTGATGTTTTCCTTCACTGTGCAAAAGCTTTTTGGTTTTAATGCAGTCCCAATAGCTTATTTTTGCTTCTGTTTCCCTTGCATGAGGAGACCAAACCTGAAAAATATTGCTAAGACTGATGTCCAAGGGTTGACAACTTGTCCAAGAGTTTACTGCTTATGTTTTCTTCTAGAAGTTATATGGTTTAAGGTCTTACATTTAGGTCTCTAATACATTTTGAGTTTATTCTTCTGTATGGTGAGAAAGTAGTCCAGCTTTATTCTTTTGCATGTAGCTGTCCAGTTTTTCAACACTTTTTATTAAAGATGGTCTTTCCCCATTGTATATTCTTGATTTCTTTGTCATAGATTAATTGACCATAATTGCAAGTGTCCATTTCTGGACTCTATTCTGTTCCATTGATCTATGGATCTATTTTTGTGCCAGAACAATATTGTTTTGATTACCATAGCTTTGTAGTAAAGCTTGAAATCTGGGATTGCAATACCTCCAGCTTTGTCATTCTTAAGATTGCTTTGGCTATTTGGGTCCTTTGTGGTTCCATACAAATTTTAGGATTATGCTTTAGTTTTGTGAAAAATAGTATTGGTATTTTGATAGTAACTGCATTGAATCTGTAGATTGCTTTGAGTAGTATAGACATTCTAACAATATTCTTCCAAACTGTGAGCATGGTATAGCTTTCCATTTTTTGTGTCCTCTTCAGTTTCTTTAATGAATAGCTTATTTTTAGAGTACAGATTTTCAACCTCCTATAGTTTACCTATATATTCTTTTCAGTGCAACTGTAAATGGAATGAATTTCCCTTTCTGTGAGCTTATTATTAGTATATATATGAACAAATTTCTGCGTATTTTTGTATCCTGCAACTTTATGGAATTAGCTCATTAGTTCTAATAATTTTCTTGTGGCATCTCCAGGTTCTCTTTTATATAGTTTCACGTCATATGAAAATAGTGACAGTTTTACTTCCTTACTGATTTGGATGCCCTTGCCTTTTAATTTTTGTTGGATTTCTATGGCTTGGACTTCCAGTACTATGTTGAATAAAAGTGTTAAGTGAATATCCTGGTCTTGTTCCTAATCCTAGAAGAAAAGCTTTCAGCTTTTCATCATTGTGTATGATGATAGCTGTGGGTTTGTTATAAATGACTTTATCATGTTGAGGTATGTTCTTTTCTATACTTACTTTAAGTTGCATTTTGTCACTTTTTTTTCCTGCATATATTGAGATATGTGATTTTTATCCTACATTTTTTTAAAAAGATTTTATTTATTTATTTGACAGAGATAGAGACAGCCAGGGAGAGAGGGAACACAAGCAGGGGGAGTGGGAGAGGAAGAAGCAGGCTCACAGCAGAGGAGCCTGATGTGGGGCTCGATCCCATAACGCCAGGATCACGCCCTGAGCCAAAGGCAGACGCTTAACCACTGTGCCACCCAGGCGCCCCTTATCCTACATTTTGTTAAAGTGTTGCATCACATTGACTTTGTAGATATCGAACTATCTTTGCATCCTCAGAATAAATTCCACTTGATTGTGGTGAATGATCATAACATTATTGAATTCAGTTTGCTAATATCTTAAGAATTTTTGTATCTATGTCCATCATGGATATTGGTCTGTAGATTTTTTTGGTATTGTCTGTCTGGTTTTTAGATAGATAACGTCTTCAACTTCTCTTTAGGACACTTTTTATCTTTCAATTCTGAATGGTAACCTTCCTTGGTAAAGTATTCTTGGTTCTAGGTTTTATCCTTTCAGCACTTTGAATATATCATGGCACTCTCTTCTGGCCTGCAAAATTTCTGCTGAAAAATCAGCTGACTGCTTTATAGGGTTTTCTTTGTGTGTAACTGATTGCTTTTCTCTTGCCCCTTTTAAAATTATTTCTTTATCTTTAATTTTTTGCCATTTTAATTATTTCATATTTTGGTGTAGAACTTTGGGTCATCTTATTTGGGGCTCTGTGTTTTCTTCCCCAGGTTAGGGAAGATTTTAGCTATTTCTTGATGTCTTCTGCCCCTTTCTCTCCTTCTGGGACCCCTATATAATACAAATGTTACCATGCTTGATGCTTTTGCACAGGTTCCTTAACCTATCTTCCTTTTTTTTTTTTTTTTTCATTCTATTCAGTTAGGTTGCTTTCTCCTACCCTGCTTTCAGATCACTGGTTCATTTTTCTGCATCTTCTATCTAATGTTGATTTCCTCCAGTGTATTTATTTCAATTGTTCAACTCTGATGTGTTACCTTTGTTGAAGTTCTCACTGAGTTCATCCATTCTTAAAATCTAGTGAGTATCTTCATGACCATTACTTTGAACACTATCAGGTCTCCATTTTATTTAGCTCTTTTTCTGTGGTTTTTGTCTTGATCTTTTGTTTGGATCATATTCCTATCTCCATGTTTCGTCTGTGTTACTATGTATTAGGTAGGTCAGCTATGTTTTCTGGTATTGAAAGTAGTGGCCTTATGTAGAAGATGTCCTGTGGTGCCCAATAGAGCAATTGTCCCTGTGCACTAGAGCCAGGTTCTGCGGGGTTGTCTCCTGTGTGCTTTCTTGTTTTGGCTAGACCAGAACTGCTGTGGGCATGCTGGTGGGCAGGGCTGACCCTCAGCCCAGCTATTTACAATGATTGGATGTGATGGTTACATGTGCAGTGGCAGACAGGGCTTCTTCCTTGTGTGGTGAGTGAGAGGCCCAGCTATAACTACTGTCAGCATGCTGGTGAGTGGGATTATCTCCCCTCTCACAGTCCCCCAGGAATAGCTGGGGAGAGGGAAATGCTGGTCCTGAATGAGGCTACTTACCAAGTAAGGCATGGAAGGAGCTGTTCTGAGATGGGTACCTGCCAGGGTAGGTGCTTTATGTGGGGCAAGTCTTCAGGAGAATGGTGAGGCAGGCAAGTGGTGCTAGCAAGGTAGATAGTGTCAGAACTGGCTCCTAGAAGTGTCCAGCCACTTAGGCTGAAAAAGAGCAAGAAAAATGGTATCCATCAGCATTCCCATTCCTAGAGAAAGTTTCTATAGATTTCTGTCCCTCTGGTACATGTCCTAAAATTAGTTAACAAATATCCTTCACATAGGTCCCAGGTGCTTTTAAACAGCTGTTTCTGAGCTGGATCTCAGGCCAAGTGATAAAGTATGTTAGCTCGTCGAGAGCACAGACTCCGTTTCCTACAGGTCTTTGGCTCTCCTAGAGCTAAGCCCTACTGATTTTCAAATCTTGTGTAGCTGAACCCTAAAGATTTTTTCAAATACAGACAAATGAGGTAGGGGGTTCATCTTCCTAGTTCAGGACGCCAGGATCAGGAGTGTCCAATATGGTGCTTTATCTCCTTGCTTCTCATCTGTGATACACCTCCCACTTGTGGGTAGTGACACTGGGGGTTTGATTCCTGACCTCCTCTCTATCCTTCTATCCTTATCAGTGTGTCTTATTTATGTCTCTGGCTGTGGGAGAGGTATTCTGATAGTATCAGGTTATTTTCAGAGTGAGTTATGTTACATGTAGTTGTTGCCTGAGTATGTCCATGGGAGAAGGTAAGCTCAAGATCCTCTTACTCCACCATCTTTCTCTTGCTTTCTCTCCTGACTTTCTAAATGCTTTATGTGCTTGAATATATGTTCTCTATTAACAAGTAAATGATTTCATACATATGATTTAAGTTCATCAGGTTGTTCACCTCATATTTTGTTTGACTTTGACGGAGTATTGAAGTTCTTCATAATGGTGATGTGCTTATTAATTTATCCTCCATAAAGTTCTAGCAAATATACTGATTTTTTAATTAGTTACATATAAGTTTAGAATTCTATTTTCCTGGTGAATTAAACTTTTTTAATGTTCTGTAATCACTTTTTCTATCACTACTGATGCTTTTGGTTTTTCAGTATATTTTGTCTTAATATAGTTAGATTGTCTTAAATTTTCTTCAGTTTATTTTTTTAAGTTTATTTATTTTAGTCATCTCTACACCCAACCTGAGGCTCAAACTCATGACCCTGAGATCAAGAGTCACATGCTCTTCCAACTGAGCCAGCCAGGTGCCCCTTCAGTTTATTTCTGCATTTTTGACTTGTAAACCTAATGAACTCTATTGTGTTTATTGATATGTTTGAATTGGTTTTTCACCATCTTTGTGTACTGTCACATTTTTTCCTATGCTTTTTCTTCTCTCACCTTTCTTGGACTTTTTTTTTTCTTATTTCATGTTACCTTCTACTGTTTGGAAATTGTATCATCTAATTCTATTTTTTTATGGCTACCTTTTGAAATATTACCATCAAAAGTTTAATACTGCAATCTACCACATGAACAATACAAGAACCATATAACATTTTTAACTATAGTGAAACTAATGGCAACCAACAGGTTAATGTTGCCTAGTATTTAAGTACTTTTCATTTTTAATCTGAAAGAATTAGACATTGTCATTTCATACAATGCTTGATTAATTTCTTTGCCATTCTTTTTGCATCTACATCTTTTAAAAATCATTTTCTTTTCTGAAGTATGCTTTAGATGTTCACTTAATAAAAATCTGTTGGCAGTCAGTTCTCTGCCTTAGTTTTTATGAAAAAACATTGTTGGTAGACATTTCTCTGGCTTCACCATTCTACATTGGAGCTGATTTTTCAGCACATTGAAGATCTATTCCAGTCTGACTCTTTATTGCTCTATAAGTTTCATGTCTGAATAATGGTTCCTTTGCAGGTTTTTCTCCCTCTCTGCCTGCTAAACCTAGCTTCTGTAGTTGAAGGTGTATCTCAATTAAAAGTTATATTATAAAATTTGAGATTTATCAAAGAGATACTAATTACACTTAAGAAGCATTTATCACTGAGGCCTGACTGTACATATTGGAGGAGACTTAGATGGTGTGATTTCAAAGTCATCAACACTGTTTCTATCTTTCATATATGCTTTCCTATCTATTTGTGCCCAAAAGTCTACACCTAGGTTTAAGCTCTCTTTTCCATGAAATTTGGGTATCTTTATTTTCTTTCAGATAGTTTGCCTTTCTTCAAAAAGACCTTTCCTAACCACCACCACCCCGGTAATTGTTCATTATTTTATTTTTATTTAGTTGATTATTCATCACCATATCATCTTAATTCTCTGCACAGTACTTCCTGCTATTCAGTATCTTCTGTTTGCTGTCTTTTTTAAAAAAAAAAGACTTTATTTATTTTAGAGAGAGTGCGTGTGCATGGGGGAGGGGCAGAGGCAGAGGGATAAGCAGGCTCTCAGCTGGCAAGGAGCCCAATGCAGGGCTTCCTCCCAAGGATCTCAGGAGCTGAAGGCAAATGCTTAATCGACTGAGCCACTCAGGTGCTCCTGTTTGCTGTTTTTTCACATGAAAACATAAGATCCACAAGGCAAATACTCACACTATAATTCCACAGTTCAGAAAAACACCCGGCATACAAGAAGTTTTCGATGAATTTATCAAATTACTGAACAAAATATAAAATCTATATGTTTGTAAAGGTATATACTTATCTACTTGTCATGTTTTCATGGAAAAAGAGGATATATTGACTATAACTACAAGCCCGAAATAAACACAAAAATTTAAGGAAAACAAATACCCCTTAACCTATCATACGTTGTATTAGATGAAAAACAAGCCATCCTGAGTAAAGACTATGGGCTTTTCAAACTTATTTTAAGGGCACCTATTAGAGTTATAAAACTTCTTCCTCAAGACTAAAAGTTGAAGAACAAAAAAATTTCGAAGTGATCTAGAAACAACTGAAGAAATTTATATAAACCTGCCCTGTTTTGAATACCTAGAAATTGCAACATAAACTAAAAGTATACTTACCTCCACTTCAGTGCATCTACTCCTGTAGTACAATAAATAAAAGGAGGTCGCTGAATTGACCAGTGACCTATGAAGCCAACATCAATAGCCCACTAGGACCATCAGCATTGGGAGTGGGGAGAATATCAGTGCAGCAAATCATATCTAGCTGATCAATGTTAGAATCAGCTGAGCTGGTGATCACTAAATGTAGGAAGAAAAAGGTAGTTGTTTTCTAGACTCTCAAGACTTACCAGGAATTCATAAAACCAGCAGAGAGGGTTTTGAAAGCCATGGGATTCCACAGATTCTGTTTCCTTAAGGTTATCATGACCCTATTTTCCCTTCAGGCTGGGAGGCCTCGGCAAACATCTGTTACATTCATCTTTTAAGAAAGTCTACCCTTTTTAATAATACATAACGATCCAAACAGCTGGGGTTCCTTCCTCAATAAAAGCCACAATTGTGCTGTTGTCTCTTCTTCCTTTACTAATTGCCTCATTATTGATGAGAAATGTCACCAGTAGATTGGATAAAGGCATCATCCGTCTTGCAGCTGTGTGCATGATCTCTGTTCTCATTGATGGTAGTTGACCAAGGAGCATATCACCCAAGAAGGTCGGCCAACAGAGCATGGAACTTATCCCTCTAAACTGAATAATTCAATTCATATTTTTGGAAAAGGCAGTATTTTGTTAATGCAATAGGCCTACAATTACACTTTTTTCCAGTTTTACGGAGATAGAATTGACCTATAGCACTACAGAAATTTAAGGTGTGTAGCATAATTTGCTTTATACATGTTATGAAATATCACAATAAATTAACATCCATCTCAGATATAAAAGCATTTTCCTTGTGAGAAATGAGAGCTCTTAATTTAACAACTCTTAAAAAACCATATAGCAGTGTTAACTATAGTTATCATGTTGCATGTTACTTTCCTACTACTTAATAACTGAAATTTTATCTTTTGAACACCTTCATCCAATTTCCCCTTTCTTCTTTTTCTGTAAGTGTGGATTTTTTTTAGATTCTACATATAAGTGAGTTCGTTATAGTATTTGTTTTTCTTGAACTTATTTTACTTAGCATAATGTCCTCCAGGTCCATTCATGTTGTCACAAATGACAGGATTTTCTTCTTTTATAGCTGAATAATATTCCCTCACCTATATACTGCAGCTGGTTTATCCATTTACCTGTCAGTGGACACTTAGGTTGTTTCCATGTCTTGGATATTTTAAGAGAGCTATGAACATGGGGGTGCAGATATCTTTGAAATAGTTCTTATGTCCTTCCTTTGAATGTATTCTCAGAAGTAGAATTGCTGGGTCATATGGTAGTTATTTTTAATTGCTTGAGGAATTACCATACAGTTTTCCGTAATGGCTGCACCAATTTATAGTCCCACCGACAGTGCACTTGTGTTCCCTTTTCTTCACATTCTCACCAGTATTTGTTTCTTGTCTTTTTTGATGACATCCATTTCAACAGGCCTGAGGTGATATTTTGTCGTGGTTTTGATCTGCATTTCCCTTATGATTAGTAATGTTGAGCACCTTTTCATGTGTGTGTTGGCCATCTGTACACCTTCTTAGAGAAAATGTTCAGGTTCTTTTTTAATTCTTCTTCTTCTTCTTTTCTTTTTTTTCTTTGCTATTGAGTTGTAGGAGTTTTTTTAATATATTATGGCTATTAACGCCCTTCTCTGATACATGGTTTGCAAAACTTTTTTTCCATTATGTAGGTTGTCTTTATCATTTTGTTGATCCTTTCTTTGGCTGTGTGCACATCTTTTAGTTTGATTTGTTTAGCTCCACTTGTTTACTTTTGATTCTGTTACTTGTACTTCTGGTGTTCTACCCAAAAAATCATTGCTAAGACCTCTGTTGGGGGGGCTTTCTCACTGTTTTATAAAAATTTTATGGTTTTTAACCACTTAAATCTTTATCCATTTTGAGGTGTGTGTGTGTGTGTGTGTGTATTTGTATTATAAGATAGGGGTCTGGTTTCTTTCAGTCATGCTTTAAAGTGATACTAATCAGGATATGAGCAAAATTCAACCTATACTAAAACCATAAAACATTGTGTCTAATAGGACCTTCTGTGATATTAAAATGTTTGAATTTGAAAATTATGGAACAACATTTATAAACTGCTGACATGGTTCTCTTCCCATCTTCTCTGGATGTTCACTGGACACAGCACCTGAGTTTTCATTTTCCCTTACTGCAGGCCAATTTCAGATCTCAGGAGCTGTAAGCAGCAGAGGTCCTTGTAAACCCTTTTCACTATTAAGATGAGTAGTCAAATTCACAACCTAACTACCTTTCACCTCTAAAATAGCCTAAGAGTTCTGGTTGTCACCATTACTGATATCCTATTGCTCCCATTCACTTCTACATCAACCTAATATACTGATTCACCAAGCCAACAAACAGCTTATACAGCATACTGCATTCCCGTGCCTCAGATTTTTAAGTGTGAATGTACTATACAAAGTTCAGTATATGCTAGATTTGCAAAACCCAGATAAGAACACTTAGGTAACATTTGTGACACTTCCTTTTTTTCCTCACATCTGAGGGAAAATGTGATGCACAGAAGGGCAAGCACTATAAGAAAGGGAATTACAAAAATAATATTGTATATTGTGTGGATAAAGTGGTAATCTTAGCTATGTAGTCACACACTGCCAATGCAATTTAGCGTTTAAAATTAGCAGGGATTATAAAGACTGATAGTGCTATTGACTTAAAATTCTTCTATAAAAAGATATCCTGCTTAGTGCTATTCTTTGTTTGTGCAGTAATAAGCATCTTGAAATAGATCCCCTTTCTTCTCCTGAGTTGACCTGAAAATGTTTGGTTTGGTAGGCCACTAAAGCCATAAATGCCCTCCTCTTAGTGGGTTTCTGTTAATGGGGATTGAATCTTTAAGGAAAAAAAAATGATAAAATTCGACCTTAGTGAGCAGATCAGAAAATACAAAGAGTTGATATTGTGCAGAGCAGTACCAAAACTTTGTTATCTTTGATCATGAAAGACCATGATTAAGTAAACCTCAACCACCACGAAGTGCACTACTTGAATAGTTCTCTCATTTGCAGTCTACTCACTGTTACCAACAAATTCCTCTTCAAACAGCCCCATGTTCTAACTTTGGGTTTTGAGACCAGTTGGATCTTAACAGCATTTTTCTATCTCAAGATGAGAAAGAACATAAATTCTACTTTTAGTTCTTCAGCTTTTAAAATGAGAGTAAAAGTACCTAAAGTAGTTGTTTTGTTGAACTCAAATCTACCACTTCACTGAACAGAAACCTATCTATTAAAACCAGAATTAGACTTGTAAGAACTACAAAGCAAAAGAAGCTATACTTAGAACTTGTATAAAGACACCTCAAATAACAGAATCAGTTTGGGTCAACCAGAAATGACAGGGTTCTTTAAGTGATAGCAAAAATTCAGTCTACTTAAATCATAAACAAAGTGCATAGGAGTTTCTTATAGATATCCTATAAATAACAGTCAACAAAAGGAAATTATAAACTTTAAAACTGTCAGAGCCCTAAAGATCTTCCTCCTCCTCCTCACCATTTCCCTTCCCTGCATACTGTCCTCCACTACCTGTGGCCCCTAGACATATGAGTCACTTTCACACCAGTGCACACCTTACTTGTCAAGAGGGTGAAGGAAGGAAGAGAGTGAAGAAGGATAGATCTTTTAAGGCCACAGCCCTTTGGGTTATGATCCTACTCTTATGACCTCAGTTAACCTTAATTATCTCCTAAAGACCCTATCTCCAGACATAATCACATTGGGGATTTAGGGCTTCAATATATGAATTTATAGGAATGTGATCTAGTCCATAGAAGCAAATTTCAGGACTGAGTGCTGTAAAGAGGATAAAATAAAATGACGAAAGAGCCTGGGAGTTGCCTTAGCTAGGCAGTTATGATGACCTCTCTGAAGAGGCAACATTTGAGATCCAAGGGACGAGAAGGTAGAAAGGATAGCCAGGAAAGACCTTGGAGCATAGCCTTCCAAGCAGCAGAAATTGCAAATGCTTTGGTACAAAAAAAGGATGTGTACAACAGAGTGAAAGCCAACATGGCTGGGAAATAGTGAACCATTAGTAGATTGAAATGATGTCAGTAGGGACTAATGTGGGGCTTTGGTGAGAAGTCTGGAATTGACTCTTAGAGTGGAAAACCATTGAAGTTAGGAGAATGACAATATATAACTTATTAGATGGCTCTAGTGGAAGACCTATGCAGAGGGGAGACAGACATAGTTAAGAGACTATGGGCATGTGTCAGGTGAGAACTGATGGCAGCACAGATATGGCTATGGCAATAGAAATGGTGAGAGGTATTTGGATTTGGGATGAGTTGAGGAGGTAGGGCTCACAAGATGTTCATTAATAGGATGTGGGTTTTGAGGAAGAGACCAGAATCAAGGATAATGGTTAGGTCTGGAGCAGAAGTATCTAGGTGGCTCGCAATGATCTTCACTGAGCAGGGCAATTTTGATAGGAGGAGTAGCATTCAGGATTCAGTTCTGAACATGTAAAGTTTGAGATGACTTTCACAAATACAAGCAGAAATGATTAAACAGTTTGTTTTATGGATCTGAGGCTCAAGAAAAGATCAGAGGTGTGAATTTAAGAGTATTACTGGTTAGCTTCTCCAGAAAGCAGATTCTGAGACAGATTTAGTGTGTACAGAGTTGAGTGCTTTCCAATCAACTGTGAAAGAGAAGAGAAGAAAAATCTTAGGCAGAAGGAGAGGTTTAACTAGAACTTAAGATCAACAGAGTTATTCTGAAGATTAAGTGAGCCTCCAGAACATTTCTGAGTTGAGTGGAAAGTGCAGGCCTACAAAGCCCATCACCTGAGTTAGTCATTGATTGCCAGAAGGGGTGCCTCACAGAAGGGGTGTGACTTCAAACAAGGTGGTTCCTGCAGATGTGAGGCAATCTTTGAAGGTAGCTGACAACCTAAGGCTACTTTGGAGGCAGACCTGCCAGCAGCTGATATAATAACTTTTTCATCCCTGAAGGGGGATCTGAGCAGCATGTCACAACATTCTGCCCACCCACCCAGAGAGTTTTCAACTTCAACTGATACTTAGAAATAGGAACCTAAGTAAAAAATAATCCTGGAAAGTATGACTAGAGGGCAGAACTGAGGACAAAAGACACAGGTAATATCCTACAACCATGTGACATGCAGGAACAACTGCTCTAGTTCAGGCCTGCATTCTATAATCAAAGAATAAAAGTAGTGGCCAGGTGCTGGTAGGTCTTCAGATTTTCTAAATTCATGGCAAACAAACAATCTTGTATTCTTTTCTTGCTTCTAGTAGAGACATTTTAAAGAACAATATATCTTCTTGATCTTGGCATGTGAAGTTTGAAGAAATTAAAATTTCAAAAGTTGGCCTATTTGTATATATCTTGTACATTAGAAATGGGTATCATTTTTGAAGAAACTGTAAGCAAAAAAAATTGACAAAAGCAATGTATTCATATCCTACAACACTCAACTCTACATCAGCAATGCTTTTTTCCTTCCTTTATACCTGGTAGGAAAGACTTCATTTACAACCACAGCAGCCCCCATCTCAGACCATGCAACTACTACAAAGGGTGTCACTGAGAGGTGTGTGTGTGTGTGTGTGTGTGTGTGTGTGTGTGTTTTCCATTTTAATCTTCACCCTTTTCACACCTACATCTCCTTTTTATCCTTTTCCAGATTTGCGGGTCTTCATGCCTGACAACATCTGGATTTGTTGCCCCAATAATGTGTCTTACCAATCACAAAATAAACCAAACCCAATATTATGTGGAACCCTTAATGCTACCATCACTCCCCCTTCGGAGGTCAGATTGTCAATTACAGGCCTCTCCTGGAGGGTTTCAAACCACAATCATGGGATGGTTCTCCTGAGCATTCCATGTCCACAATTAATGGAGTGCTGCAGTGGTTAAGCTATGGCTTGGGTGCTCAGTAATAAGCACAGGAGGGAAAATTATCTGTTGGGGATTTCAGTGTTATTCTACAAGTTTTAAAAGGAGTACTTCAGAAAAACCAATGTCAAAAACAGACCACGAGGAAGATTCCATCCATGTTTGTGGATTCCTACAGTGGCATGCATGAGATGGAAGATACTTTCAAAATGGAATTTAATATATCTAATTAAAAGAAAACTCTAAAATGATAGGATTTAGGTCTATTAAATTCTTTAAAATGATGTTATTTAAAGGGAATGTAAATGAATGAGACAAGCAGAACTCCTAGATTTTAGGAACCAGCTGAGTTTTAAGAAATATATTTTCATATTCATTTTTCTTTTTGTCTCTTGCCACCTTCCTATCCTTTCCTGTGCTTAATCCCGCTATTTTACTTGTACCTACCTGTGGTAGCTATGATCCAAAGATGGCCTCAAATACACCCTTCCATCTATGTTCTTGCCATTCCTCCCTTGAATGTGGACTGAACTTCTGACTGCTTTGACCAAGAGCAAGTAGAGGCAGTGACGACATAGGAGTTCTGATCGTGGGTATTAAGAATGCCCAGGGAATAAGAATGCTCCCTCATGTAGGAGTTTTTTTGGGTCCTCAGCGGTCATGGAGGAAGTCCAGCTATCCTGCTGGAGAGATCACATGGAAAGGAAAGGCCCTGAGATCACCTGGAGCTCAAGAAGAGTAGCCCAGCTTTCCCAGATGCCAGCTGAGCCTCCAGAGGACTCAGGATCTGATTATAACCTCCTGAGAAAGTCTAAGACTAGCAGAAGAACTGCCCAATTCAGTCCAGTGGGCACACAGCCAGGAAAAATAACACAAAAGTTCTTATAGTTGATTATATCCAGTGTGAGCAAAAATGTGGATTAGTAGTCTCTTCTGTGCCATTTTTATGGATGATAATTTAATACTATCGGTTAGATTTTTTGAATTAATACGAAGCAGTCACAAAATGTAAAAATTTACTCAAAAGATGGGTTCTTTTTTGTGTGTGTGTGGTGAGAACACTTACTGTGAAATCTACTCTCAACAAATTTAAAGTGTATAATATGGTATTAAGTACAGGTACAATGCTATACAGCAGATCTCTAGAACTTACTCATCCTGCTTAACTAAAACTTTCTGTCCATTATAAGCAACTCCCCATTACCCCTTCCTCCCAGTTCTTGGCAACTACCATTTCACTCTTTCATTATCTGAATTTGTCTACTTTAGATATCTTGTAAACAGAATAGTGCAGTAGTTGTCCTTCAGTGACTGGTTTCACTTAGAATGTCCTCAAAGTTCGTCTATGTTGTCACATATCACAGAATTTCCTTTTAAAAGGCCAAATAATATTCAGTTATATGTATATGCCAGGTTTTCTTTACCCATCCATCCATTTGTGGACACTTTGGTTATTTCTACATCTTCGGTATTTTAAATGGTACTGCAGTGAACATGGAAGTGCTAATGTCTCTGAGACCCTGATTCCAATTCTTTTGGATAAATACTCATAAGTGGGATTGCTGGACCATAATAGGGTGGCCCTATTTATTTTTGGAGGAAACTCTCTACTGTCATATATAGTGGCTGTACTCTCAAGTTCTGCAATATTCATTCAATCAATGAATTTTGAGGTTATCGTGTACTAGGTACTGTTCCAGTACCTTTTTTTTTTTTTTTAAACCTGATCTCAGGGAGGATATATCCTAGAGAGGAAAGACATACTACAAATAAACAAAGATGATACTGAAACCAATAACCAGAAAAAAATTAGGACAAATACTTTCCTAAAAACACAGGAGAAGAATAGGTTGTTTACTTTAGCTGGATAGTCAGGAAAGGGCTCTTTGAAGAAGTGAAACTTAATCTGCTACATGACAAGAAGCCATCCATGCCTCCTGAGCAAAAGGAATAGTTGGTTTAAAGTCCAAGAGAAGGCTTAAAATGTTAGATTCTGAAGTTGCTGAAGCTTATAGGTAAGGGGAGAGAGAGAACAGGAAAAATTTGACAGGAAAGCAGAGGTCATATGACATAAGGCTTGGAAGTCCATATAAAAAGCTTTTATTTTCATTTGAGGTGTTGTATAAAGCCATTAGAGAGTTTTAAATAAGACCGATATCATTTGATCTCTTCTAAAAGAGGTTTCCAGATGATATATAAGGAATGGATTATGGGAGAGAGAAAAATTAGGAATAGTGGTCAGAAGGCTAGATTAAGAGTTCAAGTGTAAAATAATGAGGGCTTCTAATAAGGTTATGGTGGGAGAGGTAGAGGGACAATTGCATGAATTTAGAGGTTACTGTGATAGTAAGCTGTACATCATGGCAATATGGCCTGAAACACACTAGAAGTAAGAATAGAAAACTAGAAATGTAATCAAAATAAAATGGAGAAGTAAACAGAAAAGGACACTGAAAAGATGTAGAGAAAATGAGGATGAGAGTGGTTAGAAAAACCAGACAAGTGAATAGCAATAAAGAAAACAATGTCTAACATTATACAACACAGCAGACTGAAAGGATACTGATTTGCATAATTAGGTGCCATTAGTGACCTTCAAAAAAAAGAAAAACCTTCATAGAATTGCAAGAAAGTGATTTGTGAAGGGCTAAAGACTAACCTGGGAATGAACACAAAGAACCAGCAAGGTTAGAGTACTCAGAGTTTCAACTGATAAAGGGAAGAAAAAAAGGGGTCATCTACTTGCAGGACAAGTTTATCAATGAAAATTTTGTGGTAGTTGATGTTGCTGTTACTTTCATGTTTAAGGATGTGGGAGGGTAACCTATTAGCAAATTAGAAGACCAGGGAAGCAGATTGAAAACCTAGTAGTTGGTAAGAAGTTGTATCAAGATTGAAAGCACAGTAGGAAGAGTAAACAGGAAAAGCAGAGTCCCTGAGTGTTCAAAAATATGTTGTAATAGAAGTAAAACAATTCAAAGACCAGGAAATCCACCAGGGATGAGGGTTTTGAGAAAAATGAGAAGTTTTTGAGGAGGTCACCCTGATTCTGGTTACTAGGAATCTACCAGAAATCTTCAACAAAGCCTCATGGTGGATCTGTATCAAAATACAGATGCAAAATCTATAAGGCTGTGGGGAGGTGGAGGGAAGGAAAGTTGATAAGGTGCAGGATGGAAAGGACAAACTTAAGGAACAGAAAAATTAAGCTTCTTGGATATCTTTTAAAATGTGTATAATTGAATCAGTAATGGGAATGGGAGCCTTACTATGCTGAGTAAAACATTTTAATCATTACACCAGTTCCGCGTTAAGCTGCCACCACAATCCCTTGTATTGGAGGATTGTTTCTTTCCCATCACCAATACAGTTAGCCAGGCGTTCATGGTGGACTATGGAAAAAGAAATAATTTCTGTCTTTAGTGTTTCAGAACTCCCTGCAATGTTCAGTGTTTGGTTTAATCACCATTAACATAGCTCACCAGTGCACTACGCTTTGAGTTCTGGCTCAGGCACATGCAGTGCAGTGAGGGCATCCAAACTTGCAAAATTGCAAAATCTCCAATACTAATACTCAGAGGTAAATACCAAAAAATTTCATGTACTTCCCAAATTCCCAAAGAACAGTGAATAAAGATGATTTATTTGAGATCAAGCTTACTGAATTCTTTGCCCCCTGAGATTCTACAACTTCTGTAAAACTGAAATGATTTACTTCATAAAGGCAAGGAAAGCCCCATTGTTTGTAAATAGGCAGTGTGGGATTTACTTTTGACAAATACTTGTTCTAGACAGAAAAATCTTAGACCTAGATGTGGCTCCTCTTTCACTTAGTATCGAAGCTATCTCAAGCACATCCAAACTATCATTCTGGCTCAACAAATATTTTCCTACGAGAAACTATGAATTCCATGTTAGTTTTAGTATCAGTAGGTTTTACAAATTTGGATAGGTAAAACTACAGCAAACCATTCAAAACATGGTGTTCTCAAACAAGTTACAGACTCCTGTTTAATCTTCTTGGCATGTACGTCAAAGATCAAAATTATTTTGCCATTGTAAACCCGGTAAACTTTGTCATTACTCTAGCTGTGTCATTACTCTAGCTTTTTTCCTGGGCAAAATAAGTTGCTGTCATCTGCATCTTCTGTTTACTTTCACTTCCACTAAGTATGTATTTATCATATTGGTACTTCCATTTTACCAAAATTTATTATGGAAAATAATGATAAAGAATACCTGTATTTTATGGTCACAGTTAGATGGTCTTATTTTATAGTTCATTAAGATTAAAATAGGATGAAATCTTGTGTTACTTTATAATCTTGGTTATCACATTGGAGACTAGCATAATAAAAGCACATGGGACTACCATGATACTTGTTTAGGAACAAGTATCTATTTTTCCAAAATACAAATAACATACAAAATCATGAAATTATATCTGATAAAGACAAAAAAATTACCTCTAGGGAAAAACTTATTTTCACCCCTTCCTCATTTTTACACCTCCTGATAAGAGGCTGAAAGTGCTAGGATTACTCTAAGCCCCTCCTATCATGAAGGAAATCATTGTATTCTCATTCTTACTAAGATGTTAAGGTGTTTTCTATCCTGTATCTGTTCTTAAAAAAGAAGGCCAAAGAGGAAAATTCTTAGCCTAAATAACAATGATCTTGAGACATGGAAAATAGTTTGGCCTTTCTTAGGCCCTCAAATTATACTTTGCAAAGCACCACCTCTTACAGACAAGGCTAGTTCTGTTGGTTCTACTTCTTCCAGAGATTGAGATTTTATAATGTCCTTGGAATATCTAAATAGACAAATAGTCAATGGATATATTTACAGAAGTGAACTGATGCCTGTGGTTGACATTATTGTGGGAGAGAAAATGACTACTCAAGTCAACTACTGAGAAGTTGAAAAAGGCTCTAATATAATCTGGATTCTGAGAGCCAGAAAGAAATGCCGACATTAGCGATTGCTTTCAGGGAGTTCCTGTTTCAGAACTGTGGTACTGTCTCATAATGCTTGATTTGCCATGAGGGAACAGCCTGTGTTTCTTGGAATGGGTTAGAGCAATTATGCCCAAAAGTAGGGGAAAGTTTTCAATCTATATTTTTAGTGTTTATATCTATTTAGTGCCAAGATAAACCTTTGTTTTTATCCCTGGCAGTAAATTGCCCCTCCCCCCCTTTTTTACTTGTAATTAGTCTCAAGCCTAGGTATGTTAGTTCTCTAAGAATTAACTGGCTATAGTGAGTTTCCGTTTCTTCTTGGATAATAGTTGTTATTCAACATAGGGATGCTTTTAGTTCTGCTTTTTTTTTTTTTTTAAAGCAGGCTTGAAAAACATACCTACCTCTGTTTCTCAATTGCAAGCTCACATTTCCATCAGAATCTGCTTTGAGCCTATTTTTGTGTGTGGTGTGAGAAAGTGGTTCAGTTTCATTCTTTTGCAGGTAGTTGTCCAGTTTTCCCAATAATATTTATTGAAAAGACTGTTTTCCTCCATTGTATGCCTGCTTCCTTTGTCATAGATGAACTGATAGGTGTTGGATGTATTTCTGGGCTCTCTATCCTAATGCATTGATCTATGTGTCCTTTTTGTGCCAGTACCATAGTGTTGTGATTATTTCAGCTTTGTAGTATATTTTGAGATCTGGGATTGTAATACCTCCAGGTTTGTTCTTAAGATTGCTTATGCTATTAAAGTTCTATAGTTTTATAAAAGCTTTAGACATCTTCTAGTTCTATGAAAAATGCTATTGGTATTTTGACAAGGATTGCATTGAATCTGTAGATTTCTTTGGGTAGCATGGACATTTTAAATAATACTAACTTTTCCAGTCCATGAGCATGGAATATCTTTCCATTTGTGTCATCCTCAATTTCATGCGTCTGTAGATTTCAGAGTACAGGTCTTTCACCTCCTTGGTTAAACTTGTTCCCAGGTATTTTATTCTTTTTGGTGCAATTATAAATGGAATTGTTACTCTTTCTGCTACTTTGTTATTAGTATATAGAAATGCAACAGATTTGTTTATTTTGTGTCTTGCAATTTGACCAATATCATTTATCAGTTCTAATAGTTCTGATGGCATCTTAGGGTTTTCTATATATAGTATCCTGTCATCTGCAAACAGTGACAATTTTATTACTTTCCTATCAATTTGGATGCCTTTTATTTCTTGTCTGATTGCTGTGGCTAGGACTTCAGTACTATGTTGAATAGAAGTGGTGAGAATGGACATCCTTGTTTATCACGATTGAGTATATTGTTAGCTACAAGTTTTTTATATGTGGGCTTTATTATGATGTATGTTCCCTCTAAACTCACTTTGTTGAGAGTTCTTATGGATGTTACATCTTGTCAAATGCATTTTTTGGTATCTGTTGAAATGATAATGTGGTTTTTATCTCTTGTTAATGTGATGTATCATGTTATTCTTAGATTCCTTATCTTTATTTTTTGTGTAGCCTAGGTTTTTAATTTGTGGTTATTATATATATAATAACATATATATTATACAACATCTTATGCATATAGAAGTCTATATTAAATTGATGGTCACCTAAATTCAAATACATCCTAAAGCACTAAATTTTTACACCTCCCTCCATGTTTTATGTAGGTCATATTTTATGTCATTTTGTGTTCTCTTGACTAATCTTTGTAGATAAAATTGAATTTACTTTGTTTTAAACTCCATAACGGCTTGATAAGTGGTTAATCTACCCTCACTGTATTTGCTTTTGTGAACAAAAAAGTGAAATCTCATAATTTTCTATTTATAGCCTTTACTTTCCATTTAAAGAAGTCCTATAACATTTCTTGTAAGGCTGGTTTAGTGGTGGTGAACTCCTTAACTTGGGAAACTTTTATCTCTTTCTATTCTGAATGATAACCTTGGTGGGTTGAGTATTCTTGGTTGTGGGGTTGTTGTTTTTTTTTTCCTTTTAGCACCATGAATATATCATGCCACTCTCTTCTGGCCTGAAAGTTTCTGCTGAAAAATCAGCTGATAGCCTTATTGGGTTTCCCTTGTATGTAACTATTTTTCCTTCCTCTTGCTTTTAAAATTCTTTTATCACTACTTTTTGCCACTTTACATATGATGTGTCTTGGTGTGAACATCCTGGGTTTATCTCATTAGGGGCCTGCTGTACTTCTTGGATCTGGATATGTTTCCTACCCCAAATTAGGGAAATTTTCACTTATTTCTTCAAATAAGTTTTCAGCTCCTTCTCTTGCTTTTGTCCATTTAGTTCCCTATAATGCAAAGGTTATTACAATTGGTGATGTTGCTGAGTTCTCTTAACCTATTCTCACTTCTTCTTTTTTGCTGTTCATCTTGGGTGCTTTGCATTTTCCTGTCTTTCAGTTTGCTGATCTGTTCTTCATTCTCTGATCTGCTAGATGCCCTGTACTGTTGTTGTTGTTGTTGTTGTTGTTGTTGTTGTTGTTTTTAATTTGGTTATTTAGTGAGAGTCTTCAGCTCTGACTGGTTCTTTTTTTCTTAATATATTTTCTATCACCTTGTTGGAAGTTCTCACTGGCAGTATTCATTCTTAAATTCAGTAAATATCTTTATGACCATTACTTTGAATTCTTTGTCAGTTATACTGTTGATCTGTTTCATTTAGCTCTTTTTTTACTGTGACTTTGTATGTTGCATTTGGGACATTTCCTCTGTCTTCTCATTTTGTCTATTTATTTCTATGTATCAGGTAGTTCTTCTATATCTGCAGGTCTCGAAAGTAGTGTCCTTGTGCATAAGAGGTCCTGTGGTACCATCTAGCACAAGCCCCACTGGTCTCCAGAATCATTCACTCCAGGGGCATCCTCTTCATGGGCTGCATATAACCTTCTGTTATGGATGAGCCACTATTGCCTTCAGCCCAGCTGGCTACAATGATCTGTTTTGCCTGCTGTGGGCACACTGGTCAGGGTTTGGTCCTAGCACTATTAAGAGGCCTGTGTGAGGCTTGTTGGTCATTGGGAGCAGCAGTCAGCCTAGCTGTCTGTAATTAGCATCTCTGCACAGTTGTGGGGGCACCAAAGGGCTGAGCTTACTCCCCACACTACTGAGTGGCCAGGTTGCCAGAACTTCAGGCACTGAAATGTGGAGTTATCTTCCCTCTTCTACCTCCAAGGGCAGGAGTCCCGTGGAGTGGTATGGATCCCTGCAAGGGCTGCCTGCAGGATATGGTGGGGCAGGAGCCACATTGGCAGGACAACCTGCTGAGGTAGGCAGGTTGGATGGGGCAGGCACACAGAATACAGGGGTAGGGACTCAGTGCTATCTAGGCAGATGAAGAGTATTAAAATTGGCTTTTGCAAGCTTCCACCTACCTAGGCTGGGGGAGAAGAACAGAAATGGCACCCCTTGGCATTTTTGTTCCTGGCAAAATCTCCTAAAGATCCCTGCCCCTCCAGCACACAATTGAAGATTAGTCCATAAACCTTTTTAACCTATACTCCTAGGTTCTTTTCAAACTGCTTCTTCTGTGCTAGTCTCTAGGCAAGTTATTATGTTGGCTTTCTAAACATTAGGACTCAGATCATACTCTGGATCTCCTAGTATTAAGTTTGCTGATTTTTAGTTGCTGAAGTTAAGCCCTGCTGGTTTGTTAAAGCTCTTGAAATTAAGCCCCAGGGTTCCAAAGCCAGATGTTAGAGGACTTGTCTTCCCTGTGCAGGTCCCCAATACCTGGGAAGCTTGGTATGAGGTCTGATCCTCTCACTTTTCTGTGCTTGTCATGCCCCTCTCATTTGTGGTTAGCCCCATTAGGGGTTTGGTTGACAACTATGTCTTTGCCCCTCCTACCCCTATCAATGTGGCCTCCAGCCTACCATTAACTGTGGAAGGTCTGTTCTGCCAGTATTCAGGTTGTTTGCAGAGTTAGCTATAAAAATGTAGTTATTCAGTGTGTCTATGCGGGAGATGATCTTGGGATCTTTCTATTCCACCATCTTCCTTGAGCTCTTGCCAAGAATTCTTATTCTTCATAAATTTCCTGATAAAGGCATTTACTTGGTGGAACACTAGGGTAAGAATCCTTAGAGTGTCACTTCTTAGAAATGTGCAATAAACCACTTATACAGCCATGTCCAGTGGCCCTGGAGATCCCTCATTTAGACTTGTCTTTAGTGTTGGGAAGGACTCAAGTTGGCATGCAGTCCAAGCTTTTTCTTGTTACCAAGGAAACGAGATAGCCCAACTTGTAACTGGCAAAGCCAAGACCAGAACTCAGATCTGCCTGTTGGTTTCATTTGGTGTGCTTTCCCATCCTGGATATTGGCTTTTTTTTTTCTTATGGGTTTCCTGAACTTTCTAACAGGGCAGATTATTGTCTAATTTCTGCATCAGAATTGTATTTAAAATTATTTATCTCCTTTGATTTTGTGGGCAGAATAGAAACTATTCCAATTGTTACCAGGTTTTTGTTAGATCTTCTATGGGTCGTCTTGTTCTTCTTCTTCTCCTCCTCCTCCTCCCTCCTCCCCCTCCTCCCTCCTCCCCCTCCTCCCTCTTCCCCCTCCTCCTTCCTCCCTCTCTTCCCTCCTCCCTCCCTCCTTCCTCCTCCTCCTGTAAGCCTGTTATGAAATTAGCATGTATCAAATAAGATTACTTTTTCAAGGAATAATTCAAGGATCTTAGGAAAGTAAATTATTTAAAACAGTACAATTAATAATCTCCAAAGACAGGTCTCCTAAATAGTCATATAATTGATGTTGTTTCTCGAAGTCCAGAGAGATTAGATAAAATTCCATACTTGGAAAGCCATCCATACCCTTTCCAATTTTTGTGTTCTAAATATCAAATCTAAAACATCTCTTTTCTTGAAAAGAGAAATACATAATTTATTTCCCAAAGAACATATTTGACAAATATTTTGCTGACAATTCTGGCTGTTGAATCCTGGAGTTTGTATTTAGTACACTTAAACCTGAGCCACCAATCTTGATGCCTGTCCATACACTTCCCTCTTGTACAGGGAACCTGGCTCTTTCAATCACAGATGATTGTACCAGATAGCCTACTCATAGAATTGAGTAATCAGCAACCTGGATTAAAAATTGAGCTGGACCAGAATGCTTTTCCAAGAATTTGAAACTATAGAGTCTAAGGCAGACAGCTGTGGCAGCTGAGATTAAAAATTATAAAGAAAACTCAGGAGTTACTATGAGTCATTTAAAGTTGAAGCTGATTTATGAGGTCAGTAATAAGCAGTGAGAAAAAATGGTTCAGATGAGCAGAGAGAAGCCATAGCAAACCTTTGAGAAAATCAGCGTTAGCCATTTACAATGATGTCTCAGTTCCATTTGCCTTGATGCTCTACCTTAGAGATGCTCACGTATATAGCCATGACCAAGTATGTGAATTTCTTCATGTCACTATCTTTGTAGAATGCCTGTTTCTTAAAGTCTATGTATGTCTCTGTTCCTTGTAACCAAAAGAACACTAAACAAAACACTAAAAACAAATCCTTTGTCATCCCTTATATTAAAATAGAAGAAAAAAATAAAATAAAATAGAAGAAAATATAAATAATTTTAGAGTATCTTGATTACATTAATAAAATGTTTACCTTGGTTTGAAATTAAGAGATTAAAGCAACTTGATTACCCTGAAAAGGTTAGTAAGAAAGTTTATAAATAGGAAACATCTCACATCAAAACACATGAAAAACATGAACTTTGAGTCAAAGCACAGTAGAAACTAGAAAAGTTTCAAACTAAACAAGTTTTTCTATATTGAAGAACACAAAACACAAATATTTCACTTGTTTTTCAAATGTGTGAGTCTCAATAGCTATGTAATCCATCTGTTTCTGATTTACTTACACTTAACTCATCGAAATGCTGTTTTATAAAAATTGTTGTCCAAGAAGTACTTTGAATCTCTTTTATGAGCATATTTAGCCTTTCTTAGAAACAGGTCTGTTTCAACAGCAAGTGAGTTTGTACAACAAAACATTCAAATTTGGATGAAAACAAAATAAAAGATCAGGTTAGTTTCTTGGGGAAAAAGGCAGTACACATAACTTTCAGACGCTAGGCTTGATATGCTTGTTAGGAATTTCTTTATCTCCTTAGCCACTCAGGAGAGAAGTTCATTTGGGTAAGTATGAAATAATTTATTGTTTTAAATCTTCCTTCATTGAAATTGTGAGGATGAGTGAAAGTTCATTCACCAGTTAGAATAATTTGCATATTTTGTTCAGTGGCCTTACTGGCAAAAACATAAATGCCAATAAAATAATGTGCTTTACAGAGATTTTTGTCTGCCTTTAATCATATGCAGGATTTAGAGAAATTGGTAATTAAAAAAAAAAACTTGAACAGTTCACTCAACACATCACCTAAACACATTTATTAAGCACCTATTATGCGGCAGGCATTATTCTATAAGGAAATAGCAGTCAACAAAACAGTCCCTGCTTTGGGGGATTATAGTCTCAGAAGACAGACAATAAACATAATGGGTGAATTCTACCATACGTTAAGGTGTTAAATATTAAGGGGAAAAATCAGAATAAAGGAAGCTAGGAGTATGACATAATAGAGGTGCAATTTTAAATACAGGCCACATTATGCGTTGTCCTCAAAGAGGAATAAAAGCCTAGGATAAAAGTGAATGTATAAACATTTGGGAAAAGGCATTCCATAGTCCATGCTAAAGCTCTGAAGGAAGAATGGGCCTGGTGTGTTCAGGAACCATGGTAACTGGGGTGGAAAAATTGAGAGTATTGGTAGGTGAGCTAAGAAGATAACTGGGATAGGGGTTTATAGGTCAGTGCTTCTCAAACTTTAATGCACATGTGAATAACCTGGGCTCTTGTTAAAGTGAAGATTCTGATTTAGTACGTCTGAGGTGAGGCTTGAGATAGCTCCCAGGTTATACCAATCCTGACAGTCCATGGACCATCCTTTAAGAGGCAGGGTTGTAGGCCATTGAAAAGGATGTTGGCTATAATTGTGAGAATGAAAAGTCACGGAAGAGTTGTCAGAGGAATGATGAGAACCAATGTAGTGCAACAGGTAAAATTCTAAACTTTGTTTACAGGTTAATTTCTTACCTCATAAGCCTGGTATTTCTTCAGTGGGAAGCTTGCTGTTGGGAAAGGGATATGGTTGGCTCCCTTACTCTTTATTCTGATAGCCCCTCCCTGTCCACCATTTCCCTAAGGAAGACAAGGTTAAAAGCTGCAGTATTGAAAAGGCAAACTGCATCTGCACAATTGGCATTCTCTCTATATGCTATCGTTGTTGTATTAGAAATTGCAGGGGCGCCTGGGTGGCACAGCGGTTAAGCGTCTGCCTTCAGCTCAGGGCGTGATCCCGGCATTACGGGATCAAGCCCCACATCAGGCTCCTCTGCTGTGAGCCTGCTTCTTCCTCTCCCACTCCTCCTGCTTGTGTTCCCTCTCTCACTGGCTGTCTCTATCTCTGTCAAATAAATAAATAAAATCTTAAAAAAAAAAAAAAAAAGAAATTGCAGAGACATGTTCTTGTTGTACTCCATAAGCACCAAAGCACATGTGCCCCTCTCCCCTACTTTTTCTACTCTCTCTCTAGGTAGAGATGAAGGAAAGGTTTTACTTTATTGGTATTGTCTTCAGTTGACCTTGGTGTACTCTAGGATTATCAGATGTTCAGAATTGATTATCTTTGGGTTTGATGGATTGAATAGATTGGAGTCTTTAAAGGTCCCTTCCCAGGCACTGGAGATCTTCCGAATACGGTTTCCTTGACTTGGGTAAATATACCTATCATTTGCCTATATCTTTCCTCTCAGCCCAGGAGCAAGCAGTCTTCTCTGGTAGAGTCACCTTGCCTCTCTAGAATATCCTCTTAAGCAGGATCAAGGAGGATCCCTCGGTTTAACTCTACCACATGGCCCTTATCTGGTCAGTGAAAACACTCATGCATCCTTTGTCCTGGTGTAAAGGGGGCAACCTAGCTTCCTTCCTCCACAATCTAAGCAGCCAGCCAGCCAGCCATGGTCTCCCCTAGAGATTTTTCATGAGACCAGAGTGATATTGTCCCACTGAAAGCACTAAACTGATGCACATGCACAAAGTTCTCTGAACTCTTCATTGAAATCCTTTCACTGGACTTAAAAGTCTATCTATGCTATTCCTCTGTAGACCCGACAATAACTGTCTCAATAGAAATATTTTCTCTACCCCCTTAGCCTACTGGTGGATGTGGGGACCAACTACAGTTTACAAAAACTAGTTCTGAGGTACCTTTTTTGTATTTGTAAGACTACATTATTTATGGCTTTGTTTAGTAGTTCAGGAAAATCAGAACTCAAATATAACTCCTAATCTTCCAAGAAAACTATCCTCAATAATCCATTTTAATTGAGCATTTCTTTTTTATTGAGGCATAATTCAAACACAACATGAGTTCTAGGTATAAAACATAATGATTCAATTTTTGTATATATTGAAAAATAACTGCAGTAAGTCTGGCTAACCTGCATCATCAACATAGTTAGATATTTTTTATTTCTGATGAGAATTTTTAAAATCTACTCTCAGTAACTTTTAAATATGTGATACAGTATTAACTCCAGTTACCAAGCTGTACATTACATCCTGACTTATTTATGTAATTTATATCTTTTAACTGTCATGATGGTGGTCCTTTTTTTATTGGAGTATAATTTAGTGTTATATTAGTTCCAAGTGTGCAATATGATTCAATAATTCTATACATTACTCCTCATGTACCCATCATGATAAGTGTACTCTTAATCCCCTTTATCCAGTTCACTTACCTCTCCTTACCCACCTCCCCTCTGGAAACCACCAGTTATGTTTAAGAGTGGGGTTTTGTCCTTTTTGTGTGTTCGGTTTCTCAAATTCCATATATAAGAGATCATGATATTTATCTTTAACTTATTTCACTTAGTGTTATATCTTCTAGGTCCATCTGAGTTGTTGCAAATGGCAAGATCTCATTTTTTATGGCTGAGTAATATCCCATTGTCTTTCCCCATTTGTCTATGATCTTAGAAGAGAATCTGCTTTTCACCACTGAGTATAATAGCTATGGGTTTTTCCATATATGGCCTTTATTATGTTAGGTATATTCCTTCTAAACTCACTTTGTTGGGAGCTTTTATTATGAATGGATGTTGTACTTTATCAAAGGCTTTTTCTGCATCTATTCAGATGATTATATGGTTTTATTATTAATGTTATGTATCACATTGATTTGCAAATATTGAACCACCCCTGCATCCCTGGAATAAATCCTACTTGATTGTGGTGAATGATTTTTTTAAATATACACTTGTATTTTGTTTGCTAATATTTTGAGGATTTTTTGCAACTAAGTTCATCAGATACTGGCCTATAGCTCTCTCTCTCTCTCTCTCTCTTTTTCGTACTGTCTTTATATGGTTTTGGTATCGGGGTAATCCTGGCCTCATAGAATGAACTCAGAATCTTTCTTTCCTCTTTTACTTTTTTTGGAATAGTTTAAGAATAGGTATTAACCTTTCTTAAATGTTTGGTAGAATTTCACCTATGAAGCCATCTAGTCCTGGGCTTTTTTTTTTTTTTTTTAATGGTATTTTTGAAGTATAGTTGGCATACAATGATATATTAGTTTTAGGTGTATAACTTAGTGGTTCAATAATTCTATACATTACAGTGCTCATCATGAGTATAGTTATCTATCACCATACAGTGTTATTACATTAACTTTTTCCCTATGCTGTACTTTTCATTCCCATGAGTTATTTTATAACAAAGTTTGTGCTTCTTAATCCCCTTCTTCTATTTTGCACATCCCCCAACCCTTCTGTAATTTGGCAACCACCAGTTTGTTCTCTGTATTTATGAATCTGTTTCTGTTTCTTGTTTTAGTTTTTTGGATCCCACATGTAAGTGAAATTATATATTTGTCTTTCTCTGATTTATTTCACTTAGCATATTACCCTATAGGTCTATCCATGTTGTTGCAAATGGCAAGAACTCATTCTATGGCTGAGTAATATTCCATTGTTTATTATACCACGTCTTTATTTATCTGTTGATGGACACTTATGTTGTTTCTACATCTTGGCTTTGGTAACTAATGCTGCAATAAACATGGTAGTAAATATATAACATTCTAAATACATAACAGTCTGTATCAAGTTGATGGTTGCTTAAGTTCAAACACATTTTAAAAGCTCTACATTTTTACTCTTCTCACCATGATTATGTATATCATGTCCTATTTTATACCTTCTTTACATTGTGAGTCCCTTAACTATTTAGATGTTTTTCCTACTTTTGTCTTTTAACCTTCATACTAGCTTTTATAGTGTTTGATCTACTTCCTTTGCTGTATGTTTGCTTTTAACAGTGAATTTTTTTTTTCCTTCTAGTTTTCTTCTAGTTATGGCCTTTTCTTTTCCAATTAAAGAATTCCCTTTAATATTTCTTGTAAGGCTGGTTTAGTGGTGATGAACTCCTTTAACTTTTGTTTTTCTGGGGAAACTTTACCTTTCAATTCTTTACCGACCAATCTTGCTTGGTAAAGTATTCCTGGTTGTAGGTTCTTTTCCTTTCAGAACTTTGAATATATCATGGCGCTCCCTTTTGGCTTTCAGCGTTTCTGCAGAAAAATCAGATGATCTTTGTGGCTTTTTTGTATGTAACTGTTTGCTTTTCTCTTGCTGCTTTTAAGATTCTCTATTTTTACTGTTTGACATTTAAAATATTATGTGTCTTGGTGTTGACCTCATTGGGTTCATCTAGTTAGGGACTCTCTGTGCTTCCTGGATCTGGATTTTTTTTTCCTTCCTCGGGTTAGGGAAGTTTTCGGTTATATCTTCAAATATGTTATCTGCTTCTTTGTCTCTTCTCCGTCTTGAATCCCTATAATATCAATATTAGTACCTTTGATATTGTTCCAGAGCTCCCTTAACCTATCCTCATTTCTCTTTTTGTTGTTCAGCTTGGGTGCCTTCCATTAACCTGTTGCAGATTGTGGATCCATTTTTCTGCATCCCATAATCCACTGTTGATTCTTTCCAGTATATTTCGATTTCAGTTATTTTTTTCAACTTTGATTGGATCTTTCTTTTCTATATCTTTATTATTCTCACTGAGCTCATCCACTCTTCTCTCAAGTCTGGTGAGCATCCTTATGACCATTACTTTGAATACCGTATGAGGTAGATTGCCTCTCTCCATTTCTGAATTTGTCATCTTTCATTTGAAGTGTATACCTCTGTATCCTTATTTTGTTTTTTCTTAATTTCTGTGTTTCTGTCTATGAATCAGGTGGAACATCTCTGTCTCCTGGTATAGAAGGAAGGGCCTTGTATAGGAACATCCTCTGTGTAGACTTTGTATGCCTAGCAGCTTTGGCTGGTTGGCTGTAGCTGTAGCAAGTGTGAGCTGAGGGTTCTGGGGCATTCTGCGCTGGGGCCACCCTGGTGGGACAGCTGGAGCAGAAGTAGGTGCAAGCTGAGTGGTCCTTGGGTGGTCTGCTCAGGGATAAGCATGGCAGGATGGCTGGAGCTGGAGTGAACATGAGCTGGGGTGTCCTAGGGCATTCCATACAGTGGGCACCCTGGCCAGATGGCTGGAGCTGCAGTAGGGGCAGGCTGTAGGTGTTCTCTTTGTGGAGTGGAGGGGGTACCCTG
The DNA here is from genome assembly GCF_017311325.1 of Ursus maritimus. Lineage (NCBI taxonomy): Eukaryota > Metazoa > Chordata > Mammalia > Carnivora > Ursidae > Ursus > Ursus maritimus. Next base: position 24,237,314 of record NW_024427107.1, on the reverse strand, counting down.
GTAAGTGATCTAAAGTTGATATGGATATGGGCCTGGAATGTCATGGGTGCTTTTCATTTGTGTTCCCTTGGAAACATGGCTGAAGCTGTAATGGGCACTGTCCAGGAATGTTCCAGTGTGTGCCACACTAGGGCCACCTTGGTGAGATGGCTAGTGCTTACATGGGCAGAGATTGGGGTGGGGGGAGCACACTGCTTTGGCATGGCAGTGTGGGCTAAGGGCCTGGAGCTCACTGAGGTGGCTGTTCAGCTTTGGTGTTTGGACCCTGATTCTGCCTAAGCTATCAAGGTGGAGGGGGAACATAAATAATAGCACTAGCTAGCACCTCTGACCCTAGAGAGCGATTCTGCAGTTCCTCCACCATTTGGCAGATGCTCTAGGGGCTGGTTCCTTTCATTTCAGTTGCCCATATAAACATAGCATTTTTTTTCTCTTGTGCTTCAGACCAGATGACTCTGCTCCCAGTCCTTCCATGCTATCCTTCCCCACTGCAGTTCGCAGCAGCATCAAGGGTAGGATTTTCATCCTTGCTGTGTCTTCATCTCTCCTTTTGTTGTCTATATAGTGTATCTTTCCTTTGTTGTGTAGAAACTGTTCAGTCAGCCCTCAGTTCTTCAGGAGGAATTGCTTTATATGTAGATACGTATAGATTCAGTGTGTTTGTGGAGGAGGTGAGTTCAGGGGCTTCCTACATTGCTACCTTGGATTCTTTTTCAGTACCAATGACTGACTTATTTTATAACAGGAAGTTTGCTCCTTTTGATTCCCTTCACCAATCTCACCCATCCCTCCCCATTTCTGGCAACTACCAATCTGTTCTCTGTATCTATGAGCCTATTACTTTTGTTTTAGATTGCACATATACTTGAGATCTTTGTCTGACTTATTTCATTTAGCATGACACCCGCAGTGTATCTCCGTATTGTTGCAAATGGCAACATTTTCTTTATTATTAAATATTCCATTGTACATATATACCAGATTCTTTCTCAATCGATGTTCATTGATGGACACTTAAGTTACATCCATGTCTTGGCTATTGTTAATAACACTGTAATGAACATGGGGTGCATATATCTTTTGAGTTAGTGTTTTCATTTTCTTTGGATAAATACCCAGAAATGGAATTGCTAGATCATATGGGAATCCTATTTCTAACTTCTAGGAACCTCCACGCTGTTTTTCAAGTGACAGCACTAATTTACATTCTTACCAACAGTGTGCAAGTTCTCCCTTTTCTCCATATCCTTACCAACACTTGTTAATTCTTTTTGATAATAGACATTTTAGCAGGTATGAAGTAATATTTCCTTGTATTTTGATTTAAATTTCTCTGATTAGTGATGTTGTGAAGCTTTTCATATACCTGTTGGCCATCTGTATGCCTTCTTTGGAAAAATGTCTACTCAGATGTTCTGCCTATTTTTAATCAGATTGTTGAATTTTTGCTATTGAATTGTAGGAGTTCTTTATGTATTTTGGATATTAATGCCATAGCAAATATGATTTGCAGATATTTTCTCTCATTTAGTAGGTTGCCTTTTCAACCATTTTGTTGGCTTGTTTTGTTGTGCAAGTTTTTTAGTTTAATACAGTCCCACTTATTTTAGCTTTTGTTGCTTCTGCTTTTGATGTCAAATCCAAAATAAGTCATTGCCAAGACTGATGCCAAGGAGCTTACTACTTATGTTTTTGTATAGAAGTTTTATGGTTTCAAGTATATTGTGTTCAAGTCTTTCATCCATTTTGAATTTTGGGATATAATGTAAGAAAGTGGTCCAATTTGATTAGTTTGCATGTGGCTGTCCAATTTTCCCAGCACCATTTATTGAAGAGGCTGTCCTTTCCCCCTTTTATATATTCTTGGTTCCTTTGTCATTAATTAACCTTATCGCATGGGTTTATTTCTGGGCTTTCTCTTCTGTTCTACTGATCTGTGGGCCTTTCTTTATAACATAATATATAATATATAATATAATTTTATAATAGTATAGTGTTTTATATACTACAATAATACAGTATTTTATATAATATAGTAATTTTGATTACTATAGCTTTGTAACACAATTTGAAATCATGAAGTGTGATGCCTCCAGTTTTTTCATTCTTAAGATTTCCTTGGCTACTGAGTTTTTCATGATTCCATACAAATAATGGGATTCTTCGCTTTCTTTTGTCGGAAATACCATTAGAGTTTTGATAGAGATTTCATTGAATATATAGATTGCTTTGGATACTATGAACACTTTATCAATATTCTTCCAATCCATGCGTGTGGAATATCTTTGCATTTAATTGTGACTTATTTTCATTCATTGTTGTCTTATAGTTTTCAGAGTATATATCTTTTATCTCCTTGGTTAAATTTATTCCTGGGCATTTTATTCTTTTTGATGCAATTTAAGTTGGATTTTACTAATTTCTTTCTGATAGTTTGCTATTAGTATAGAGAAATAGATTTTTATTTATTGATTTTTATATCCAGAAACTTTATTTTCCAGAAACTTCAATGAATTCATTTATTAGATCTCAGTCTTTTGGTGGAATCTTCAGGATGTTCTATATATATCATCTGCAAACAGTGACAGTTTTACTCTCTGAATGCCTTTTGTTTCACCTAATTTCTCTGCCTACGACTTTCCAATACTATATTGTATAAGTGGCAAGAGTGGGCATCCTTGTCTTTTTATGGATCTTAGAGGAAAAGCTTTTAGTTTTTCACCATTATTTTAGCTGTGGTTTGCCATTTATGGCCTTTACTGTGTTGAGGTCAAACCCTCCAAATCCACTTTGTTGAGACTTTTTATCATAAATGAATGGTGAATCTTGTCAAATGTTTTTTCTGCATTTACTGAGATGATCATGGTTTTTATCCTCCATTTCATTGATATGGTGTACCATATCAAATAATGAGATAAAGCCCTCAAAGATAAACATCAGAAAGCTCAACATCTGCCCTTTTGCATTGTGATTTGATGTGTAATAATGCAAGGCTAAAATTAAAACTAGAGAAGATATCATAACCTTGACACTTAAAAAAATTGAACATGTTTCTTAGACAATTACCTTACAAATTCTAATGTGGCTAGTATTTGTGTTTTTGAAAAGGAACCTAATACAAAAGGAAAAATAAAAATGTCAAGTATAGCTGAAGGAGAATAAAGTAAGGATATATATAAACAGTGAATTGTGAATTCTGACTAAATGGAATGTGTTAGGGCTTGCTAACTAGATTATGTTCAGATGCCCCTCTTTTTTTTTTTTTAAACCACCACTCACCCAGAATTCATCATTTAAATTTGGACAGTGGTCATGCTGTCTTAATTACCTACTCCCTCCCCAGGTTTAGTTCCTTCTGCTTACTCCACCATCAACACATAGTTGCCTGTGGCAGTTCACGTACCTCCTGATCTCTACAGGGTAATCTGATATGAACAAACATGAAAGGATCATTTGACTCTTCAGAAATAGGTATATGTTATATGATAAACACTTGATTTAATGTAGAGCTCCTTCCCATCCTTACCCACTCCACTTAAAGCTATTCTTAAAATGGTGAGATCTCCCATTAACATCCAAAGTCACAATATACTTGACAAGTAAATCCTTTTTCAAGGAGTAGGAAACTGTGAGTCAGCATAGTAAATATTCTATGCTAACAAACCCCCAAACCTCAGCAGCTTAAAGCAATAAATTTATTCTCATATTGCATGTTCAATGCAGATTTTCAAGGGCCTTTTCTTCCACATGATCTTCACTCCAGGGCTTAGGCTGACAGAGGCTCCTTTTAAATACATGCTTCCATGATTGCAGAAGCAAGGAAAAGTAAAAAAATCATGTGCTGGCCCTGCCCAGAAATATCACCTGTCACTTACACTCACAGATTACTGGCAAAGTAAGTCACAGGGCCACTACCAAGCTCAATAGTGCAGAATGCAGAACCTTCCCACAGGTAGGGGCATGACATAACTTTGAGCAAGAAGACAGCTTCCATGCTGACAATCTAGTTCAGGAAATAACCTGAGAGAATAAATATTTCAGCAACTAGTAAAAGATGACAGTTAGGTGACAGCTTATGTCAATATAGCTCCTGATATGTACCATTAGTTGGAGTCTTTGAGGGGTTCCAATAAATGACATGTGGTTCCCCATATGAGTATTGAATCGACATAGAAAATGGCAAGAGTCAGCAGTTGAAACCAAAATGTCACCATTACTAATGAAGGCTAGATAGACACAGCTCAGAAAGAAAACCCAGATGGGTTTGCTACTACTTTCATCTCCTTTAATCATATCTTGGAACAGCCCACATTAGAGAAAGTTTGGGTCCACACTTGGATTATACTTAGGCCTCTGCTTCCTATTGGTCCAAAAAGAGCAGAATAACCATACCCCACATGTTCAAGTTCTATGCTATTTTCATTCCATCTAACTGAGAAATGTGGACCAATGACAAATGCTCACTAGCAGAATGCTCACTCTGCCTCTTTTCACAAAAGAAACAAGCCCCCTAAACAGGAATATTAAGCGCTTCTTCATATGGAAGAAGACAGAGAAAGAAAGGATTCCTGTCTACACTATATACTAACTTAAATTACTAGGATTTTTGGTTTTTGTTTTCTCCTTCATTGAATTGTAAACTCCTCATAGAACTAGCATCTTGCATAGTACTAAAATTCTATAATGAAAGAAGTCAAATACTTGTTAAATGTCATACTATTGTATAACAATCACTTCAAATCATAATCATAGTGATAATAGCTACCTTTACTAACAGAAGAATTTTTTACAGACTTCTTATAAACATTATCTGTCAAATGTGATCATTCACTTCATAGTTTAGTGGAACTCCATCTTTAAAGTAAAAGAGAATGAAAGCTTTGTGATAATATCATATATCATTAAAAAGTTTCCAAAAGCTAGATGGCCTTACATAATATAGGATTGAAAGTATGCTAAGGGAGAAAGATGAGTAAAAATATTTATTACCAACCCATTCCAAGAAGCAGAAGAAAAACACACATGCATACACAATTTCCAAGTTAGAAAGGAGAAAATAACATTTTTATTCAAGATATGAGGGATAACACAGAATGCTGTAAAATAGATTTATGGTAAGACACATTAAAATGGCAGCATTTGAATTATCAGACTAAAACTAGCATACTTTAATATTTCACTTTATGAAAAGGAAAATATTTTAGTACAATAAAACCAGGGCTCATATATTCCAAGTCTGTGCTGGTAGCTGACCAGACTGAGAGCTCAGATAAAATTTACCTTCACTGTCTTTTCAGTAGACACATTTTTATCATGTGCTCATCCATAACTTAAAACTTTCATAAATAAGTAATTACTAGTGTTAGTAATTACTAAACTACTAATAATATTAATACCCCAGAATAACATTCAAGCAACTAACAATATGAAGTATTGTTGATATGGAACTCCTAGAACTCCTGCATTGCGAATGGAATATGAAATGGTACAGCTACTTTGGAAAACAGGTTGGCAGTGTCAACACCTTATCTATACACCCTACATACATCATACAACCCAAAATTTCACTCCTAAGTTTTTATACCACAGAGATGAAAAAAAATGTCTGCAAAAATACTTCTATTATAATGTCCATTGCAACGTTATTCAAAATAGCCAACAACTGGGAGTAAAGACCTCTAATGTACATCAACTGATAAATGTATAAACAGAATGTGTTATATTTACACCATTGGAATACTATCCCCCACTTAAAGTGAACAAATTACTAATAAGCACAACACAAATGAGCCTCAACATTATGCAAGTAAACAACGCCAAATGCAAAAGACTACATACTTTTTCATTTCATTTATATGACATTCCAGAAAAGGCAAACTATAGTGAAGAAAAAATGGCTTGAAAGCAATGATGAAAATTTTCTGTATCTTGATTGTGGTAGTAGTTACACAAATATACATAATTGCAAAACTCATCAGCCTGTACACATAATAGGTGAATCTTCTTTTGTGCAAATGATATCAATAAATCTGGGAGAGGGTAACTTCACTAATCAAATATAAAACAATATAGTCTACTGTAGAAATATTTAAAATCATAAAAAATTTTAACTTAGTGTATCATATTAAAAATCCCAAAAATCTTCAATCATATTTTTAGGCATATGTGATATTAAAAGCATTTAAGTAAATGATAAAAAAATAATATTAGGGCCAAATAATGAAAATTAAGGCCATTAGAGTTGGTGGATCTCTGTATATAGAGTGTTTTGAAAAAAAATTGAAGTATTGTATAAACACAAACATACCAGAAAACAAAACTACCTGAACTTCTACAATTCTATTCTGTAATGCTAAACCTAACACTCCCTAAACTCTCCACCTTCATCCCCTAAACTACCCATGGGAAACTTATCTAACGGCAATTCATTTAGTAGCACTAAGTAAAAGTGTGAATTTGTAACACACTTGAATTTTATAAACAAAATATTTTAAAATATAGAATGGAAATATTTTGAAAATCAAATGTATAAAACTAAGGTATTTCTTATATAATCAGAGTGTCTACTAATAATAAACTGTGTTCATGGTGGAAAGACTAAGGTCAATACCTCTTGAGTTTATACCCCACCAATTTCTTCTAAAAAATCTAATCCATTTACTCCTTAAATCCCACTAAAATCTCAGCACTGTTTTTGAAAAATATGTTTAAATATAACAATCACACAAAAAATGCAATTCCACACCAAAAGAAAAGACAAAAAATGTACAAGTTGTTCTTTCTATAATATTTCTAGACCGTATTCAAAGCTCCATAAAGTGGTTCAAGAGAACCTACATCAGTATCTTAGAAAATACATGAGAATTTTCATTTCTCACCTCTTCTAAAAAAAAAAAATCAGTATTATCTTTTAAGTTCTCAAAAGCAAGCTAAACCATGAACATATCAACCCGATAGCTGGAAAGATCCTGAGATTGAGCAGTGTTGATTTCTAGGACTTCATTATGACTTACTTACTGATGATAGTAATAATTGACTCTCCAGCAGCATGCATAGATGCCCAGGAGCCTACAAAATGTCTTTTTGGTTCTCCCACAGGTAACTCACATTTATCATGTTCTAAAGCAAACCCTTATCTCTTCACTATTGCTACCCTATAACTGTTCTCTATAATTGACACCACTATCCACTCAGTTGCCCAAACCAGAAAACTGAGCATGATTCTCAACAATACTTGCTCCTTCAGTTCTTCTATCCAAGCAAACACTAGTGCAGATTGTACCTCCTATCTCTTAAAACTGTCTTTTCTCTACTTCCGTATTCATTTCACCATCGCTTCTTGCCTAGATTACTATTTTGGCATTCTAAATGATCTTTCTGCCTCTACTGCCTTCTCACCAATCAACTCTTCACAGTGTAGCCAGAGTAATTATGTAAAAGACTTAACTGCAAACATCTTGCTTCCTCCAGAAAGTCTTCCCTGAATCCCCATGTTTCAGTGAGTTGCCTTCTATGCATCTATGGCATTCTGTAGTTCCTTGATCATGGTACTAATCACACGTTATTTTATGGATTGCTTATTTGTATCTCTTGCTAGACGGAGTTACATAAGAACAAACACTCTGCCACTTCTAATAACTTTTGCAGCCCTAGTGATTTGCAAAGCTTTGTACTGATAGTAGGTGCACATTAAATATTGAATCAATAAATGAATAGATGAATAATTTTCAATAGAGCCATTGAATAAACAGATTAGGAAGCAGTAAAACCTAGAACCTACCCCATAAGAACCATGATTTAGAAAGTGTAACATGTTCAGGATTAAAATGAAGGCTTTCTTAAGCAGATCAGATGGAGAACGCTGATCTTTAAATGGCCTGGTTTGGTACCATAGACTAATTTGGGAGACACATGCCTGGACATTGGGCAGTAACAGTGGGTCTGATCAACGGAACATGGCCCCAGTTATTCTGGATAACTTGGCCACCAGTAACCCCATTTGGTCTTCAAGTGCCAAGCCATTATCTTTCATCTGGTTCACGAATGTCAGCACTGGGGCATCTACCAGGGAGCCCTCACTATATTCCAGATAAGCTTGGGTCTCATTAGGAAGGATTTAATCATATATGAACTTGGTGTTACTTCCTTTTCTGGAGTTTGCTTTCTTATTTACTGGGATCCTGTTTCTCCCCAACTTTGGAACTGAGGTTTTGAGTGTATTTTTATATCTTCTGTGGGAATCCATCTACATTTTCCACCCCATAGTGTATTTCTCCTTACTTAGCAAAGCCATGTAAAGGTGTCTTGAAAAGGTAAGTTTAGATGCTACTGGAAAAAAACTTCTCATAAATAACTATACAGACTAGTCCTGGTATATTACTTCTATAAACAGAGCATCCAAAATGAAGGTATTAGACTCAGTTTTTCCACAGGATACCTTGTTTCAGAAGAGATGGGGGGAAAAAGTCATTCTCTATTCTTCCAAAAAAGTGCAATGGGATGTATGGAAGAAAGACTGAAAGATACTGAAAAGGGGTATTTTGTTTGATTATGAGGACCTTTCACATTTCATACTAGTGAGTTTAGACTTCATTGACTAGACAAAATATAATTATGAACATTTATGCATAAAAATGGCAGGAGATTAATTCAAATCTCAGGAGGATGTTAAGCACTGTGGATATAAACTAAGGAAGAAGCCTACCATAAGGCAGATTCCAGCATTATTTAGTTTGGGGATAAAAAAAACCCAAAAAACTGTTCTAATGAAGTGCCGTTTCTCAAAAAAATTGTTCTTAAGAGGGCTTGTTTTACCTTATTTTTTGTTTTTTTTGACTAAAAGAAGCCATTTAAAATGATAGAGATTAGTGAATCCCAATTCCCTAAGCTGTGTCATCAGTTGCTTAGTACTACAAAGGAAGAAATGGGAATTTAAGAGAATTGTTCATATAAGAGCAACTTTGTTACATCATTATCTCAGCTTATCAGATTTAACAGGATCATATTAAATACACAGTGATACTTAGAATATTTTGGTATTCCTTTCTCTACCTGGTGAAGGACACCTTTTGGGACTGAAGTCCTTTTGTCAACACCCTTAGAGGGAAGGCTGAAAAATAAAACCATGGGAGTATTTTAGGACTTCTGTAAATAACTGGCAAATAACATTCATATGTTCTTATATTTTAACTCTGCCCTAGGTTGATTATTCTTTCCAATGATTTCTAGTCTTCAATTTAAATTCTGAGTTTCAAAATAATATGCATGTGAACAGTATTGGTGAACAGTACCAATAAACCATATTTGCTACCATACTTAGGGGAGAAGTTATAGAATTTTGAATCAACTGAGCAGGGCAGGGATAATAGTGAGAATCATTACTGAAAATATAAGAACAGTCTTCCCTTAGAAGGCAGCCAGGTTGGAGGTGAGTAGATTACTGGATATTTCTACCTATGGATCCTCCTGCCTGAGCATCTTCTCAGAAGAAAAGTAGATATGTCTGGAAATGTAAGCTAATTCATACAAGTATAGTTTTGCAAATTGTGAGAGGGGAAGAAGATGGAGAGTAGGGGTGGCTGCTGTCCATGGCATTCTGGTTGTCTTTAAAGCTGTAACTACCTGCCTTGTAAAGCTTTCCAGTGCTTTTTGGCAAAACCAAATTATATTTAGAATTTGGGATACTAATGCTACCCACACTGGATTAACAATGACACAGAAGTAGTTGATGATAAGAACCAGTTACTTGGTATAGATGGAAGCCTCAGGATGCTAAATCATAGGATTCCCGAGAAAACACTGTGGAATACAGAAAGAATTTAAACTTGTAAGAAGTCTGTTGTCATTCACAGATAGGCTCGAAGGACATGATAGCACTTCCTCATAGTGTTCTCTCGTAAATACTCTTTTGTATTTAATTGCAATTTCCTGACAGCTAGAAAATATATTAAATATTGCCATTCTAAAAATTTTGCTGCAACTTTAAAATTATTAACTATGATCTTCCCATATATACTAACTTCTTAAATCAGAGCTATATGAGAATATCCTCATCAGTATCGTTGAGAAGCATGTATCTGATTCAATGCTTTTTCTTCAGCACCTAGAAAAATGCCTGGCACTTACTTGATGCTTAATAAATATTTGTTTAATGAAATGCCTGCGTCAGTATGTGTCTCAATAGATTAATTACACGTATAAATTAAGCTTCCCAGAATCTTCCTGATTTTCTCCAGTCTTAAAAAATGACTTTGGCACAAATCTCTCTTTTTTGAAGTATCCCAATCCTTGAAAGCAGCCACTCACCACACAATAACAACCTAACAGAATAAATGTGAACTTTGGGGTCAGGAAAAAGCATTCAAACCCCAACTGTAACATACTAATTTGAGATCTTGAGCAAATTTTGTGAACTTTAGTGCCTTTATATTTAAAATGCATAGAATACTGGTCTCACATTATAAAAGAAGATTGATATAAAATTTGGAAGGTTCTTGGCACATGTTAAAACACCAGTCACCCACACAACCGTTCAAATTTCACTACCTCTCCTGCCCCTGTACTGCCTCATGGTTACCACTCGTATCCCCACCGGGCCCTTGCCCTTCTCTCCTAGGAATGTCAACTGAGGCAATATATAGGGCTACTTAGTACCACAAGAAATATTTTTACCCTCTAAACATTGATGCAATTTTTTAGATAGTTGGATATGACCTAAAGTTACCTTATTTTTCTACGAGTCTGTTTAAAAAGGATAGTGAATAGGCTCATATAGCTTGATACAGAATTATTTACAAATGTATTATATTGGCTTGGATTTTAGAGTAGAACATGCAGCATTCCCTAACTTTTATAATTGAGCATAATCTGTTCTCTAATGCTTTCCAAGCAGTCAGAATAGAAGTAATATTCAAGAAGCAAAAATACTAAAGTAAATTCTGTACTTCATCAGAGAGAAAATAGTTAATATAACAAGATAAAAATGATCTTTTATTTCTAACCAAAACAAATGGAAGAGTTACTGGACATTTCAGTTCAAAGTAATTAATCAACCAATGATGACTTGAAAATGGGTTTGCTTTTATTGCCCTAACAGGTTGTTCTGACAGCCTTGAACTCACCAGATAATTACACAACTCCTCATGTCTTTTTGGCTATATGAATATAGCCACAAATGCATCCAGGATAAATGTGACGGCTTTGTAGGACTCAATAAAGAAAATGAAATCTCTAAAGAAATAGCATTGAGAGTATAACATCCTTCTTCCATCTGACAGGATAATAGGAAATATGTTTTTATTTTTAATAATTCATGAGTGTAAATGTATTAGCAATTTCTTAAACAGATTATCTTCATTATAAACACAACTTTAAAATTACCACACGTACTCTTTGCATCTCGTTTATATTAACACTAATAAAAAGGAGCCGTTTTAATGCTGTTGGCCACTAAAAAGTCTGTGACCTAAGCAAAATTACAACTCACTCCAAGAACAGGATGGCTCTGCTCTAAGTCTTTTGGCAAAGTTCAGGATTTTAATGACCTTAAACAAGCAGGGCGGGCAGTCACATTGCCTGAGAACTCCAGAGCTTTTGCAGTTTATTCTTGTTGAAGCAAGCTAAGGCAAAAGCTTTGGCAGCAAGCTGAACATGGGGGCAAAGGGTTTCAAGTGGTTATTTTTCTGCATGTAACTCCTTACGGTTGGGTTAAAAAAGGAGGGTGTTTATAGAGAACTTTGCCTGGGATATTGTCAGATCTCTTTCCCTGGATATAGTACAAAGGAAGGAGTCCTCAGCTGGCATTTTTGTACCTAAGTCCTTATAAAAACACGAATAGCAAGTGCGTGCTTGTTGGGGGTGGGTTATAACTTCCAGAAAACTGATTAATCTTTTTTCTTGGAATCCTTCAGAAGTTAGAAGTGGGGACAGGGAGAGAATCACTGCCTACCCTCAGTCCCCACTGTGAGAAGGTCTATGTTCAAAAGAGAATAATCACTTTAAAGATCTTTGGTTTTCAAACTGCGGATTAAAGAAGCAAGAGTAAGATGGCACATAAACGATCAAATAAAAATAAGCTAACGACATTAAGAAAGCCATCTGCAACATCAGAAACCATGGTAGGACTTGAGGCAAGGAAAACCCACGTGAGTGCTCCAATAGTGTCCATTGAAAGTGTTACTGGAAGGAGGAAATAGCAGTATGTGATACTTGCCAATGCCATCCCCCCTTCAGATTAGTACAACAGATATAAATGCCAGGATCACCTCTTTAATTTCAAGGAGGGAATCCTGGTGAAAATTTGTTTAAAGTGCTAAAGGAATAACTATGCCACAACACAACCTAGAATTCATCAAAAATATTGAGACTTCCAATAGAAACACAATTAAAAATTTTTCAACAGAGGATGAATATGAACGAAAGCATGCAATAACTTTTTAATAGCTGTTTTTTACATATCAATGAGCTAAATATTGAAGATAAAACCATTCACAAAAATATAATTCCTGCCTTCTCAGAACCCTAGGGACTGTATCAGCAAAGCTGTCTTAAAAATTCTGCAAAGGCTAATAAAAACTATATGTGACTAATTATGCAACTCTGATTAATTTCAGCAAACATCCTCATTTAAGATAAAATTGCTGTCTCTGGGAGATTTTCAGATTATTAGAGATCTATGCTCAAGTAGGAAAGGTAACCTGTCAAAAAGAACACATAAGGTATATAAAATTACAGATGTACATCAAAATGTATCTCAATGGGAAGATGATTTTTATGAAGTTTCTACTTTAACAGTCTTGGAAAATAGATGGAATTCTGTGGAAGAACAGAGAATAGAAGCATGGGGTGGAAGGCAGTAAAAACTCTTTTAACTGATCAAGGTCAACCATTACAAATAGAATCCTCAAGAGCAGACCCTTTTCAGATGTGTCTCAGGGCCACTCAAGCTTTTCCCTTCTTAAAATACTCCCTTTGTCTTTCAATGCGTTATTCTCTTCAAACATTCCACTTAACCACTGGTGCCTCACTCTTCTGTTACTGCCCCTCCACCCTGCCTTTGTTTATGTCCTAATGTTGATGTTCTTCAGAACTCCATTCTTAGCTCTTCAGTCTTCTCACCCCACATACTCTCCCAAAGCAATCTCCTCAATTTCCATGGCTTTCATTTCTATCCATATACTGCTGACTCCCAGATCTATAATTTTAAAATCAGGTCTCCCCCCAGTGAACTCCAAACATATATTCCTTATTTTATATATTTATTTGTGTATTTCATATTCCTTCGAGCACAAGTCCCAGAATTCTTCTTTCTCTGTCAAGGACTGTGCTTCTTCTCTGGTGTTTCCCATCTTAATAAATAGCATCTGGCCAAGCCTGAAATCTTGCTGTCATCACTGACTTCTTTGTTTCTTGTATCCCCATTACCCTTAGGAAATACTCAAATGTGAAATTATTTATTTCTCTCCATTTCCACTTGCCCCCATTCTTATCTAAAGCACCATCATATTTCACCTGAGCAGTTTTAAGAGCTGGCTCCCCAACTCTAGTTTCGTCAGTAAGATAGTATTAAAATCTAAAGTTGTTCATGTCATTCCCTGCTTGAAACCCTTGAATAGATTTTCCATTACACTTAGCATGCTTATGTTCATTAACATAGCATTTAAATCTTTCTGCAACTGGCCCCTGCCTAGCTCTCATTTCTCACCATTTCCCCCCTTTCATACTCTGAGATTAAGCATGCCAAATTTCCAATGGTTATTTGAAGACTGTACTTTCTTACTAGTCTATGATGCTCCACTTTGTATATGCTGTTCTGTCTCTCCCTCTCCCATTCCCACCATACATCTTCTGGTTAATTTCTTGTATTTCTTCAGGTCTCAGCTGAAACATCACTTTCATAGGAACCTCAATTCACAGTGTAATTACGATCCCTGTAATTTAACATTTTTTTGATAATGCTCTTCACAATTTATTGCATTTATTGTAAATGTCAGCCATCCCCAAATACAAGTTTCTTTTAGTCAGGTCATGGGTCTACTTTGTTCAAAACTATATTCCCAGAATCAAGCACATATTCTGGCACAAAGTAGTAGTAGTTCCATGCATTTATTGTTCAATGAATAAAGGATAGTCTAGTTTTCTGGTTAGAGCATTGGGGGAGATACAGAGCTATGCTAGAGAGGTAGGTTGGAAACAAATTGTGAAGAGCCATTAATGCCTTATTAAAAAGGTAGATCTTATCTGGAAATATGGGGACCCATTCATACAACATCCAAATTCTAATGAGGCAGGAAAATGTGGCAGATTTGAAGCAGCCTGCCTAAAAGAATCTAGAAAAGCTGATGCAGATTTTAAAAAGTGATACTCATGAAAATTCTTTAGAGTGCTATTTATATTTCCCTCAGACTCCAAGTTATAAAATTAAAACCTGGCTTAAGGACAAAAATTTCCTGTTAAAATTGACTGCTTCTTCTGAAAATAAAATTGATTTTTGAGCAAGTAAAGTGGCTGTTTTGGCCAGGACGTTTTGTGTATGTATGCTTGTGTGTGAGCATTGTGTGTCTTAATTTTTATCCCCCATCTCCTAGCCTACAAAATATTTATGTTTGCATGTGTGTACTATAAGAACTACATTAACTTGCTCCCTTTCCAGTCTTTTCAATGTGTACCCTCTAACTCCCAGCCACATGATTCTATGGAATCATGAAGTTCCATGGAGTCCCATGAATTCTGACAACTATTCCTCTGTCAAGAATATCTTCCATGCTTGCTACTATCCTTCACGTCTTCCTAAACCCCGTTTAAGTTTCCTGTGAAAACTCCCTGAACTTCTACTCTTCACAAAATGAATCCCTGTCTCCTTTCTGTTCTCAATGAAATATGTGTACCACTATGTTAAAATTGCTTTATATTTGCTTATCACATGCCCAGTGTCCCCATTATATTGAGTTACTTTAGTACAGAGAATCCCAAAGAGACTTTATTCAAAGTGTGTTCCCCCAAACAGCACACTTTTGAGTTTGTTAAAGATGTAGACATTCAGGCCCCTATCCATACCACAAAATCTGTGGTATAACATATCCTCAGTTTATTTTTAATCATAGTAAAGTTTGAAAAGAAAACACTTAAAAATGTTCAATACAGATTTGTTTGATGGATGGATTAGGCATAGAAAATCTGGGAGGGGCATTTGATGCACTCATATCAGTGTACAAATACGATTTGGGAATTTATCTCTGTACAGAGTAGATAACCTGGACAATGTATTAAATTTACAGAGCACAAAACATCACTCAAATCCATAAAATGATGAAAGACATTGATGCATACCTGGAGTTTTTGGCAGAGAATGTTAAAGTATTCTGCAAATTGAAGATCTTTTTAAAAATCACTATAGCTTGACATATTTTGGACTAGAACTATTTCACTGTGTTCAAATATTTGTTTTCTTTCCTGCATACTTTCTTCCTCTCCTTCCTGCATAAATTTATGTATGGAACTTAGTTAACTCAGACTGTCAGCTGGTAAAACTGTCTTCAGAGAAATATGTGAAAGTATACTAAATTCAAGGACAGGAATTTGCAGGATTGGTGGATTATGAGGCACCACACAGTCTGAAGCACATCCAGAGCTGTAACTCTAGCAGAGCTTGGAACAAGGTAAGGACTACAGAAAGGTAGACTGGAGAACCTGTGAACTTTCCAGATTCTTCCGCTAGAAGAAATAAAGTGAAATTACTCCAATTATTTTCAGTTACTGAAGCCAAGAGAGTCTTTCTAAATTCCAATATGGTGTTTCACCCCTCATGAATATCAAAAGGCACTGAGATAGAGGCAACTGAGGACATCTCAAAGGACAAGACATGAACAAGCAAAGGGGGCTGACACAGAGATAAGGAAAGAAATGATGAGTTTGTTTTCTCTTTCTGTGAAAGTTTTAATTCCCACATTTCCATTACTTAATGTGTCATTATTTTACTTTTCAGCAGTTGGCAAACTCAGAACATTCCAACATTTATTTTAAAATTGGTAGTCAACACACATCAGATTTTTATATTGCCTCAAAGGAAAATTCTCAAAAGAAATCTAAAGCTTTACTATAAATTTACCTTGGGAAGTTGATAAAGTTTTAGACATCAGTGTATACTCCTGACCAAAGGTTTAACTCCAAAGGTTATGATGACGCAGACTGATAAATCTAGCTACATAATCCAGACACAAATTGTGTCAACCCTGATGGGTAACCCTTTTCACTGCCTGTTAAATAAAGGTCAAATCCCAAACCTGGCATTGAAGGTCCTTATAATAATATGACCCCGGTCTGAATTTGAATTTTCAATCTTTATTTCCACCCTGCTGCTACACTCTAAACAAAGTAGAACAAATTGTGTTCTGTATGCATGCTTTATGGCCTTTGTGATTTTGCTTAAAGCTCTTTTCACTTGGGATTCCCTTTCTTCCCATATTTCTGGATCCAAAACCTCTATCATGTGCCCATGACCCAGAGCAAATGACACTTCCACTGACCCTCCAAAGATCCCCAAAAGCTGGAAATGTACTCTTTCAAACCTCATACTCCGTAAGCTTTATCTCCTATTTATGTCCATGTTGAAAGCAACTGGGCTGAAAGTTTCTTAATAGTAAAGTATGCCATCTTGGTGTTCTTGTTTGTAACCAATATAGTGATTTGTTTTATATAGCATGATTGTAAATAATCGGTCAAATAAGATGACTATAACCTTTTGGCATTGTTCTCCCTTATAGTCACATTTCCATTTTTATCATATTTCCTTTAAAATTCCGTAAGTCATTATCACTGCAACTTCTTCCCATAGAATTCTTAGGGGAAACTGGGCTAATGCGTAGCATAATTTCCTTCCTTTGAATAAAACTAGTTTATATTCCTGGCCCAATGCCAATACCTGAAACTTAGTGGGCCTTTAATAAATATTTGAATGAATCAGTCAATTGCCCTGCCAAAATAATGTCTAGCATGATTGGCATAAAGTTATGAAGCCACTCAGGGATTTTGCTGGCCATTGCTGCCTTGTGGCATAGCCATTGTCTCCAGATGATACCAAATGTTCTTTTTATTTCCCTCCAGCTTTGAGATATAATTGACAGATAACATTGTGTAAGTTTAAGATATACAATGTGATGATTTGATAAGCATATATATTGATAAAAGAATTACCAAAATAAGGTTAGCTAACACATCACTTCACATAACTATTTTCTCTGAAGAACAGTTAAAACTTACTCTTAGACACCTTCAAGTACCTAATACAGTGTTTCAGCTATAGTGACCATGCTGTATACTAGGTCCTCTGAATTTTTCATTTCGTAACTGGAAATCTGTAACCTTTAACCATCTTCCCACTTCCCCTAGCCCCCAGTAACCACAGTTCTGTTTTTTAGTTTGTACATATAAGTGAGATAATACAGTTTTTGTCTTTCTCTGTCTGATTTGTTTTACTGAACATAATACCCTCAAGATGCATCTGTGTTCTTCCAAATGGCAAGGTTTCCTTTTTATGGCTGAATAATATTTCACCATGTGTGTATGCATGTGTTTTTCCATTTACTTTTCAGTGGACACTAATATTTACATTTGTTGGCTATTATAAATAATGCTGTAATGAACATAGGACTGCAGATATCTTTTTAAGATTGTAATTTTGTTTCCTTTGGATTAATACTCAGAAGTGGAATTGCTGGATCATATGGTAGTTCTATTTTTAATTTTTCGGGGGAACTCTATACTGTTCTCCATAGTGACTAATACCCATTTAGATGCCACTAACAATGTACATGTGCTCCCATTTCCCCATACCCTCACCAGTAATTGTTAGTTCTTGTCTTTTTGATAATTGTTTTTCTAACAGGTGTGGGGTAATATTGTAGTTTTGATTTGCAATTCCCTAATAATTAGTGATGTTGAGCATCTTTTCAGACACCTGTTGTCCATTCGCATATCCTCTTTGGAAAAAATATTCAGTTCTTGTGTCATTTTTTAAAATTGAGGTGTTTGGGGTTTTTAGCTTTTGAGTTGTTTGTGCTCTTTATATATTTTGGTTATTAACCCCTTATGAGATATGTGACTTACAAACATTTTCTTGCATTTTGTAGGTTGTCTTTTTGTTACTTTTACTGTACAGAAGCTTTTTAATATAGTCCAATTTATTAACTTTTCCTTTTGGTTCTTGTGTTTTTAGTGCCCTATCCATATGTTAAAAGGTTTTTTTCCCCCATGTTTTCTTCTAGGAAATCTATGGTTTCAGGCTTTACATTTAAACTTTTAATACATCTTATTTATGTAAAATTAAGGGTCCAGTTGTATTTGAGTGCCTCCAGCTTTGTTCTTCATTCTGAAAATTGGCTTGGTTGTTTGGGGTCTTTTGCTTTTGCACTAAAACGTAGGATTCTTTTTATATTTCTGTGGAAAATGTCATTGGATTTTTTTTATAGGGATTGCATTGGATATATAATTGGCTCTGGGTAGTATGGGCATTTTAACAATACTCTCCTGACTCATGGACATGGATATATTCCTATTTCTGTCTTCGATGTCTTTCATAAATATCTTGTAGTTTTTAATACACAAATCTTTCCCCTCCTCATTTAAATTTATACCTAAGTATTTTATTGTTTTTGATGCTTTTGTATATGGGATTTCTTTCTTTTTCAGATATTTCGTTATTAGTGTATAGAAATACTACTGACTTTTTCATGTTATTTTGTATCTTACAACTTTACTGAATTCATTTATTCTAACAGTGTTTTGGGGGGAAAGTCTTTAGTTTTCTACATATAAGATCATGTCATCTGCAGATAAGAGACAATTTTACTTCTTTCTTTCCAATTTGGATGCATTTTGCTTTTTTTCTTCTTGCATTAATGTCCTAATGACTAAGACTTCTCATACTGTGTGGAATCATAGTGATGATAGTGGGCACCCTGATTTTGGAGAAAAAGATTTTCACTTTTCACCATTGAGTATGATGTTAACTGTGGGTTTGTCATATGTGGTCTTCATTATGTTGAGGTATTTTCTTTCTATACCTAATTTGTTAAAGGGCTTTTATCAAAAAAGGGATTGAATATTATCAAAGCTTTTTCCATACCTTTTGAGGTGATCATATGATTTTTATTCATCTTTCTATTAATGTGGTGAATTACATCGATTTTCTTACATTGAACCATCCTTTCATCTCAGGGATAAATCTCATATATCATAGTGTGGGATCATTTTAAAATGCTGTTGAATTCAGCTAGTATTTTGTTGAATTTTTGTATTTATATTCACCAGGGATATTGGCATATAGTTTTCTTGTAGTGTCCTCTGGCTTTGGTATCAGTGTAATGCTGGCCTTGTAAAGTGAGTTTGGAAGTACTCCCTACTCTTCTAAATTTTGGAATAATTTAAGAAGTACTGGTATTGATCATTTTTAAATGTTTGGTGGAATTCACCAGTGAAATCATCTGATCCTGGGATTTTCTATGTTTTTTGATTACTGTTTCAATCTCCTTAGTTGTTTTTGATCTATTCTGATTTTCTGTTTTTTCATGATTCATTCTTTGTATTGTATATGTTCCTAGGAATTTCCATTTCTTCTGTGTTATCCTTTTTTGTTGGCATACAGTTGTTCATATTATTTTCTTGTCCTTTGAATTTCTGTAGTGTTAGTTTTAATGTATTCTCTCTTATAATTTTGTTTGGGCCCTCTTTTTAATTTTTTTCTTGGTTCCTAGCCAAAAGTTTGTCAGTTTTGTTTATTCAAAAACCACCTCGGGGGTACCTGGGTGGCGCAGTTGTTAAGCGTCTGCCTTCAGCTCAGAGCGTGATCCTGATGTTCTGGGATCAAGCCCCGCATCAGGCTCCTCTGCTAGGAGCCTGCTTCTTCCTCGCCCACTCCCCCTGCTTGTGTTCCCTCTCTGGCTGGCTGTCTCTCTTTGTCAAATAAATAAATAAAATCTTAAAAAAAAAAAAAAAAAACAACCCACCTCTGTTCTATTGATATTTTTGTTTTTCTAATCTATTTTACTTCTGCTTTAATTTTCATTTCTTTTTTCTGCTAACTATACACTTTAAATTCTTTTCTAATTTCTTGAGTTATAAAGTTCTTTAATATCTTTTTTCTCTTAATGTAGACATTCATCACTGTAAACTTGCCTCTTGAAACTGCTTTTTCTCCATCCCATAAGTTTTGGCTGTTACATATTCATTTTCATTTGTCTTTATACTTTATGAATTCTTCTTAGACCCACTAGCTGTTCAGGAGTATATTGTATACCTTCCATACACTTGTGAATTTTTCCTTTTTCTTATTGATTTCTAGCTTCATACCATTGTTGGAAAAGATACTTGATATGATTTCAATCCTCTTAAATTTCTTAAGGCTTGCTTTGTGCCCCAATATATCTATCTGGGAGAACCATCCATGTACCCTTGAGGCTAGCACGTTATTTTATGCTGTTGGAGAAAATGCTCTATATTTGTCTTTTAGGTTCATTTGGTCTATAACATTATTCAAATCCACTGTTTCCTTGTTTTCTGTCTAGATGGTCTATTCAGTGTGAAAGTAGGAAATTAAAATCCCCTACTATTATTGTATTTCTATATATTTCTTCACTCAGTTCTGTTAATATTTGCTTTAAATATATAGATGCTCCAATGTTAGGTGCATATGTATTTACGGTTGTTATATACTCTCAATGAATGGACCTTTTTATCACTAGATAGTGACCTTCTAAGTCTCTTGTGGCCAATTTTAACTGAAAGTATATTTCTTCTGATTTAAGTATAGTGACTCCTAGTCTCTTTTGGTTAACATTTGCATGGAATGTCTTTTTCCATCTCTTCACTTTGTCTATGTGAGCTAAAGTGAATCAATTGTAGGCAGCATATTGTTGGATTTGGAGTTTGTTTTAAATCCATTTAGCAACTTGATCTTTTGATGGGAGAATTTAGTCCACTTACATTTAAAGTATTTTTTGACAAGTAACTACTTACTACTGCCATTTTGTTAATTGTGTTCTACTAGTTTTTAAATTTTCTTGTTGCTTTCTTCCTTTCCTGCAACCTTCCTTTGTTATATATTTTTTGTAGTGGTATGCTTTAATTTCTTCATCTTTTGTGTTTCTACTATAGGGTTTTTCACTTGTGGTTACCATGAGACTACATAAAACAACAGTTTATTTTGACACAACAGACCCTTACCTTCAAATACATATAAAAACTCTTTCCCCTACATTTTATCTTATTAATGCCCTCTTTACCTCTTTTTTTAAAATTAAAATATAATTGACATACAACATCCTATCAGTTTCAGTTGTATGTCATAGGGATTCAACATTTTTATGTATTACAAATGATCCTCATGATAATTCTAGTTACCAACTGTCACCAAAGTTATTACAATGCTATTAACTATATTTCCTATGCTGTGTATTACATCCCCATGATTAATTTATTTTATTTTTTTAACATTTAAGTGAGATTTAAATTTTTTTAAATTTTTTAAAATAATTTTTTATTATGTTATGTTAGTCACCATACAGTACATCCTTAGTTTTTGATGTCGTGTTCCATGATTCATTATTTGTGTATAACACCCAGTGCACCATGCAATATGTGCCCTAATACCCATCACCGGCCTATCCCAATACCCCATCCCCCTCCCCTCTGAAGCCCTCAGTCTGTTTCCCAGAGTCCGTAGTCTCTCGTGGTTCATTCCCCCTTCTGTTTACCCCCCTTCATTCTTCCCTTCCTTCTCCTACTAATCTTCCTGCTATTTCTTATGTTCCATAAATGAGTGAAACCATATGATAATTGTCTTTCTCTGCTTGACTTATTTCACTTAGCATAATCTCCTCCAGCCCCGCCCATGTTGCTGCAAATGTTGGGCAGTCGTTCTTTCTGATGGTTGAGTAATATTCCATTGTATATATGGACCACATCTTAATCTGGTCATCTGCTGAAGGGCATCTCGGCTCCTTCCATGATTTAGCTATTGTGGACAATGCTGCTATGAACATTGGGGTGCATATGGCCCTTCTCTTCACTACATCTGTATCTTTGGGGTAAATACCCAGTAGTGCAATTGCTGGATCATAGGGTAGCTCAATTTTTAACTTTTTAAGGGACCTCCACACTGTTTTCCAGAGTGGCTGTACCAACTTGCATTCCCATGTAAGAGGGATCCCATTTCCCACATCCTCTCCAACAATTGTTGTTTCTTGCCTTGTCAATTTTTGCCATTCTAACTGGCATAAGGTGGTATCTCAGTGTGGTTTTGATTTGAATTTCCCTGATGGCTAATGATTTTGAACATTTTTTCATGTGTCTGTTAGCCATTTGTATGTCTTCATTGGAAAAGTGTCTGTTCATACCTTCTGCCCATTTTTTGATTTGATTATTTGTTTCTCATGTTTTGAGTTTGAGAAGTTGTTTGTAGATCTTGGATACCAGTCTTTTATCTGTAGTGTCATTTGCAAATATCTTCTCCCATTCTGTGGGCTGCCTCTTTATTTTATACCTGGAAGGCTGTACCTCTTAATTCCTTTTACATATTTTGCCCACCCTAAACCTGTTCCCCTCTGGTAACCAAGTTTCCTGTATCTATGAGTCTGTTTCTGTTTTCTTTGTTTTTTTTTAATAATTTTTTATTATGTTAGTCACTATACAGTACATCCCTAGTTTTTGATGTAAAGTTCCATAATTCATTACTTGTGTATAACACCCAGTGCACCGTGCAATACGTGCCCTCCTTAATACCCATCACTGGTTTCTGTTTTCTTTATTCATTTGTTGTTGGTTTTTTTTTTTTAGATTCCACATGCAAGTGAAATCATATATTTATCTTTCTCTGACCTATTTTACTTATCATCATATCTTCTAGTTCCATCAACATTATTGCAAATGACAAGATTTCTTTTTTTTCATGGCCAAGTAATATTACTGTGTGTGTGAGTGTGTGTGTGTGTGTGTGTGTGTGTGTGCGCAAGCATGTAACCCATATCTCCTTCATCCATTTATCTGTCAGTAGACACTTGGGTCACTTCCATATCTTGGCTGTTGTAAATAATACTGCAGTGAACATAGGAGTACATTTCTTTGAATTGGTGTTTTCATGTTCTTCAGATAAATACCCAGAAGTATAATTGCAAGATTGTATTGCAGTTCATACTTTTTTCCATAGTGGCTTCACTAATTTACATTCCCATCAACAGTATATGAGGTTTTTTTTTTTCCCCACATCCTCACCAAAACTTGTTCTTTGATTTTTTTTTCTATGATAATAGCCAACCGAATATGTGTGAAGTGATATCTCAGTTGTGGTTTTGATTGGTATTAAAGTGTTGATCATCTTTTTATGTGCCTGTTGGCCATCTGTATGTATTTAGGAAAAAATTTCTATTCAGGTTCTCTGCCAATTTTTAAATTAGGTTGTTTTTTGGATATTAAGTTGTGTAAGTTCTTTATATATTTTGGATATTAACCCCTTATCAGATATATCATTTGCAAATATTCTCCCATTCTGTAGGTTGCTTTTGTTTTCTTGATGTTTTCCTTCACTATGCAAAAACTTTCTAGTTTGAGGAAATTTAGCTGTTACCCTTGACCTTAGGTCCAAAAAAAAAATATTACTGAAGTTGACCAAAAAGCCTACTACCTTTGTTTTCTTTTAGATGTTTTATGGCTTCAGGCTTTACATTCAAATCTTTAATCCATTTTGACTTTATTTTTGTATGTGGTGTAAGAGAGTGGTCCAGTTTCATGCTTTTACATGTAGCTGACCTGTTTTCTCAGCACCATTTGTTGAAGACACTTGTTTTATGCAGAAAAATTTACTGATAGACATCTGGAGTTTTCTGTGCAATGAATTGTTTTTCTCTTGCTGCTTCCAAAATTCTTATTGTCTTTGATTCAATATTTTGGTTATAATGCATCTTGGGATATTTCTGGGGTTGACCTCACTTGTGGTTCTTTGAAATTTCTGTACCTAAATGTCCATATCTCTCCCAAATTTGGGAAGTGTTCAGCTATTTAAGTGTTTCTGCCTCTTTCTTTATGGGAGTCTCATGATGTGAGTTTTCATTCATTCTATGCTTTTTCTATTTATTTTTGTTCCTGTATCTGGCTCTTTTCAAATATTCTATCTAGAAGTTTGTGGATTATTTCTTCCACATGATCAAGTCTTTTGTTGAAGCTCTCTATTGAATCTGTGGTTCTGTCATTGTCTTCAGCTCCTATATTTCTTTTTCATTCTTTTTTATGGTTTTTACTTCTTTATTAAATGTCTTAGTTTGTTAATACATTGTTTTCCAGATTTTTAGTTACTATGTTCTCTTGCATTTCATTGAGTTTCTGTAAGGTGATTATTTTGAATTCTTTGTAAGGCAAGTCATAGATTTCCATTTCTTTGGGGTCAGTCACTGGAGTTTTATTAGTTCCCTTTGGTAGTGTCATATTTGCCTGATTCTTCATGAGTCACCTAGCCATGGATTCATTTGTGCATTGGGAGGAGCAGATGCCTCTTCTGGTATTTACAAACTGGTTTTGACAGGTAAGGATCTTCTGTCAGTTCCCCAGGCTAATGATATTAGCTCTGGAATTGCAATCATGCTGAGTTTGAGCCAGTTTTGAAGCTTGCTAGGTCTGCAGTGGGGTACACAGTTGATAGGCTTGTTACCAGGGGTTTGGTCAGGTATGTGTATCCTCTCTGATCTCTGGATGGATGGCACTTCCCCCAGTACCTTGTTAGATATGGTAGGTGGAGGGACAAAGGTCTGCTTCAAGGTCTGTGCTTAGGTCCTCAGTTGGCAGGTCTGTTAACAAATATATGTAGCTCTACCAGGTGTCTGGGAGAGCTCCTGCCTGGCCATCGGATGGGTCTCTTGGTGGGAAGGACTGGCACTGGACCATTTT
The DNA here is from genome assembly GCF_017311325.1 of Ursus maritimus. Lineage (NCBI taxonomy): Eukaryota > Metazoa > Chordata > Mammalia > Carnivora > Ursidae > Ursus > Ursus maritimus. The sequence continues at coordinate 24,212,387 of NW_024427107.1, read as the reverse complement.
TGAAAGGGCTGGAACCAACCAAGATTAAAGTTCGCAAATCTGCCTCTAGAGCTACAGGTGGGCATGTCTCCTATCAGCTATGTTGGTTTTTGAACTGTACCAGGGTTTCAGAATCTTTTACCTGGATCCCAAACCTGCCACAAAAGAATCTCTATCTATGGATGGATGCCAAATTATGTTATTCAGTGGAAATATGAGAAGGGGATGTCTTATTTAACCATCTTGCCAATGCCATTTCCCTAAGTGGTCTTACAAAGTAGATAAACGCAGTGTAGATAACATGATGTTGCTTCCTTAAAGATCATGATATACACCCACTTATGACAGAAGTATAGGTTTGACTAAAATAAACCACATAAGTCTTGAGTAGAATTTAATCTCAGGATTAAGCACTGAGTAATTATTATAACTATTGCTATTGCTACTTGAAAATAATAGGATTTGAAACAATTTTTGAAGATGAAAATGTATTGAGATTATTTTCCAAGAGTTTCAGTTTTTTGTTTTTTTGTTTGTTTTTTTGTTGTTTTTGTTCTTTTGAGAGAGAGAGAGCACGCGCGCACACATGAGTGGGGGACGGGGGCAGAGGGAGAGAATGCCCAAGTAGACTCTCACTGAGAGTGGATCCCCATGCTGGACGCCATCCCACGAACCTGAGATCATGACTTGTACTGAAACCAAGAGTCAGCTGCTTAACCAACTGAGCCACCCAGGTGCCCCAAGAGTTTCAGATTATTTTTGACAGACTATAAGCAAGAAGAGAAGTTATAAGCTGTCAAATACTATATATTAGCAACAAGTTTCTCTTGCCTATCGCCCAACTATGACTTTGTGCACAGGTGGTGGTATCTAAACTTCTGCCTTGTTTTCTATGCCTAAATGAATATCTTAGTGATAATGCTAGAAATCTGGGTCTTCAAATTCTAGGAATAGACAGTTTTTGTCCATCCTCCTCTCCACTTGAAACTGATGTTCCTTACCTGAACATGAGTTCCAAATATTACTGACTACTGAATTCTTTAATACCACTCTCTTTCTACCTTTTAGGAAACCTAAATTTGCAGAGCAAGCATGTCTTCCAGAAGTACTAGACTACATAGTAAAATGTCAGTCAAGCTTATCACACCTTACAAAAATGACTTACATGTCTGCCTCCCCCATTAGATTTTTAGATTATTAAAGAAAGGAACTGACTGCTAATTGTTTGGTTCCCCCTCTTTAAGAAGCTTGGCATATTTAATGTGCTCTGATTGTTGAATGAATTAATGAATGGCTGCATTAATCAGCTTTTAAACGTACAAAACATTCATAAGTTTGCAGAGCATCATATCTCCATAATGTTCTTCATCCATTAAGCAGCCAAAGGCTCACACATCTCAATGTGATTTTTTTTAATGATCTTGTGTATTTATTTTCAATTGCATACCACTAGACCTATCAGGACCATTAAAAATAAAAGCCTAGAACTAAGTTGGTATCATTAGTGGGCTGAGCATTACATGTGCAAACAGATACCTAAGAAGATACAATAAGATTAGTATACTCTGGACCTATGAAACACCATGGCAATAGAGTAAAATTCATGCAAGTGACATGGCAGTGTAGAAACTAATCCTCCTATCACTTAGCAAGTTGAAGTGGCATTCTGAGGAGAAACTTTGTTAGTAAAATATGGAACTAAATCAGAATAACAGCAGCAACAACAAAAACAGCAAAAATAGCTTATATATTCCTGGGATCAAAGCATTCAATTTTTCTTATTTGTGCCTGACAAATCAGAATGCCTAAATAATACCACCAAGGATGTCCCAGTGAGTAACACGTATAAGAAGGACCTAATGTGAAATTAGGGGTATGGTGTGGGCAGTTGGAAAAGCATAAAGCTGAGGAACAAAAAATACCAAAGGTGAATATGAAGGTCAGATTGGACAGGTGAAGGTTGGTAAAAGGTGAAATCCAGGCATTAGACCCAGAACACTTAGGAGTAATTGGCTATATTGTAGAACAGAGATTATTATGAAAATAGAATGAGACAGGGGTATGATTACTAAGAGCTTAGGATGCCATAAGAAGTTTGACCTCAGAGAAAAGAGCCATGAAGATTTCTTCTAGTTCCTATCATAATTATCTCACCCAGTGGAATGAGGACAGGAAAGTACATGACAGTCTAAGAATTTCATACAGAATATTAAAGAATAACACTGAAGTCCCACCAGATGGCTGTCTACTTAGATGTGTATATTTTGCTTTAAAATGTTCAGCAAATTGGAATTTTGAGAACTGATGATTAAAATGCTTGGATTTTCAGAATCAATATATCTTTTTCTCCCTAAGTAAGTTTTCTGTCCCTAAGTAAGGTAACAGCAGTCCCCAGCTCCTCAGGATTTTAGAAATACACAAGCCAGTGAGAGGTCTGCCATAATAGCCTTTGAGAGAGGCACAGAGGCACAGCAGGTCATCCCCTAAAAGAAAGAACTGCAAGGGACACTACAGGAGTGTAAACCCCAATCCCAAACTTGGGGTCTAGTGGTCACTGTAACCCATTCTACTGGTGACCTCCTAAGATCAAACATGCTCCTCTTGATTTCCCAGGAAGTCTTGGAAAAAACCTGTGCAGCCATGCCATAGTGCAGGAGAAGCCGGTCTTCATGGGAGAAGCCGGTCTTCATGGGAGAAGACAGGTCTACACCAAAAGTATACCACATGTGGGAAAATAGCTTCATAGTGGTGCTGTAATACCAATACCCAGGATTCTCATCTTAAATTTCTGTTGTTGACTGTGCTCAATATACTCCTACATAGATTAAGAAGGGGTTCTGAGAAATTATTTCTATCTGCTCACATTCCTTCCATCAATTCAAAGGGGCCATTCACACCAATAGCTATTGAAGTATCTTAAACAGGCAAATATGTGATTAGGCAATTAGATTACAATATGCTGAATCTTCTATGTAAGATATAAGAATTTTAGGTATTTTCTTTTTTTGACCTTTAAACATCTCCCTAATTTGTGATAAAAAAATAAAAACTAGTAATTTTCAAAATTTTCAGGGAAAAAAATGGAATGACTACTTGAATATATCAAACATTGTTTTCCCATCCATTCTCTACCAAAAGCCACTGTTGCTATAACTAGTAATGTTGTCCCAGAATTTGTTGGAAAACAAAGAGGCGGATGTATATTTGATTTTACGTTTCCAAAATGGCCAAACAGAGAAAGCTGGCTCAACAGGCACCAAAGTCCCTTTATTTTGAGAGTTCCCTAACTGGAGTATACTGTGAGCAGTGTACCTTATATGTTCATTGCACTGTCCTCAAATTACCCTAATATGAAAGCGGCTTCATAACTAGTCACAATTCAGGAAACTCTATTTCTGAAATCCTAGGTCTGTGGGAAAATGGAAAAGTATATTTTGCTTTAGGTACAATTGACTCATTTTATGTATAGATGAAAGTTATAAAGATAGCAGAGTGGTCAATCTGAGGATCAAATGAGGTCGTGTACATGCAACAGCTCATGCAGTGGCTGGCATGTAGGAGCCACCAAATGGTAATTCCTTGACACTCTTCATTCTTTTTCTTTGTCAGTTGTTAGTGTAGCACAAAATACAGCAGATTGCTAAGGAGATTCAGATGCTATGATATGCCCTCTGGAGCTCACTGCCAGGAACTTACATCCAATGATTTCTCCTTCCATTTCCAGATGGCTTGTCTCTGGAAAGCTAAGTCGCATGTTTTCCCTAGTTATCTCTCCCTAGAGAATTTGTTATCATAAAAGACTTGTAAGCTGAAGTGCCTTTTTTTTTCCCTGAGAAATCTGTTTTGCACTTTTGTCCTTTGTCTGAAAGATTTCTTCCTCTTGAGGGAAAGGCTTGCCTGAGTTTCCTTCTTAACCATTTCCTCTTGGCTCTTTCCGCTTCCCTGTGCCTGGACAGAAAGGTGGACCTTTGTGATTGTCCGGACACTGACAGTAGGTCTGACTTTCCCCACCTCCACCATCTAGAGATGGGAGCAACCTACTACCAAGAGGGAAAAGAGGAATTTGATTTTCAATAAGTTGACTAAATGGGTTAGATTTTCTCCTAAATATGGGTAGGGAGGAGAGGGTTCTTGGGAACATATCTGAAGTGTTTATTTTGAGCTGGAAAAAAAAATCCCTCTTATTTAAACCAAAAAATTAATATATTTAGCATGATCAGATGTGATCAGAATACTTCACCTGTTTATCATTCTGATCAGATCTGAACTGCCACTTTAAATTCATTGTCCTAGTTTATCCTTTACTTCTCCATGTCGCTGAGCAACTCTTTTCTGTTTATAATGTGCTTTCCTTCCTTCAGCTGGAGAAATCCTAGTACATTTATTCATTCAACAAACATTTATTCAGGGAAATGCCTGGCTGGATGTGTGGGTGTGGGTGTCACCAGCACCCTGGTGGTTGACCAGTGATGTTCTGGTGCACCAGCTAGACTCCTCCACCAGGCCAGTGCACCATCCTGGGTTTCTGTGAGTGTTGAAAGCTCACAGCTGCTCCCTTCTCCAAAACCTGCCCTCTGGTGACAGGAGACAATTTGTTCTCAGAAGAGGCCCAGAGCTTGTGACTGACACTACAGAGGAGGACAAAACTGGCCCCCTTGCTGTTTCACATTTACTCTCCCATCCTCCTGGACCACTTCCCTTGGTCTCCCCCCCCCCCCCCCCCCCCCCAAGCATCACCTACTATAGAAAATTCCTAGCCAGGCCGAGGGCTCTCTGATGTGCTTCTTGCCTACCTCTGCTTTCTTCCATCATGTCACTGTGTTGTAATTGTCTAATCATGGGTTTGTTTCTCCACTAAATTGGATGTTCTTTGATAGGAATATCTGGTTCACCTTAGAATTCTTAATATCAAGAATACTTCCTGGCTCATAACATTTGTTAAATAAAAATTTGCTGAGTCAAGAAATGAAGATACGTGAGTTGCTGCTAAAGAGCTGTACTTAATAGTTTACTTTGACCTAAAAGACAGAGTCTCTGTCTTCAGATAAGTTACTTGCCAACATCTTTAATTTTTAAAATATGCATATGTAATATTTAGATGAAAGAGCATGCTAGGGCAGCAAATTCGTTTAATGAGAAAATGAATATGAAATCAAGGCTGATGGCAGAAGGACTTAATAAATGTTAGTTCAATAAATCAGTGAACTGGAGGGGATTCCCCTAAAAACCTTCAGGTTTTTTTTCAGACTATCAGAAAATCATGTAGCCCCTTACTATATCACCAAGCAAGGTACCACTTTTTTTTTTCCCTTCTTTCTCACCAGTTCTCTGCTTAGTGTGCCACCGCAGTCTACTCAGTACTTAAGTGAGATCATTTTCAGAGAAAACCCATCACCAAAGTTCCATCAGACTTATGCAATATCACCTTCCATTGAATTGTGCCTTCTATTTCTCTAAATACAACTCTATTAATTACCTTCCTTATCCCACCACTGAACTTCTAGAAAGTAAACTTAAAGTCTCTTAGAGTTGATAATCCTTAATCATCACCCAAGATTCAAAAGAACTTCTAAGCAGTTGGGAGCCTGAATTGTGGAGATCCAGACCAATGAGAAGTACCCCACCAAATGCCCCATTTTCTGGTTTGCTAATACCAAATACCATTCACATTAAGATATCCACAAAAGTAGAAATCATTGAACACAAGTTTTTCCCTAAGCTCTGCCTTCACTGACTCAAGCAGTACATAGCTAGGTTGATGAGGGACTCACCAGCATTTCAACCTTCTAAATCTACTAGCTTCTGATAAAACATTTTTCAATTCCAACTTTCATCTGAATCACATGAACACACCTTTATATTTTAATCTTGGTTAAAAAGTATTGTATTTTCTCTTCCTCATTTCTCCAGGTAGTTTATGTTTTATTGCTTTGGACTGTCCAAACCCTTAAACAAGTGCTTAGTTTCAGCTTTCATACAAAGGCTTTTGTCAAAAGAGTTCCTGAGTTCTCTGGATGCCTTATTTCCTTTGGTTTTATGCTTCCCTCATCTCTCTCCAATGCCCCAAGGCCAAATCTTTTGTAATGGATATTTGTTCTAATTTTTGACTCGTCCTTAATTGAAACATGAGTTACTCTCTCTTTCTCTTGACTGTCAACAATGATAATAAACAGAGCAAGGCAATCAGAAGGCATCACTCCCACTTTCACCAAGAGCCATATAAATCACAGCACTAATGGAAAGGGAGGGAACAATCCTTATCACAATATTGAAACATGAGCCAGCAATCAACCTAACCTTTTAGCAAAGTTACATGGCTATTAAGCTTGATAGATTTGAATTTAAAGGCTTTTTAGATCTTCCACATCCCTGATTATAATCCTGCTAACATGTAAACAGATCATTAAAAAAGTGGAGATTTAATAGTTTTGCTAAGTATTCTAACTTTAAAAATGCTTAAGTCATATTTTAATTATATTCAGATGCCACCATGGTAGATATCCAGTGTACTCAGGCATGTGTAAAACAGACACACAAATATACAGTCACATAGACACCTGCAATGTTAAATAGATAATGGACCCAATTATTCAGTTAATACAGAACAAATTCACTTTTTAAAAACTTGACGTGTAATTAACATATAGTGTTGTATTAGTTTTAGGTGTACAATATGGTTCAAGGATTCTATACTTTGATCAGTGCTCATCAAGGTAAGTGTACTCTTAATCCCCTTTATCTATTTCACCCATCCCCCACCCAAATCTCCTCTGGCAACTGACAGTTTATTCTCTGTATTTAAGAGTCTGGTTTTTGGTTGTCTCTTTCTTTCTTTCTTTGCTTTTCTTTTCTTTTTTTTTCCTACTTTTTTTATAACAATATTTTTTTATTATATTATGTTAGTCACCATACAGTACATCCCTGGTTTTTGATGTAAAGTTCCATGATTCATTAGTTGTGTATAACAACACCCAGTGCACCATGCAATACGTGCCCTCCTTACTATCCATCACCTCTTTGTTTCTTACATTCTACATGAGTGAAATCATGGTATTTGTCTTTCTCTCACTTATTTCACTTATCATTATAACCTCTAGGTCTATCTGTGTTGCAAATAGCAAGATCTCACTCTTTTTTATGGCTGAATAATATTCCATTGAGTATGTGCGTGTATATACTTCTTTATCCATTGGCATATGAATAAACACTTGGGCTGCTTCCATATCTTGGCTCTTATAAATAATGCTGCAATAAACAAACAGGTGCGTATATCTTTTAGAATAGTGTGTTTATTTTCTTCGGGTAAATGCTCAGTAGTAGAATCACTGGATCATGTAGTAATTCTATCCTTAATTTTTTGAGGAACATCTGTACTGTTTTCCACAGTGGCTGCACCATTTGCATTCCCATCAACAATGCACAAGTGTTCCTTTTTTCCCCTCATCCTTGCCAGTACTTGTCATTTTTTATCTTTTTCACTTTAACCATTCTGACAGGTGTGAGGTAATATCTTCTTATGATTTAGTTTGAATTTCCCTGATGATTAGGGATGTTGAACATCTTTTCATGTGTTGGCCATCTGTATGACTTATTTGGGAAAATGTCCATTCAGGTTCTCTCCCCATTTTTAATTAGATTATTCTTTGTGTTGAGTTGCATAAGTTTTCTGTATATTTTGGTTACTAACACATTATTGGATATGTCATTTGCAAATATCTTCTCCTGTACAGTAGATTGTCTTTTGCTTTGTTGATGGTTCACTGTGCAAAACATTTTTATTTTGGTGTATTTCCCAATAGTTTAATTTTGCTTTTGGTTCTCTTGCCTGAGGAAACACATCTAGAAAAATGTTTCTATGCCAATGTCAAACTACTTCCTATGTTTTCTTTTAATAGTTTTATGATCTCAGGTCTCACACTCAGGTCTTTAGTCCATTTTGAGTTTATTTCTGCATATGGTGTGAGAAAGTGGTCCAGTTTCATTGTTTTGCATGCTACTGTCCAGTTTCCCAACATCATTTGTCGAACAGTTTTTCCCCATCGTATATTCTTGCCTCCTTTTTTGTAGATTAATTGACCCTATAAGTGAGGATTTATTTCCTGGCTCTCTATCCTGTTCCATTGGTCTATGTGTCCATTTTGGTGCCAGTACCAGTCTGTTTTGATTAAGACAGCTTTGTACTATATCCTAAAATCTGGAATTGTGATACCTCCAGTTTTTTTTTTTTTTTTCAAGATTGCTTAGTCCATTTGGGGTCTTTTGTGATTCCATACAGATTTTAGGATTATTTGTTCTAGTTCTGTGAAAAATTTTGTTGGTATTGAGATAAGAGATTCCATTAAATCTGTAACTTGCTTTGTATAGGATGGAAATTTTAACAGTATTTGTTTTTCCAATTCATGAGCATGGAATATATTTTCATTTGGTTCCTCTTCAATTTCTTTCATCAATGTTTTATAGTTTTTGAAGTACAGGTCTTCTCCACCTTGATTAAGCTTATTCCTAGGTATGTTACTCTTGTGCAATTGTGAATGAGATTGTTAATCTTTTATTCTGCTATGTCATTATTGTATAAAATGCAACTGATTTCTGTATATTTAGTATCCTGCCACTTAGTTCATTTATCTGCTCTAGAAGTCTTTTGGTAGTCTTTAGGGTTTTCTATGAATAGTGTCATGTTATCTGAAAATAATGAAAGTTATACCAAAATAATGAAAGTTCTACCAATTTGGATACTTTTTATTTCTTTTTCTTGTCTGATTGCTGTGGCCAGGACCTCCGGTACTATGTTGAATAGAAATGATAGGGATGGACATTCTTGCCTTGTTCCTGATCTTAAAAGAGAAACTGTTTTTTTTGCTGTCAAGTATGATGTTAGTTGTGGGTAGTTTATATATGGCCTTTAGTATGCTGAGGTATGTTCCCTCTAATCCTACTTTGTTGAGAGTTTTAATCATGAATAGATACACTTTGTCTAATGCTTTTTCTGCATCTATCAAGATGATCATATGGTTTTTATTTCTCTGAACATGAAGTATCATGTTCATTGGTTTGTGAATATTGAACAACTCTTGCATCCTTGGAATAAATCCCATATGACTTTGGTGAATGTTATGTACACTGATTGAATTTCTACTGTATATGCAGGAAAGATCCTCTGCAGTTCTGAGGGGTTCACATTCTATACAGCATTCTCTTCTCCATTAGTGCCCTGAGAACTGCGATGGTCTCCTCGAACTCTCAGTTCATTCTTGTTAACTCAAGGAGTCCTCCGGACTTTGCCTAACTTTCCGCTATCCATGTTGCAGCCTGGAAATTCTCTCAAGACATTAAAGACAGCAATGTTAGGGCTCACCTCGCCTCATTTGTTTCTTGTCTTTCAGAGATCACTGTTCTTTGTTGCCTCATGTCTCATATATGTTAGATTTTGTTGTTGTTGTTGGGAGGTTCTTTTTTTTTTTTTTTTTTTAATATTACTGATTCATTTTCATTGCTAGTAATCAGTGTCTCAAATTTTCTATGTCTTCCTAATTCAGTTTTGGAAGATTATAAGTTTCTAGGAACTTATTCATTTCTTCTAGGTTGCCCAATTTGTTGGCATAAAATTTTTCATACTATTCTTAGAATTGGTTGCATTTCTATGGTGTTATTTCTCCATTTCTGATCCTGAATTTTCTTTTTTTTTTTCCTTGATGAGTCTAAAGGTCTATCAATTTTATTGATCTTTTCAAAGAACCAGGTCCTGGTTTCACTGATCTGTTTTATTGGATTTTGTTGTTGTTATTGTTTGTTTTTTGTGTTTTTTTGGTCTCTGTTTCATTTATTTCTGCTCTTATTTATATTATTTCCTTCCCTCTACTGGTTATGGGCTTTATTCTTCTTCTAGTTCCTATAGCTGTAAGATTAGTTTGTTTGTGATTTTCCTTTCTTGAGGTAGGCCTGTATTGCTGTACTCTTCCCTCTTTGAACAGCTTTTGCTGCATTCCAAAGATTTTGGAGCATTCTGTTTTCATTTTCATGGAAATGTATTTGTCTCATGTATTTTTTTAAATTTCCTCTCTAATTTCTTGGCTGACTCATTCATTGTTTAGTAGCATGTTATTTACATCTATGTATTTGTGTTCTTTCCAGATTTTTTTCTTGTGATTCATTTCTAGTTTGGTACTGTTATAGTCAGAAAAGATGCATGATATAATTTCAGTTTTGAATTTTTTGAGACTTGTTTAGTGGCCTAACATCTGATCTGTTCTGGAGTATGTTCCATGTGAACTTGAAAAGAATGTATATTCTATTGTGGGATGGAATGTGCTGAATATTTGTTAGGTTGATTGGGTCCAATGTGTCCTTCAAAGCCATTGTTTCCTTGTTGATTTTTCTGCCTGGATGATCTATCCATTGATGTAAGTGGATGTTAAAGTCCCTTAATACTGTATTACTGTAAATTTCTTTCTTAGCATCTATTAATAGTTTTTTTTTTTCTTGTATTCAGATGCTCCCATGTTGGGTGCATAAATATTTATAATTGTTATATCCTCTTTTTGGATTGATCCCTTTATTATTATGTAGTGTTCTTTGTTTCTTGTGACAGTCTTTGTTTTAAAGTCTATTTTACCCAATATAATTATTGCTACCCCGGCTTTGTTTTTGCTTCTATTTGCATGATAAATGTTTTTCCATGTCTTTACTTTCAATCTGCATGTATCTTTAAGTCTGAAGTGAGTCTTTCATAGGTGTCATATAGTTGGATCTTGCTTTTTTATCCATTTAGTCACCCTGTCTTTTGATTAGAGCATTTAGTCCATTTACATTCAATTATTGATAGGTATGTACTTACCGACATTTTGTTAGTTTTATAGTTTTTTTGTTCTGTTCTTTTCTTCTTTCATCTTTTGTGGTTTAATGGCTTTCTTTAGTGATATGCTTGGATTCCTTTCTCTTTATTTTTTGTGTATCTATTATAGGTTTTTAATCTGTGGTTAGCATTAGGTTCATATTATAACATCTTGTATGTATAGCAGTCTATATTTAATTTGATGGTCATTTAAGTTTGAACCCATTCTAAAAGTACTAAATTTTTACTCCCCCCCACACATATCCATTTTATGTATATGATGTCATATCCTTTTATTTGTGAATCCTTTGACTGATTTTTTTGTAGATATATTTACTTTACTGCTTTTGCATTTTAACCTCAATATTGGTTTTACAAATGATCTATTTTTATTATGTTTGCTTTTACCTGTGAAATTTGTTCCTTTTATAATTTTCTTACTCCTAATTATGACCTTTTCTTTCCACTCAAAGAATTACCTTTAGCACTTCTTATAAAGCTGATTTAGTGGTGATAAATTTCCTCAACTTTTGTTGGGAAACTTTCTCTCCTTCTATTCTGAAGGATAGCCTTGTAGGGTAGAGTATTGTTGGTTGTAGGTATTTTCCTTTTAGCACTTTGAATATATCATGACATTCCCTTCTGGCCTGCAGTTTCTGCTGAAAAATCAGCTGATATCTTTTGGGTTTTCCTTGTATGTAATAATTTTCTTTTCCCTCAATGCTTTTAAAATTCTCTTTATCACTAGTTTTTGCCATTTTAATTATTATGTCTTGGGAGCCTGCTTCTCCCTCTGCCTGCCACTCCCTCTGCTTGTGTGTGCATGCACACTCTCGGAAAAATAAATAAAATAAAAAATTAAAATACCCATCATGCACTTTGGTGGCTCAGTCGGTTGAGCATCTGCCTTCTGCTCAGGTCATGATCCTGGAGTCCTAGCATGTAGTCCTGCATTGGGCTCCCTTCTCAGCAAGGAGTCTGCTTCTCCCTCTCCCTCTGCTCTTCGCTCACTTGTTCTTGCTCACTCTCTCAAATAAATAAGATCTTAATTATTGTATGTCTTGGTGTGGACCTCCTTGGGTTAATTTTGTTGAGGGTCTCTGCTTCCTGGATTTGGATGTCTGTTTCCCCACATTATGAAAGTCTTTATCTTTGAAAAAATTCTCTGCCCCTTTTTCTTTTCTCCTTCTGGGATCCTTATAATGTGAATGTTATTATGGCTGATGATGTTGCTGATTCCCTTAACCTATTCTCATTTTTTTTTTCTTTTTGCAGTTCAGCTTGGTTGTTTTCTATTATCTTGGTTGCTGATCTGTGTTTGTTTCCTCTATTAATCTAATTAATCTATTGATTCCCTCTAGTATATTTTTAATTTCAGTTACTGAGTTTTCCGTTTCTGATTTGCACTTCTTTTTAAATATTTTCTCTTTACTGAAGGTTTCTGAGATCCTCCACTCTTAAGTCCAGTGAGTATCTTTATGACCATTACTTTGAATTTTTTTTAATCGGGCATATTGCTTATCTCCATTTCATTCAGCTCTTTTGCTGTGGTTTTGTTCTATTCTTTCATTTGAAACTTATTCCTCTGTCTTATTTGTCTCTCTATATTTATTCCTATGTATCAGAAAAGCCAGTTATATTTCCTGATCTTGAATAGTGGCCTTAGGATGAAGAGGTCCTATAGTGCAATGTCCCATGTTTACCAGAACCAGGTGTTTCAGGGGTGTGTCCCATGTGTGTTTCCTGTGCCCTACTTCTGGCTGAGCCACCTTTGCCTTTAGTCCAGTCAGCTATAATGGCTCATTTTTGTCTCTTATACATAGAGTTTGGTCCCTGTATTGTTAAGGGCCAGCTCGGGGCTGTAATGAACATGTATTTGGGCAGTGTCAGCAGTCAGATTCTCTGGGCACTCACCCTGCATTGTCCTCTAAGAGGCTTTTAATAGTGGGTGGGACCTCAGACCTAATGCCTGCCCCTCATCCATCTGCTGGGGCTGCAGTCACACTGAACTGCAGAGCTCTCTCCCTGTGCCAGCCCCTGAGGGGTTTTTGTTGATGAGCAGGGTAATAGTCTGAGCAGATGTTTGTCCCTAGCCCATCTGCTGGGGAGGTAGTGAGATTACTTTGGCAGGCACTCTCTGCATCACCAGCTATAAGGTTTGGTTGCTGGGACTGTAGACACACTGGTGTGTGCGTGGTTATCTTCCCCTCTTCCCAGAGCAAGAGTCACTTTGTAATAGTGTCTGTCCCTGCTGGGGCTGCTTACAGGGTATGTTGCAGCATACTTTGGAGGGATGACTGCCAAGTGAGAGGAGTAGGATGGAGCAGATCCACAGGAGAATGTACTTCGGGAGCATGCAGTATTAGCAAGATAGGTGAAGAGTGCACTGGTTCCTGCAAATATCTGGCTATCTAGGCTGTGTGGGGGAAGAGAGAGAAAGGACACTTGCCAGCTCTCTTGTTCTTACAGAGGTTTCCTAAGATCCCTGCCCTTCCAGAACACATTCTGAGATCAGTAAATAAATCTCCTTCCCATATATCCTAGGCACTTTTCAAACTGTTGCTTCTGTGCTGTATCTCAATGGGGTTATTTGTTACGCTGGCTCTATAAGGGTTAGGCCTCAGTTTCCTACTGCCCTCCAGCTCTCTTGGAGCTAAGCCCGCTGACTTTTAAAGTACTTGGAGTTAAGCCCTACTAATGGTAAAATCTCATGAAGTTAAGCCCAGCTTGTTTTCAGAGACAAATGAAGTGGGGCTGTCTTCCCACTGCAAGTCCCCAGTAGCTGGGATGCCTGGTGTGGGGTCTGATCTTCTCTTTTCTTTAGCTTGTGGTGTCCCTCCCATTTGTAGTTAATCTTGCCGGGGGTTTGGTTCTCAACTGCATCTCTGCCCCTCCTACACTTTTCAGTGTGGCCTCCTCTCTGATTAGCTGGAAAGTCTGTTCTGCCACTCTTTGGGTGCTTTTTTGATTTAGTTGCACTGATGTGGCTGTTACTTCAGTGAATTTATGGGATGAGGTGAGCTTACAATCCTCCTACTCAACCATTTTCCCAGAAATTTAAGAACAATTTCACTTTTGCTTCTCCTTATCATTACCTATCACATGTAAAAGTGGAATATTTTTTTAACTTATGATATGACTTGCCCAGGTAATAGATTCAGTTCCCCTTTTATAAAAATCTAGACCAAAAATAGAAAAGTGTTACTTAAATGTTTCAAATAGGCATTCAATATACTCTTTTACACTGATATTTTTTTCAGAAAGATTCCATAATATCCAAATTATTCATATAACTCAGTTTGGAATTTTTATGAACCCCTATTTTCAGTTATTCAACAACATTGATCAGCTATTTGTCAGGTGCTTGTTAAATGCCAGTTCTAGAGATAGAATGAAGATCAAAAGAAGAAATTTCCTTGTTTTTATGCAGCTTACGTTAGATAGTGGGAGATATTAACAAATGATCACACCAATGAATGCATACTTATCAACTGTAAGTTTTCCTAAAGGAAAGGCATACGATTTCTTGAAAATATAGAACAAAAATCTAACTAGGCTAGGGGGTTTTCTAAGATGGCATTTGTTCTGACTTCTAAAAGGTGAATGTTCAGCAAGGAGACTGAGTGGAGTGAGAGGCAAAACAGGATCATGATGGCTCCAGAGCAATGATTAAGAAGGAGATCGGAATATTCAGACTGGAGAGTTAAGTAGAAGCTAAAACAAAGACTTTAAAGCCATATTGAAGATTTTTGTTCTTTTTTCCTAAGAAAAATGGTAAGATGTTAAAGGTTTTAAGTAGGCTGTGTTAAAAACCAGTAGGTATTTGTAAAAGATCAGTCTGGTTACAGTGCTGAGAATTTGTTGGGGTGTAGGGCAGTATACAGAATAAGGTGTCCAGGTGTGAAATGATGGTGACCTTCGCCCTATGAGCAAGACCTGAAAATACTGAATGACTCAAAAAATACACACATACACACACATACACACACACACACACACACACACACGGAAGGAGATGCATCCAAATGGTGATAAGTCCTTTTCTATCACTGCTAGACAAAGGAAGTATTAGTAATATATAAAAGGTAGAACACCTTGTTGCTTAAAGCCCTGAGGTTCAAATTTATATTGTGGACTTTAATAACAGATCTGAATCCAATTTTCCACTCTATATCCTCAGAACATTCTTTACATTCTCAAAGGAACTGGTATGACTTTGCCTGGGAACTCTCTTATATCCACCCACAGAAATGATATCCTGGTAGAGAATGGCCCAGTCTCTGTACCTTAGCACACTTGTATGTGATCAGTGAGTTAGAAGTTGATGCTAAGAAGTGACCCACTCTGCTCTTAATGGCCAAGTCAGGACCTGGGCTGTGGGAATTAGGGGAAAAATCTTCTCGCTGCCAGCAATCTTATCTGAGTATCCTAGAAGGGCACCCTAAGTCAAGTGGTGTCTAGAGGGGTGTCTAGTNATTCCTGCTGGCAGAAAATGGAAACAAAATCCATCACTTGCTGCTCTGTGCTGAGGTTCTGAATGAACCAAGGATGCACTGCTCCACCCTGGCACCCATTCCAGCAGCCAGCTGCCCAGGGCTACCACTGTGGGCAAGAGGCCATGAAGCCACTTAGAGAAGTTCCTGTTGCTGGTGTCCAAAGAGTATGCATGTAGGCTAAGGAGTGCTGGTCTGGGGATTAGGGGAAGAAAGGGAGACTCTTCATCTCCTATAATCATGGTTATAGGTAGTGGAACAAAATAGTTATCTTTGCATTTTGGCTAATTTACCATTTAAAATCATCCCAGGCTGCTGTGGTATGACTGCTCCTATAATGTATACATGAGTATTATAGATTCATCATTAATTTGAAATACTTGATGTGAAAAAGGCCAACTGGATCCAAAATCAATTTGTGTTATTATAAGAACTTTTAACATTACACTCATCAGTGAAAGAAAAAGTTTTAACAAAACGTAAAATATAATTTCAGTTGTTAAAAACTTGGGGGCAATGATTTAAAGATTTTAAAAGTTTAACTGATTATACAGTTTCTCAATGATGGTATCTATCAGGATTTTTAGAGAGATAATCACCAAAATAAGAATTACGTGTAAGCCATCTAAAATATAAACAAAAGAAAGCTCAATTTACTACAAAGTTAACATTTATCACAATCCAATACCATGTATTCCTTAACATTTTGTATTTTAGTTTTTATAATTACATGTCACTAAATACTATACAGATGCCTCCAAATCTCTCCCAGTTCTTGTGAAGTGCTCTATCATTTTTGTGTGCCTCCAAAAGGAAGTGCAGGTCCCATAATGGCAGATGGCAAGATCCAAAAGAAAAGAAAGAAAAAAAATTACTCCTGGTCCCATATAGTTTGAGAATATATATATTCATCCTAAGCTATGTTCATCTGTGCCTGCACAACTTTCTTTGATCTCCCTCCATACCTCCTTGAAAGCTAAAGTTCCAAAAAAAAAAAAAAATCATTTCCTTCTTCTTTCACATTTTTTAATTATTTTAGAGACTGAAAAAGTGTATGGAATCCCACAGGCAGCTGTAATCAGAAAGAACAAGACTCAAAATATTAATTTCAGGAATATATAATGCAAATGCAACCCAAATGCAAAGGTGCCATGATGCCTGCAAAGGAAGCATTAAGAGAAAATACCTTATAAATATGAATCTAAAAATACAGATATCAACAGGTCAACCATTTGTATTTACAAGCATTTTTTAAATGTGTAAATAGTAGTGTTTATTCAATATATATCAAATACACAAATTTCAGAAAATTCCTCACTTTTACAAGAGGTCAGATAGAAAATAGTTGGGGATCTGGACTTTAAAAAATAAGTGAAGAACCAGTTGTGTACTTAATAGTGTGAGAACCTGATTAGTAGCAAATGCTTCATTTCAATAAAAGACTTGGGTTCCACAAAAATCCTTCAGTTTATTTACAGTGAGTCAATCTAATCATACCACACGGACTACCCAGAAGAAAGATCAAGAACGTGCTTGAAGTGAAATCAATCCCCTTTGAACTTTGGGCAAAGTGACATAAGCCCAGGACTTTGGCTGTGGCAACAATGATGTTGAAGAGAATGATATGCTTTCAATTTGAAGAGAATCAGTTGGCCTTTGGGTGGTACCCTAGAAACTATACAACATGTTTGTGGCTAATTGTTCCCAGAACAAAATGGAAAATCAGTTGGACCAAAATTTCCATGATTTCCATCTTTGCCAAAGTTCAAATATATATTAATTCTTTTCAAGACTTTGCCAATTAGTCACAAGTTGGCTCTTTTTGGTAGTTCTGTAAATAGTTTTTGGAAAGATACTACAGCTGGGATGCCAAACATAATGGGGAGTAGAACCAGAGCAAGCGATGTTTGGCTCCAGTGATTTTGAGATGGGTAAAAGGAATTACCTTTCTAATTTCATGATTAAAAATTTTGCTAACTAATTCTGATAACTCAAGCAATCGTAACCAAAATTTAACTGGCCTGATATATGTTCATACAGATCACCAACCAGTTCACTTAGCAGTTGAGATAAAGTCCTAATATAAAGATTCTATTCTAAGACTCAGGAGAAATGAGTTACAGATCCAGTTCATTTCTTTTCACATATTTGTGATATTGAATAAATCACTAAACTCCCCCAAGTCTTTGACTACTTGATGTGTTTAGAGCTGGTTGACCACAGTCCTAGAGAGATAAGTCTTATGTTGATACCTACCTTCATGAAGGATGTGATATTTTAAAAGTCCTCAAAGATGAGGAAGATTCTGACAGGCAGAGATGTAGAAGAAAGCTATTATTAAAGGAATAAACTGTAAAACACATCATCAGACTGTGAAAAAAGAACGAGTAGCCTTGGTTCTGTTGAACCAGAAGATAAGGTTTTGCAAGGGCAAAATTAAGAAGTGAGGCTGGGAAAATAGGATAACACTATATTGGAATAGGCTCTGAAATCACCAGAAATTACTAAGGAATTTGAGCCTCATTCTACAGACCACGAGAATCCATCAGTATTTTGCCATAAGAAAATAACAGTAAAACCATGTTTTAAAAATTTGATCAGACAAATATGTAGGGTAGACAATAGGATAAATTAAAAGCAAGAATAGAAGTTAAGATGTGTTCTGGGGCGCCTGGGTGGCACAGTCGTTAAGCGTCTGCCTTCGGCTCAGGGCATGATCCCAGTGTTCTGGGATCAAGCCCCACATCAGGCTTCTCCGCTAGGAGCCTGCTTCTTCCTCTCCCACTCCCCCTGCTTGTGTTCCCTCTCTCACTGGCTGCCTCTCTCTATCAAATAAATAAATAAAATCTTAAAAAAAAAAAAAGTTAAGATATGTTCTGAAAAAAATCCTAATGTGACATAATGAAAGGCTAAATTAGAGCAATAGCAACACTAGATGAACAGTGAATGCAGGAGATTTGAAATGAGAGAATCAAAGAATGTAGCAACAAATTCTATAAGATGAAGGTATAAAGAAGAAAGCATGATAGGTCTTCAGCCTAAATGGCTAAGAAGTTGGTGAAACAATACAACAAAGAAAATCTGGCTTGGGAAATAAGATGATGGCTCTTTCTGAGATGAAGTTAAGGGTACTAATGCCAAATGGAGATACTTAATAGAAATTCACATCTTATAACTCAGGAAAAAGATTCTGCTATGTTGAGGTAATGATGGCAGCTGTGCAAAGGTGAGACTCAAGTGTTTCACAACCTCGAAACACATTTGGATCAGGAAAAAATAGACCTATAGAACATGAGAGAAACCAAAGACAGAAGTCAGAAGCCAAATTAACTGTAGCAACATCTCTAAATTCAAGATAGGAGGCAATGGATTGGACAATAGGAAAGCCAGACTACATGGAGCAAAGCTTAGGTGTGTATCAGAGAGTGGAAATCTCAAATATGGACTTGTTCTTCCAAAAATTTAGGAAAGGGGAAAAATAGGGATATGGCAAAGCCTGAGGATAGTCAAGTTTGTAGAAACTTTTGGAGGGATTTTGGGTAGAAAAGAAAGAAGATTGGGAAAGATCTTATTTAGATTTCCCCCCTAAAGGAAAGAATGTCCCAAATTGAATTCATGAATAATTCCCTCTATCACTTTTTAAGCTTAGCCTTTTTTGTGTAATTTCTTATCCCAGTAAAAGGCAAACCAGAAATTTAGGAGTCGTCTTTGATATTTCTCTGTCATTCCATGGATATAACTCTTTACTGTCAAGTTTATCTCTTAAATAACTCTCAAATCTATTCATTTCTCTTCTGCATGACACATCACAGTCTATATGATCATAATTTCTCTCCTAGACTATCTCAGTAACCACTTAAACAGTTGTCCTGTGTTCATTTCTACCATCTGTAGTCTGCTCTATGTACTTCAGACAGAGTGATAGTGAAATTCAACCCTAATCATGGCACCCAGCTGCTTAAAATATTTAAATGGCTTCACCCCATTTCCCTCAGAATAAATTCTAAAATTAAAAAAAACAAGTTTTCATTTGATCTACAAAGTCTTAAGTAGTTTATGTTCCTGCCTGTCTGTTCAAACTTATCTTGTAATTTTCTCCTTCACACTCTGTGTGCTTCAGCTATGTGAGCCTTTTTTCTGTTATTCATATTGATCATTCTTGTTGCCACAGGGACTTTGCACATCTACCTGCTCTGTATAGAATATCCCAGATTTGCCTGATGATTACCTACTTCAGTTTAATTGTCACCCTCTCAGGGAAACTTCACTGACTTTCTGAGTTGAATATACTCTTATTGTACCATAAACCCTTTCCTTCTGACCCTTATTATTCATTTGCCAAATACTTACACAGTGCCCTCAATGTGTCAGGTGCAATTCTGAACACTTGGGATTAACAGCAAACAAAACAACGTCCTTGTCTTCATGAAGATTTTGTTATGAGGAGGAGAAAAGCAATAAATACGCAAACCAATTTGTCAGAGCAGATAGTGTTAAATGCTATGAAAAAATAGAGCAAGAGGATGAGAATGATGGACAGATATGATTTGGATAGAGTAGTCAGGGAATACTTATTGATAAATAATTGAGAAGAAAGCCCTGAAGGAAGCTTCTAGATGTACTTAAAGCTATGGGAGTGTGTGATGTCACCTGGGGAAGAGACAGAGGAACAAAGAGCCTTCAAGTTCTTGAAAGTATGGCACTCTACTGCTTAGAGTTTGAGAAATGAGTTCTGAGCAGCAAATGAGATAAGAAACAGAAAGACAGACAAATCAAGAAAATTGTATCCCAGGGGCTAACGAAAAAAAGGAAGTGTTTAATAAGACAGGATAATCAACTTTGTAAAATGAGACTTTTGGAATGTAAACTCCATAAAAGCAGGTATTTTTTTTTTCTCCTGTTTCAGGGTCCTGGGGCTATGAAATTAAAAGAGCTGGCATGTGGTTTATGCTCAATAACATTTGTTAAACAATAACCGGTCAATTGGATGAGGACTAAGACTTGGGCATTGAATTTAATAATGTGGAGGTCACTTCACTGGTGACCAGGTCATTCATGAGCAGTTTGGGTGGTGTAGTGTGGTCAAAAGTATGAGCGCAATAGGTTGAAGACACAGTGGGAAAGAAGAAAGCAGAGAAACCAAGTCTTTATCTGTATTCTTTATTATTTCCTACCTTAATTAGGAGGACTTGCCATATATGCACTATGCCCGGTACATGGTAGATGTTGGGTTATACTTTTATATGAATGAAATACAAAAACTACAAACAGGGACACAAAGTAGGACAATTCTGTTGCTACATGGGCATAAAGTACTCAGCACAGAGGCAGTGATTCTTAGAGAGGAC
This sequence comes from Ursus maritimus, assembly GCF_017311325.1. Taxonomy (NCBI): domain Eukaryota; kingdom Metazoa; phylum Chordata; class Mammalia; order Carnivora; family Ursidae; genus Ursus; species Ursus maritimus. The sequence continues at coordinate 24,191,736 of NW_024427107.1, read as the reverse complement.
ATGGAGATGTGATATAAGCATGTAATATAACAGACATAGTAGACAATTATGTATATGAAAGATGGAAGAATCAAAATATTAGAACATAATGAAGATGTCAATAACATGGGAAAGCTTAAATGAGGAGCTAGATATTAGGAAAAATGTAAATATTATTCTAAACTGCTAAGTTTAAAGACTGGATGCAGTATGATATGATTTAAAAAGCATGGGGCTAGGAGGAAAGAGGCCTGGAGACTATGCCTGACTCAAGTCAGTAACTAGCTGTGTGCCTTTAGGACTGATATTCTGCCAGATCTCAGTTTTTCTTATCTGAAATGTGGGTGAGGCATAGTGGACTCGGCTTCTTTTGGCTGCAATAATCTTTGATTCCATGAGAGGAACTTGTACACAAAGATGACCTGCTCTAAGGGCAAAGTTGGTGCTAGAGCTGCAAATGTGGGTATAATTAGCAGGAAGGTAATAGTTGGAGTTCAGAGATTATTTGAGTTTGGATGGTGGATAGAACTCCATGTGTCATTAACTGGCTCCACATGGAAATTTAACCACACCCTTGGCCTCCTTCCCACGGTTCTCTGACCTATTCACTTGGCCAGTGCTGACAGTGAAGAAGCCCACAGTTAGAAAGCAGCTGTTCTCAGGAGGGGTGGGGAAACCGCAGCAACTGACAGAAGAAAAATAAGAAAAATAAGGGAATAGAGAAATGGACACTACACCTAAGAAGTAAGATTAAAAATGGTTCTTACTTGAATGCTTTGAGCTATAGAGGAATTTTTAACGTCTTCAGAATAATTTCATCAAGATTTAGCCTCATGGCAAAAATTACATTCAATCTGTATTGAAGAAAAGGAAATGTCTTTTCTGTACCTGTGTCATCAAGAAATCCACATAATTCTCTATTGAGAATCTGTGGAGTCGGGCTTTATTTACGTTTCTGTGACGGTTATTTGTTGAGTACAGACCTAGATTAGAAAATGTTTCAAGGGTGTAGCAGCCTGGTTTGCCATCAGTTATTAATATCTAGCTGCTAAATAAAGAGAGCAACAAAATGACCAAATGAAATGAGGGTGGTGACAAGGAGAAAGAAAGGAGGTGTGTAATACACCAAACAAGAAAGCCTCGAGCAACTGGGAATTGCCAGCATTACATGATTCCTCACAGTTTCAAACCTGGGTTTGAATTCCTCCAGGCTTTGTCTGAAAGTTTCTTGTCCTCCAGTTCACTATGTCCCATTGGTAAATATGTATCTAAAGTAACAATATAGTCAGATGATAGATAATTGTCACTATTTATCATATGCAATTGTCTTCTAGTTGACTCTAAAAACTTTCAAAATTTTCCATATATGTATATGTATCTATATCTATAGGATAAGTAAGTAGATCTTTGTGTTCCACGTTCAGGGAGGCATAATCACAAGAAATAAAAAGGAACAGGAAGTTTCTCTGGGAACCTTGTCATACCATTGATTCTGTAGGAAAACAAAAACAAAAAACAGTATCTGCTGTGTGAAAGGCCTGGAAGAGATGCTATGGAAGCACGTATAACAGAATCTATCCCAACACTTCATCTCCACATATACGTGACTTAGAAACGATCACTTACAGTGATATTACCGTACAAGATGGGAAGACAGGAACTTTTACTATTATCGTGACTTTTACTATGCCAGCATAATAGCTTATGACTAAAAAAATATTGTAGTAGTGCAATGAATAAAGTTTAGATTATAATTAAGACTAAAGAGAAAAATATAGAAACAAGGTTAGAGAGAGCCCAGACAGATAATGTATCCATGAAAAACAAAGGTAATAGGTTAAAAGAGAACAATGGAAGATTATAATTCACCTCAACTTCTCTATTCAGCAAACATTTAAGGACATATTAAGTTCTGGTCCCTGTAGGTCCTGGGAATACAAATAAAAACAAGATACAAGTTCTACACTAAGGAAATTAAGATTGGGTAATTACATTGAGCAGACCCTCAATAGATATTGCTGAAATAAAAGGGAGAATCCTTAGAGGAAAATTGAGAACAGCTACACAGTGGTTCCCTATCTTTTGAACCTGGAAGGAAAGTCTGGATACCTATAGATTCATCTAAAAACTCAAGAGAGACTGAATAAAAATAGTAGTGAACCCAGGTCCCAGAAACCCCCTTTTCCCAATAGTTAATGAAAAAAAAAAACTGTCAAAATTCACAAATGAGAGAAAGGCCATAGCCTTTGAAGAGATCTCTATCACCTTGAGGAAAGATCAAGAGAATAGATGAGAGCATGAGAATTTTTACTAACACCCTCCATTTGAAAGGAAAAAGACTAATAGTTTGAGTAAGCAGCAAGAGTGTGGGGAAAAAATACTGAAAAACATCATGAGCTTAGAAAGGCCTATAAACCGCTCTGGAATCTCAGTAGAGGGAGAGGAAAGGTACCAATGTTCGGGTTTCACTTTTCATGGCACTTTACTAAGCCAAGAGAATTTATCAAAGCCAGTGGGAGTGGGTTATACCCTCCTAGATGGAGTGGTCTAGACTTTAAGATATTTAAAGGTATCATGAATGAGTAGATAAGGGGCCTTGACTGTGGTTTTACTGCATACCCCTAGAGATGGTGGCATTCACAGTACAGTAACAACAAGCCTCAATCTCTATTCCTTGCTGTGCCCCTTGGTACACTTTGATTTCCTTGGGGGCAGATCTTTTGTCTGTACCCCTTGATGTACTTGTGTTCAGGTAAATCTGAATATTATCCCGAGCGGTGACCGTATCAAGAAACAGTCATTGATACTATATCAGAGCAAATAGTTGGTGTGGAGAATTGCCACTATTAAAATATGCCAGATTTTTAAAAGTTGCATACATTTTTTTAAATAGAGAAGAAAAGAAAGGAAAGAAAATGAATCAGAATAGGAATAAAGAAAATATAGTAGAATGCAATCTGAAGAAAAATTACTCTTGAGAAGTTCAAGCTATAAATAATGAGAATATGAAGTCAATAAAGCTAGAACTCAAATATTTTTAAAAGGGTGAGATGATAAATTAAGCATTTAAAAGTATTATTGTAGACCCAAAAAGTCAATTAGAATAGCAAGAAACAAGACAGCCAGTCAAAATTCAAATTACTACCTTGGAGAACAAGTATAAGATACAATAATTGTGGATGCAGAGAAAAGACAAAAAAAGCACACTAATTAGAAATTATAGATAAAAAAGGCCAACAAAGATAATCTGAGAATGCAGTTGTTACTACAGCACAGAAACTAGTAGCTGGATCAGAGAACAAAGATTCAATATAAAATACATAGTTTTTATAAGCTATTGCATGCCAGCTTCAAAGCCAAAGGAGAGAAAGCAATACAAATAATTTTAAATGTTAAATAATTCAGTAGAAGCACATTTTAATCATCTGAACAACTATTTCAATCCCCTGTTTTATTCTGAGAAAGATGTGAAATTATTGGGATTTCTCAAATTAGAGAAAGAAAGTCCCTGATAAAGAGTCAGAGGAATAATTATCTAAAACTATGGTCTCCATCAACTAATTTCATATAAGTATCTAAAATTCAATGAATAACCAGTACATACCTAATTCATGGCCTGAAACTTCCTGACTGGATTTGACAGACCTAAAAATATTTCAAAACCAGATGAACAAATCCTGTTAATGGCTTAAAAATCCCCACTGCCAAGTTTTATAAGCTATCTCTTTTTTTTTTATTAAGTTTTTAAATTTTAATTCAGATATGGTTAACATACAGTCTTATATTAGTTTCAGGTATACAATAGAGTGATTCAATAATTCTAGACATTATTCAGTGTTCATCATGATAATTATACTCTTTAATCCCTATCACCTATTACATCCATCCCCCCTCTGGTAAACATCAGTTTCTTCTTCATAGTTAAGAGTCTGTTTCCTGGTTTGTCCCTTTTTTCTTCCCCTATGCCCATTTGTTTTGTTTCTTAAATTCTCTTCTCTCCTTCCCACCCAGTCTAGTGTCTCGTACAGATGAGAGAAACCTGTAATGGCTACTGGTCTAAACATATGTATTCTCTCTTTACAAATTATATGTACTATTTTGAGTTTAAAAATATCAAAAACATAATTGATCATGATTTTATTTCTACCGCTCTTGAATGCTAAACTGAGGTTAATGGTTCTCTACAATATTGTGTGATATTCATATGGTACCAGAGATGTTTAACCATATTTTGAGACTCAGGAGAAACACAATTGATGTATTTGTAATTTCCAGTCTCCAGTCTTCCAATTCTCAAACCAGAGATTTCAATCTAAGCTTTTATAGCCCTCTGAACTAAACCATTACCCATGAAACTAGTCATGGTTATAGCCTTTTTCATCAACAATGATCTCCCTTTGCTTCCTTTTTTCGAGGTTTCACTGTATGATTCAAACAGCTGTTTGTCCATTATGAGACTTGTCTTCCCACACAGCACAGCTGCTTTCCCAGATCTTTCCAACCTTCTGCCCTAGCTCTGAATCTTTCTCTTGGCTCCACTTGCTGCAAAGTCTGCACCTGTGTCTTTGGACCCCAGGATCTCACAGGAACTGGAAAGGAACATTTTATTTTTCATAGATACATCTTAGATTATTTTCCTGCTTTTACTCCATCACATGAGGGGAAAAAATAACATATTAAATGAATTTTAACACTATAAAATGACTTTTTTAAGACTTAGGTAGAACTAGTAAATAGGTTATTAAGACAAATGGTCCATTCTCCAAACTTTATAAAGGGTAGGGCAGTTAGAAGAAATACTTTCCTTCTATGACTAGTCAGAGCATAATTTATGCTTTCATGAAATGTAAACCGTGACTGGTTTTTCCAGATTGTATATATACAAACTACCTAGTAGTGAACACGGCCTGTGTCCAAGCAGAAAGCATCCAGGGTGGAGCACTCACACTCATCTACCAACTGTAGCCATTCCTCAGCCCAAGCTGAAAGGTACTGACTCTCCATTAAAACCCTTGCTCTCTTACCTCAGAGTGAGCTTGGATGGAAATCACTGAGCTACAGGCACTAAAATGTAATATGACAAGTTCTGAAATAGATACCTCAAAATATTTCCCCTACTAGCATTTCAAAATAGTTAAAATCCTATCAATCATTTCCTAAATTTTAGTCTTAATTTTTTTTTCTTTTTAAAGATTTTATTTATTTATCCGACAGAGATAGAGACAGCCAGCGAGAGAGGGAACACAAACAGGGGGAGTGGGAGAGGAAGAAGCAGGCTCATAGCGGAGGAGCCCGATGTGGGGCTCAATCCCATAACGCCGGGATCACGCCCTGAGCCGAAGGCAGACGCTTAACAGCTGTGCCACCCAGGCACCCCTTAGTCTTAATTTCTGATCACTGAATCAAGGCAGCATTATGAGAATATAAATATAGTTCTGAATTTTACTGATTTGAGAAACCCAAATCTCACTGAAATTTTAGCAGGCATCAGAATTACCTGGAAGGATTCTTTTTTTTTTTTTTTAAGCTCCTTATTAAGGTATAATTGTCAAACAATAAATTGCAAGTTTGAGGTATACAATTATATATACACACACATGATACACAGGCGAACTCATAATCACGGTAATGAAAATATCACTCACCCCAAATATTCCTAGTGCCCTTATATAATCTCTCCTTCCTGCCCCTTTCTGCTCAGCCCTTTTTCCATTGCCACTGCCTTCCCAGGCAACCACTAATCTGGTTTGCATTTTCTAGAGTTTTATATAAGTGTAATCATATAGCATGCACTCTCTTTTTAGTCTGGCTTCTTTCTCTCAACATAATTTTCAGATTGATCCATGCTCTTGCATACATGAGTAGTTCATTTCTTTTTATTTCCGAAGAGCATTCCATTGTATAGATAAACATGTGTTTTACAATTCACCAGTTAATGGGCATTTGTTTACAGCTTTTGTCTATTAAAAGTGCAATTGCTATAAACATCCATGTACAATCCTTTTCATGGCCATAGTATTCTCATGAGTAAACAAAAAAGTAGAATGGATATATATCATATGGTAGATTTAAGCTTAATTATAAAAAACTGGCAATTTTTAAATTTTATTTTCCAAAGTAGTTGTGCTCTTTTACATTTCCACCAGCGTTATATGAAAGTTCCAGTTGCTCCAATACTTGGCATGGTCAGTCTTAACATTAGACATTTGCAATAGGTGTTGTGGTGTCTCACTTTCTATTTTGCATTTCCCTAGTGAATATTGATATTTAGTATTTTAATGTTTTTATTTGTCATCAGTATATCTTCTTTGAAGTATATGTTAAGATATTTTGCCCATTTTAAGTTTTTTTTCCTAAGTTTTGAAAATTGTTTTATATTGTCTAGTTACAGATTCTTTCATCAAATGTGTGATTTGCAAATACTTTCTCCCAGTCTAGCTTGTCTTTTCATTCTCTAAATACTGCCTTTCTAAAAGTTGCCATTCTTCTTTGTGTTTAAGTTCAGTTTATCAATCCTTTCGTAATGGATCATGCTTTTAGTGTTATATCTTCATCTCGCTTCACCCAAGCCAATGTTGTAAGAATGTTAACCCACTATGAGAATATGAATACATAATTTTGAATTTTACTGATCTGAAAAACCTAAGTCTGATGAATTAGATTTTGATGCAAATTTTAGCAGGCATGAAAATAAAAGGATCTTCTAAAACAACTTTAAGGTGTAATTGATAAAACAATAAACTACGTGTTTAAAGTATACAATTATATATGTGTGCACGCATATATACCCATGAAATTATTACCATAATCAAGGTAATAAACATACAATCAAGATAATAAACATATAAGTTCCAAAAGTTTCCCCATGCCCTTTTAAAATTCTCCTTTCTATGTTTTCTTTTAGATGTTATATGCTTAGATCTATCCTCCATTTTGACTTAATTTTTGTACATGGTGGAGGTAGACACTGAAGTATGTTTATTGCATAGGGATAGCCCAACTGTTAGGCAACATTTATTGAAAAGACTATTTGTTCATTGAATTGCCTTTGAGTCTTTGTTAAAAATCCATGAATATAGATATGTGAATCTATTTCTAGATTCATTTTTTTTATCTTGAAGCCAATATCACACTGTTACGATTTCTACAGCTTTATAAAAATTATTAGTTATGTAGTGTTAAGTTCTCCACCTTTGTTCCTCTTTTTCAGTCATTGTGGTTATTCCAGATTTTTTTGTATTTCCATATGAATTTTAGAGCATGGCCATTTTTATTAAAGACCTGATGAGATTTTGACAGTGATCACATTGAATATATGGATCAGTTTGGAGAGACTTGACATCTGAACAATATTAAGTCTTCCAAACTAATAACATGCTATCTCTCCATTTCTTTTAGGTTTCTTAAAATTTCTTTCAGGAATATTTTATAGTTTTTACTGTAACGTTCCTACATCTCTTTTGAAAATTATTCTTAAAGTACTTCATATTTGGGGATGTTACTGTAGATAGTATTGAATTTCAATTTCGATTTTCAATTGTTTGTGAGCATATAAAAGTTCACTTGAATTTTTTTATTAAACTTGTATCCTGCAGCCTTGTTAAACTCACTTATTCTAGTATATCTTTTGTAGAATCGATGAAATTTTCTTTGTACATGATGATTTTTCTCTGCTACTTCCTTTCCAATCTCAGCATCTATTACCTTTTTCTTGTTGTAATGCACTAAAACTTTGAGCATGGTATTGAATACAAATGGTAAGAGTGAACATTCTTGGCTTTTTCTTGATCTTATGGGTAAATAATTCAGTCTTTCACCATTAAGTATCATGTACCAGCAGGTTTTTTATAGATGTCTATAGTAGGTTGATGTTTCTTTCTAGTCCTAGTTTGCTGAGAATTTTTTTTTTATATCAATACTGGGTATTGGATCTGTCTATGACTTCCTACATCTAATGAGATGGTCACACTGTTTCTTTTGTTAGTTTGATAATTTGGTAAATTAGATTGTCAAATGTTAAAATAACCTGTATTCTTGGGATAAATCATATGTGATCTTGATGTATTATCATTATTATATATTGTTGGATTTGATTAAAATTTGATTAGGAATTTTTGCATCCATGCTCTAGAATATTGGAGGGCAGTTTTCTTTTGTGATATCTTAGTCTAGATTCCATGTCAGAGCAATGCTAGCATTGTAGAATTTATTGGGAAACATGCTCTTTTTAAATTTTCTGGAAGAGTATATACACTACTGGTATTATTTCTTGATTAAATGTTTGATATAATTTCCTAGTGAAGTTATCTGGTTCTGCAAGCGCTGTGTGGGAAGAATTTTAACTACGAATTCAATTACTTTACTCAATATGGGGCTATTCGAGTTACTTATTTCTTCTTGAGTAAGTTTTGGTCATTTTGGTCTTTGAAGGATACTTGGCCATTGCCTGTAAGTTGTCAAATTTATTGACCTACTTTTATTTTATTTTAAAGATTTTATTTATCTGACAGAGAGACAGCCAGCGAGAGAGGGAACACAAGCAGGGGGAGTGGGAGAGGAAGAAGCAGGCTCCCAGTGTAGAAGCCTGACATGGGGCTCGATCCCATAATGCTGGGATCACGCCTTGAGCCGAAGGCTGACGCTTAACGACTGAGCCACCCAGGCGCCCCTATTGACCTGCTTTTAAAATAATACTTCTTTATTGTCCTTTTAATACTTGTGAATTCTGTAATGATGTCACCTCTCTCATTCCTTATGCCAGTAATTTATACCTTCAGTCTGATATTCCTGGTCAGGCTGGCTAAAAGTTTAATTTTATTCATCTCAAATAATCAGCCTTTGGTTTTATTAATTTTCTCCATTTTTTATTTTGTTCCATAACAAAATACTTTGAATGCTATTTGCTCTTATTCTAGTTTCTTAAAATGAAAGCAGAAGTAATTTCAGTTTTTTCAAATATATAGTGCTGTAAATTTCCCAGTATTGTTTTAACTGTACTTCAAAAATTTGATATGCTGTATTTTCATTTTCATTCAATTGTTTTTTTGATCCACAGATTATTGGGAACTACATTTATAATTTCAAAATATTCAAGGATTTTCCAGAGATTTTTCAATTGTGGTCTGACAACATACTTTGTATGACTTGAATCCTTTTAAAATTGAGTCTCGACTTTTGACTTGGAACATGGTCTGTTTGGGTAAATGGATAGTGTACCCTTAAAGAATGCATATTCTGGTTTTTTTCTTTTTGGCATGAAGTGCTCTATGAAAGTCAATTAGATTAACCTGATTGTTAGTGTTATTAACACTTTAATATTCTTGGAATTTTTTGGTCTCTTTGTCTTGCGGAGTATTGAATCCCTGAGTAAGATTTTAGATTTGCCTGTATCACCTTGCTATTCTGTCAGTTTGGTCTTGTATATTTTGAAGCTCTATTATTAGGTGAATAAATGTTTAGGATTGTCGTCCTGAAGAAGTCACTCCCTTTATCACAGTGAAATAGTCATCTTATTCCTGGTATTATTTTTATGCTCTCAAATAGTTTGTCTAATATTAATAGAGCCACTCCAGCTCTTTTCATTAGTGTCTGTCAGGTAAACCTTGCCCCATTTTTTCACTTTTAACCTATTTGGATCATGATATTTAAAGTGGGTTTCTTTTTTTTTTTTTTTAAGATTTTATTTATTTATTCGACAGAGATAGAGACAGCCAGCGAGAGAGGGAACACAAGTAGGGGGAGTGGGAGAGGAAGAAGCAGGCTCATAGCGGAGGAGCCTGATGTGGGGCTCGATCCCATAACGCCGGGATCACGCCCTGAGCCGAAGGTAGACGCTTAACCGCTGTGCCACCCAGGCGCCCCTAAAGTGGGTTTCTTAAGGAGTATATATAATTGGATATGGTTTTTTACCCAATCTGACAATTTTTTTGCCTTCTAATTGGGGAGTTTTAAATCTTTACATTTAAGATGATTATTGATATGGTTGGATTTAAATCTACCGAGTCACTATTCATTTTCTAATTATCCTATCTATTCTTTGTTCGGTGTGCCCTATTTTTCTGCCACCTTTAGGATTGAAGGTTTTTTATTTCATTTTATGTTTTTGTTCCTTCTAGCTACATTCTTTGTTTTTGTAATTTTAATGGTCACTTTAAGATTTATGGTATAATTTTTTTTTTAACTTACCACCATTTACTTCAAGTGATATTATACTTCACGTATCGCAAAAGAATCTTATAATTGCATTTTCTTTCCTTCCACTCCTGGCTTCTGTGCTTTTGTTGCTACACATTTTACTTCTGTATGTTAAAAACCTCACAATACATTGGTACAATTTAAACAGTTGATTATCTTTTACAGGGAAATAAATAATTTTTTAAAAACTTTATATTTCCCCCTGTCATTACCGTTTCTAGAGCTCTTTATTTCTTTGTGTGAGCCCAGCTTGTGATTCATTCAAATCTGAGTTTTTGACTATCAAAATAATTTTTTCTTTGTTGGAACTCTTTCAGTACAAATTCCTTAATTATTTACAAAGCACTAAAATGTCCTTGCAGTCATATTGCAGCTATTTTCCTCATCATGGCTCCCCAAAACACAGACATTTTCAAAGTGACTTATTCCAGGTATTTTCTTGTCAACTAACCCTACTTTAGATTTCCTTATAAAATTCATGAGGGGACCCCGTAACTCATAAAACTAGAGGGTAATTTTTAAATAGAGAACTCACAAACCTATTTCTAGTTTTCTCCTAAATGTCAAAAGACCATAATGAATGGGAAACTTCTCAATGATTCATTGTGAAATGCCCTAAGGAATCAAATCGGAGAGCAGTGATATTATATGTTTCCCTGCTTAGTTCCAGTTTGACTCCCATCTTCCTCTAGGGTCTGTACTTTGTCCATGTTTGTGAAGTTCTTTTGTCAGATTACAAGGTTCCTGTCTGGGCAGACTTTGCTGTGTCTGTGTTGTATCATAGCTAATTAATATTAAAATTCTGATTGATTGTTGCCCCAGTATGTAAAAATGGCATGTAAGTCATGGTATCCTAAAATATAGACTATGTAACTTTGGAGGGAAGGAAAGTAAGAACCCTAAAGAATCCAAAAGAGCTGTCCTCTAGAGCAATAAAATTAGGATGCAAGAAGGGGTCTGTGTGACTGATTAGGAATGGCAGAATGCATTAATACACAGTGACAAAAAAGTCATTTCAAATGAGAACACTGATTGAAAGTTACTAGAGCAGAAGTTCCAAAATACATAGTCATTGATTTGTGATTAATCTGCTTTTCACATAGTGAATTGTACTTCCTGGTAAGAAGATGCAGTGATTTATTCATTTAAATGTAGTTAATAATGCTCCTGAGTAATGTAAGAGAAGCCTGTCAGAATCTGATAAGAGTAATTAAAGCCAGCTAATGCCAGGTAGCCATCAAATAAAATATTTATTAAAAGCTTGCTTTCCTGGGTATTTTACTTTATCCCAAGGGAACCAAAAACTAGTAAAACTCAGTTCCTATCCTAAAATATACTATAACTTAATAGAAAAAACACATAGTAGGAATTAAATATTTGTCAAAATATTAACCAATTTTACTGCAATATAAAATTTGAAATTATATCAGAAGATTCTTGGAAAAGGTGAAATTTATTCCAATTGAAAGCACTAAAACTTTCTGAAGAACTGGATCTTGAGATGCAGGATGATTTCAACATGTACAGATGAGGCCATAGGACAGTCTTCAGGAGAAAAGGAAATGCCTACCATTCAAAGCCTATTTATCATGTTGTGGTCACTGTCTCTTATATACAATAGCAAGAACAAAGACACAGAAATGAGAACAGGAAGAACAGTTTCCAGAAATGGGAAATCCCAGCTGGAGTGCTGTGTGATATAACAAAATTGATAAAGCTCAAATGATTGCAACCAAACAGTAGTGGACAATGAATTTAAGATTAAAATATCAATATTACAGAGAAGCTTATATAAATACAAACAAATTAGGAGTACACTGAGAAAAGAACAAATTCTTTGAGTTGTTAGAAGAATCCTAGAGATGTTCATTCAGGTCCAGGAATAGCACTTGTTCTCTTCAAACAGGAAAAAAAATCTTAAGTCTTGGAAAATTGATTTGAGTACTCAGAAGATTCCTGCCTCCTTAGTAGAAAACGATTAGTCCTAGACCAAATGTTGCTCTGGCTCTTGCTAACCAATCTTACAAGAAGACTCCAAAGGACCAAACTGTTTCTATGTAGCTTAACTACATCCTAAAACAAAGATCAAAATGTATAGGACTACAAAAAATATCTAGCACTCGAAAGGGTAAAATTTACAATATGAGTAAAATTAAAAATTATAGGCATGCAAAGAAGAAAATATGACCCAAAATGAAGAAAAATCAATTGAAACCAAACCTGAATGGACATAGATGTCAGAATTATCAGACAAGGACAATAAAACAATTGTTTTGCTTTGTTTATTCCTTTTTCAACAGGCCAGTTTGTCATTTCATACAGATTTAATGGTAAGATATTTACCACAGCCAATGTAAAGCAAAAACAGGTTTTCAAATCAAAGAAAAATCCTGTATTTAAGACGTTTGTTATGCAGTTGCTCTCCTTGACAATTATTATTCAAATAGAATTTTATTTTATTGACTTTAAAAAAATTAGTCTTGTGTTTTCCTGGAATTAGTGGCAGTTCTTATCAGCAATTCTCATTCTTCCTCTTCTTTATAATGTCTTTCTTGCTCTAGTACTTTTGTCCAAAATGTCATCTGCAGGATATCCCATTACTTCTCAAATAGGATGAAGTTTTTAGAAAAACTTTCCCTGTCAATAATACTGCCTATATTACTAACTTCATATGGTAACTTGTCATTACTTCGTTGTCTGACAGAATGGTGTAGTGCAAGTTTGTAATAGTCTTGTGCTCAGCGGCAGTGTTCAAATCCCAGATGTCAAACACAAATTCCATTCTTAGAGCAATGAACACAGTGGTTTCCAAACTGGGCTGAATCACTAGAATCACCTGGAGAACTTTTTACAACATGCAAATAACCAGGCTCTACATCAGATCAATCAAATCAGAATCTTTAGGAGTGGGGCCTGACCATTATATTTTTTTAAAGCTCCAAAGTGCTAAGTAGTCTAGGTTAAGAAGTCTTGAGCCCTAACTTCTCTCATCCTTAATTCAGGATACTAAGAGTGACACTACACTGTTCATTTGTCTCTTAAGTATTAAAAGAGAAAGATAAAAATATATCATGCCTCAAAACATTTGAAAGCCTTTCTCACAAGCAGACCTTAAATGACTTCTGGGAATAAGTCCATTCTCTTTTTGATAAAGGTACATTCATCTTTCTCTTATTTTCTAAAAACATTAAAGTGTATCAGAATGGGTGAACCAGTAATTCTTTTTTTTTTTAATTGAAGTATAGTTGACACACACTTCTACATTAGTTTCAGGTGTACAACATAGAATTCAACAATTCTATATGTTAAGCTCACCACAAGTGTAGCTACCATCTGTCACCATACAATGCTATTGACTATATTGTCTTTGCTGTACCTTTCATCCCTGTGACTTATTCTACAAATGGAGTCTAAACTTCCCATTTTCCTTCTCCCATTTTGCCCATTCTCCCACCTCCTCCCCTCTGGAAACCACCAGTTCCCTACTTTTATGGTTCTGTTACTGTTTTTTGTTTTATTTTGTTTTGCTTTTTAGATTCCACATATAAGTGAAAACAGATGATATTTGTCTTTCTCTGTCTGACTTATTTCACTCAGCTTAATGCCATACAGGTCCACACATGTCGTTGCCAAGTGGCAAGGTCACGTTCTTTTTTATGACTGTAATATTCAGTAGACATATACACACCACTTCTTTATCCATTCATCTATGGATAGACACTTGGATTGCTTCCATATCTCAGCTATTGTAAATAATGCTGCAATAAACCTAAGAGTGCATATATCTTTTTGAATTAGTGTTTTTATATTCTTTGGTTAAATAACCAATATTGGAATTATTGGATCATATGTTATTTCTATTTGTAATTGTTTGAGGTATCTCCCTACTGCTTTCCACAGTGGCTGCACCCAACATTCATGAGGAAAACCAGTGATTCTTTTTAGTTTTTATTCAAATTCCAGTTATTTAACATATAGTGCAACATTAGTTTCAGGTGTACAGTATAGTGATTCGAGACTCCCATTCAACACCCAGTGCTCATCATAAGTGCACTCCTTAATCTCCATCACCTATTTAACCCATCCCCCCACCCACCTCCCCTCTAAAAGCCATCAGTTTGTTCTCTACAGTTAACAGTCCATATCTTGGTTTTCTTCTCCCACCCCCATTCATTTGTTTTGTTTCTTAAATTCCATATTTTTGAAATTGGTATATCTTTCTCTGACTTGTTTCACTTAGCATCATACCCTCTAGCTCCATCCATGTCATTGCAAATGGCAAGATTTCATTCTTTTTGATGGCTGTGTGTGTGTGTGTGTGTGTGTACACATACACATGTTCTTTACCCATTCATCTATTGATGGAGACTTGGGCTGTTTCCATGATTTGGCTATTGTAGATAATGCTGCTATTAATATCAGGATGCATGTATCCCTTTGAATTAGTATTTTGTATTCTGTAGGTAAATATCTAGTACTGCAATTCCTGGATCATAGAGTAGTTCTCTTTTTAACTTTTTCAGGAATCTGCATATTGTTTTCCAGAGTAGCTGTGCCAGTTGGCATTCCTACCAACAGTGTGAGAGGGTTCCTTATTCTCCACATCCTCGCCAACACCTGTTTCTTCTGCTGTTGATTTTAGACATCCTTACAGGTGTAAGATGATTTCCCATTGTAGTTTTGATCTGCATTTCCCTGATAAGTGCTGATGAGAATCTTTTCATGTGTCTTGTTGGCCATCTGTATGTTGTCTTTGGAGAAATGTCCATGTTTTCTGCCCATTTTTTAACTGAATTATTTGTTTTTTGGGTGTTAAGTTTTATAAGTTTTCATATATTTTGGATACTAACCCTTTATCAGATATATCATTTGCAGATATCTTCTCCCATTCTGTAGGTTGCCTTTTAGTTTTGTTGATTGCTTTCTTTGCTGAGCAGGAGCTTTTTATTTTGATGAATTCGCAAAGGTTTATTTTTGTTTTTGCTTCCCTTGCCTCAAGAGATCTTTCTAGGCAAAAGTTGCTATAGCCAATGTCAAAGAGGTTACTGCCTATGTTCTTTTCTAAGATTTTTATGGTTTCAGGTCTCACATTTAGGTCTTTAATCCATTTTAAATTTATTTTTGCATGTGGTGTAAGAAAGTGGTCCAGTTTCACTCTTCTGCTTGTTGCTGTCCAGTTTTTCCAACACCATTTATTGAAGAGACTGTCTTTTTTCCATTGGATATTCTTTTCTGCTTAATCTAAGATTAATTGACCGTGTAGTTGTAGGTTCATTTCTGGGTTTTTGATTGCGTTCTTTTGATCTATGCTTCTATTTTTGTGCCTGTACTATACTGTTTTGATAACTACAGTTTTGTAATATAATGAAGTCTGGAATTGTGATGCCTCCAGCTTTGCTTTTCTTTTTCAAGATTGCTTTGGCTATTCGATGTCTTTGTGGTTCCAGTTTTGGATTGTTTGTTCTAGCTCTGTGAAAAATGTTGTTGGTATTTTGATGGGGATTTCATTAAAGCTGTAGATTGTTTCGTATTATATACATTTTAACAATATTTGCTCTTCCAACCCATAAGCATGGAATATCTTCCATTTCATGTGTCATCTTCAATTTCTTTCATCAGTGTTTCATAGTTTTCAGAGTACAGGTGTGTTACCTCTTTGGTTAGGTTTATTCCTAGGTGTCTTATTGCTTTTAGTGCAATTGTAAATAGGAGTGATTCCTTAATTTCTCTTTCTGCTGCTTCATTATTGGTGTATAGAAATGCAATAGATTTCCATATATTGATTTTGTATCCTACAACTTAGTTCATTTATCAGTTCTGGCAGTTTATTGGTGGACTCTTTGGGTTTTCTATATAATAATCATGCCATATGCAAGTAGTGAAAGTTTGACTTCTTCCTTGCTAATTGGGATGCCTTTTATTTCTTTTTGTTGTCTGATTGCTGTGGCTAGGACTTCCAGTACTGTGTTAATAACAGTGATGAGAGTGGACGTCCCTGTCTTGTTCCTGACGTAGAGGAAAAGCTCTGTTGTTCCCCATTGAAGATGGTATTAGTTGAGGGTTTTTCATAGATGGCCTTTATTATGTTGAGGTATGTTCCCTCTAAACCTACCTTTTTGAGGGTTTTCATCATGAATGGATGGTTTATGCTTTTTCTGCATCTATTGAAATGATTATATGGTTCTTATCCTTTCTTTTATTAATGTGGTGTATGACATTGATTTTGCAAATACTGAACCACCCTTGCAAAGCAGGAATAAATCCCACTTTATTATGGTGAATAATTTTTTTTAATGTATTGTTGGATTAAGTTTGCTAGTATTTTGACAATTTTGGCATCCATGTTCATCAGGGATATTGGCATATAGTTCTTTTTTAGTGGAATCTTTATTTGTTTTTGATATTAAGGGAATGCTGGCCTCATAGAATGAATTTAGAAGTTTTCCTCCCATTTCTAAATATTTAGTATTCCTCTGGAAGACATCTGGTCCTGGACTTTGGTTTGTTGGGAGATTTTTGATTACTGGCTGAATTTAATTGCTAGTAATTGTTCTGTTCAAGTTTTCTATTTCTTTGGTAGTTTTGGTAGTTTATATGTTTCTAGGAATTTATCCATTTCTTCCTAGTTGTCCAATTTGTTGGTATATAGTTTTTCATAATATTCTAGTATAATTGTTTCTGTTTCTGTGGTGTTGGTTGCAATTTTTCCTCTCTCATTGTGATTTTATTTATTTGGATTCTTTCTCTTTTTGATAAGTTTGGCTAGAGGTTTATCAATTTTATTAATTTTTTCGAAGAATCAACTGGTTTCATTGATCTGTTCTATTTTTTAGTTTCTATATCATTTATTTCTGCTCAAATCTTATTTCCTTCTGGTTTTGGGTTTTTGTTCTTTTTCTAGTACTTTTAGGTATAAGTTTAGGTTGTTTGAGACTTTTCTTCTTCAGGTAGGCCTGCATTGCTATATACTTCCCTCTTAGGACCACTTTTGCCAATCCCAAAGGTTTTAGACTGTTGTGTTTTCATTTTCATTTAAAACCAGTGATTCTTTTTTGTTGTTGTTGTTGTTGTTATTTCTGACTTTTGTGTGGTAACAGGGAGAATGGCACATTGGATGTGCAGGAGGCTTGGCAGAGATTCAGTTGAGAATCTGAAGAAAAGAAACTGTGGGTCCTCTTTCAAGAAACATACATGGGCACACACAACAAAGGGGGTTTCACACATGCCCTGAACCCCAAATGTGACACAGATCAAAATTCTCTACCCCAAATTCCAAGGCGGAGAGCAATTACTGGTTTGTCCTGTTTCCTAAAGGCCTGGATGCCTGAAACCAATCGTTAAAGCTTCAGGGAGCTTTTCCACACTTATTTTATGGTTACTAGAATGTCAGTCAAACTAAGCTATTCATAGAATACCTCTCTCTCTCTAAATACGCTCATTCCTGATAAACAGTTAATAAAGCATTCCTTCCTGTCAGACAAGACAAACAGGAAATGATCTACAGAACACAGCATTTTGATCCTAAGGATTCCTTTAAGCTCTAGTGATGTGACGAGCTTTGTGGTACATGGAGTTCTAATCAGTCAGGAGAGAGGAATATGTCATACAGAAGCTTGCCTTCCACCTTCCCCAGTCATTAGGGAATAAGTACACATGCAGGCAGCTCCTTTAGTTATTATTTAGATGAAACCACTAACTAATAGCTCATTCCCCCTCCTCCCAGATTAGCAGTGATGTGAACTATGTGTTGTCAAACCAGTGGGCTTTTGTGATGAGCTGTTCACTTACTGTAATAACTAATGCTCTTTGCTTTTTGTTAAAACTTGTCATATTTATATATGTTAGATTCTTCAATCATGTCAATGAGTCCCACATCACCAATCATCCTTTCTTCCGTCTTGGAACTATTAAATGTGATAGATGATTTTATGGCTTTTATCTCACATAATAAAATGATCCTGTTTTCAAGGAACTTTCTTATATTTATCTCTTCCTTATACTTAATTAACCATTTTCTTTTTCCAAAAGTGTCTTCTTCAAAGTAGTAAAATGTATATCAAAACCCAACATTATAAAATGAATTATATTGAGAATCAGGCATTCAAGCCCAGATGGATCTAGTGGTATGCCAGTAAATGTTTAACAGACTTTCCAAATAAAAGAAGTCCCAGCCCTGATTTGTAGCATTTAACAATTTCCATGTGTAAATACTCCTATCATGGCTAATTTTATGCTACCAAAATGATGTCAGCTGTCTAACAAAATTCTTGACAATTTAACAGCTCTCACAACGCAATTCCAGCCAGCTCTAGCACACCATGGTATTGATCTAATCAAACTTTCAACTGTATCTTCTTCCCATGTTTGCTTGAAGAACTAGTCATTCATTTTTTTTCTCCATTGGAATCCCACCCCTTTGCTCATTCTACTTAACTGGAAAGCTCTTACCTTATCACCAGTCATAATCATAACTACCCTTCAAAAATGTGCTCATGGACAATATCTTCTAAGGGCATGTTTTTATGCTTCCAGATGAGTTGAAATCCTCTCTGTTTTGATATCACCCTATATTTTGTAGCACATTTCAATATCTACTTTGCATTATTTTATTTATGCAGATCTTATTTTCCCTAAGATATTGTATATACTTTGACAGTAGGATCCATTCTAATTTATCTTTATAGTTCTTAAAATACTTAGAAAGGTATTTTGTTCATAGTAGATGCAACACATCTATTTGTTAATTAAGCATAAGTACACATGAGAAATTTCATCTGCATAAAAATAAGAATATACAATGTTAATTTTAAACTTCAAATATAAACTAAAACAAATTAATTACATAGGATGAATTAATAGGGCTGTGATTTAAACCAAATAAATTCTGTATAATACATTAGGCATTTTGCTAATTGACAAAACTAAAACTGTGTTATTCTATCTAACTAAAAAAAAATCCTAAAATCTACTCAAATAATTTAACAAATATAGAACTTTGTAATAAAGAATATTATGTAAAAACTAAGAAACAAAGTCCACATGTACAAAGTAAATATGCTGAGGAACTCCTGAAGAATGGGTATTTTCAACTTTCTTCTATTATGTATAAATAATGACTAATACATAAATAATTATATAAATTATATATTTCCTGAAACTTTCTGTTTCAACAATTAAGAAGCCTAATATACTTGGTGGAAAGGACCTATATTTTTCTGAAAATTTCAAATCAAATTCAACCAAATTTTAGACAGTCAACTTAAGTAGAAAACTCTTAAATTTTCAGGGATATGTTATTATGGGTATAAAAGTCAACCTATTCTCTTCTCCTTGTATTTCTTCTTTCTTCCTTTTGACCAAATTATTTTTTCCATTTGTCGTTTGCAGAGGTCAAAGTCAAATCAATTTTACTTCCTCATTTTGAATTCTGTGATAACAAGGAGTTAGAGTGATGGCACTTTATTTAAAATGAAAAATAATTTTCCACCTTAACAAGCATTGATACTTTATTCAGAATAAAAAACAAAACATACAAAGAAACGAATACTTTCATCCAAAAGGAATGTTGATTAGGCCAATAATTAAGACATTGAAATTATACAGGTTGCTATTGAGCCCCATGCTGCTGCCTTGTCAGAAAAGGGTTCAATTCTAAGGTAATGATCCCAGTTAGGACTTAATCTTTCTGAAAATTATCTCCTGTACACTTTTGGCATTTCCAAGAACCCGTTTCCATAGCTTATTATAGGGACATTTCAAAAATTTAGTACATATTTGGGCACCCAAAGTTTTTGGTTTGCATTTATCTGGTAAAATAATTTTATTCACAGTTTTGATGTGTTTGTGTTATATTTGCTCTCCCTCCTTTGAGTTTCACTGTCCTTGGAATTCAGTGACCTTATTTTTTAACTTTTTTCTTGTTTTATTTAGATATAGTTGACATGTAACATTGTATACCTTAAATGTAATACAAACACTAGTTTATGTATATATTGCAAAATGATTACCACAATGTTAACATCATCATCTTACCTAGTCACAAGTTTTTTCCCGTGAAGAAAACTTTTAAGATCTAGTCTTCATGTTGTATATTACATCCCCTAACTTATTTATCTTGTAAATGGAATTTTATGCCTTTTGACCAGCTTCACCCAATTCCCCCACTCCTCATAACTTGCCTCTGACAAACCACAAATCTAATGTCTATTTCTATGAGATTATTTTTTTATTCCACATATAAGTGAGATCATGCAGTATTTCTTTCTCTGTCTAGCTTGTTTCACTTAACACAATGCCCTCAAAGTCCATCCAATGGGAGAATGTGGTTTTTTTAATTGCTGGATAGCATTCCATTATTCAAACATATACATATAATATATGTATATCTGTGTGTGTGTGTGTGTGCGCGCGTGTGTGACTTTTTTATCCACTCATCCATCAACTTAGGTTGTTTCCTTATTTTAGCTATTGTGAATAACACTGCAGTGAACATGGGGTACAGATCTCTCTTTGGGTCAATGATTTCATTTCCTTCAGATATATATCCAGAAGTGAAATTGCTGGATCACAATGTAGTTCTAGCTCTACATTTTTGAGGAACTTTCATAATATTTTCCATAGTGCATGCATCAGTTTATATTCCCACCAAAAGTGCACAAGGGTTTTCTATTCTCCATATCCTCACTAGCATTCGTTACTACATGTCTTTCTGATGACAGTTATTCTATCAGGTGTGAGGCGATATCTCGTGGTTCTCATTGTGGTTTTGATTTACATTTCCCTAATTAGACATGTTGAGCACCTTTAATGTACCTGTTGGCCATTTGTCTTTTTTTTTTTTAATTTGTTACCAACATTTTAATTATTTATTTATTTATTTATTTATTTATTTATTTATTTATTTATTTTTGTGCTAAACTTTTTTTTGTATGTCTTTTGAAAAAAAAAAAAGTCCACTCAGGTCCTTAGCCTGTTTTTAAATTAGATTATTTTTTGCTAATGAGTTTTATGGGTTCTTTGCAGATTTTAACCCTTATCAGAAGTGTGGTTTGCAAGTATTTTCTCCCATCACATAAACTGCCTTTTCATTTTGTTGATCATTTCTTTTGCTGTGCAAAAGATTTTTAATTTGATATAGTACCACTTCTGTGATTTTGATTTTGTTGCTCGTGCTTTAAGTATCATAGCCCAAAAAATCTCTGCTGATACCCATGCCAAGAAGTGTTTTCCCTGTTTTTTCTTATAGGGGTTTTGTAGTTTCAAGTCTTACATTTAAGTCTTTAACCCATTTTGAGTTAATTTTTGTGAGTGATATAAGATGGGGGTCCAGTTTCAATCTTTTACATGTGAATATCCAGTTGTCCCAGCACCATTTATTGAAGAGACTGTCTTTTCTCCATTGAGTATTCATGGTTTTCTTGTCGAATCATGTAATTCGTGGTTAGAAAAAAATTTACTATTTCCTTTCCAATTCAGATGTCTTCTATATTTTTTTCCCTGATTTCACTGGCTAGAGCTTTGAGTATGTTGAATAGGAGTGGTGGAAGTGGGCACCCTTGTCTTATTTGTAATCTTGGAGGAAAGGCTTTCAACCTTTCACTATTGAGTATGATGTTAGATATGGAGTTGTCATATATTGCTTTTGTTATAGGGGTATTCCTTCTATACCCAATTTGTTGACTCTTTATATCATGAATGGATGTTAATTTTGTCAAGTACCTTTTCTGCATCCACTGAGATTATCATATGATTTTCATCTTTCATTCCATTTATGTGGTTGATCACATTTACTATATATTGAACCATACTTGCATCTCAGAATGAAACCACTTGATCTTGGTATATAATCCTTTTAATGTTCTGCTGAATTTGGTTTTCTAGTACCTTAAGAATTTATGCATCTATATTCATCTGGGATATTGGCCTGTAGTTTTCTTTTCTTGTAGTGTCCTTATTTGACTTTGGTATCAGAGTAATACTATCCTTGCACAATGAGTTGGAAGCACCCCCTCCTACCTCTTCAAATTTTTGGAAATTTGAGAAGGAATGGGATTAATTATTTAAATGTTTGCTAGAATTCACCAGTGAAATTATCTAGTCCCTAGCTTTTTTTGTTGTTGGGAGGCTTTTGATTATTGATTCGATATCCTTACTCATTATTAGTCTGCTCAGATTTTGTATTTCTTCCTAATTCAGTCTTGACAGGTTGTGTGTTTCTGGGAATTTATCCATTTCTTCTAGGTTGTCCAGTTTGTTGGCATATATTTATGGTAGTCTCGTGATTCTTTGTATTTCTGTAGTATGAGTTGTAATATTTCCTCTTTCACTTATACAATTTTATTGATTTGGGTCCTTTCCCTTTTTTTCTTGGTTAGTCCAACTAAAGATTTGTCAATTTTCTATTCAAAGGACCAACTCTTATCTTTATTAGTCTTCTTTTTTTATTGTTTTCTGGTTATTTCAATTCTCTTCTGATCTTTATTTCCTTCCTTCTGCTAACTTTGGGCTTAGTGTGTTCTTCTTTTCCTAGTTCCTTCAGGTGTAAAATGAGATTGAGATCTTTCTATTAATGTAAGAATTTAGAACTATAAACTTCCCTCTTAGAACTGCTTCTCCCATAAAGTTTGATATTTTGTTTCTGTTTTCCTTTGCTTCAAGATATTTTTTCCTTTTAGTTTCTTCTTTGATTGATTAGTTTTTCAGGATAGTGTTGTTTAATTTCCATATATTTGTGAATTTTCTAGCTTTCCTTCTATTGATTTCTAATTTCATACCATACGGTCAAGAAATATACTTGATATGACTTCAATCTTCTTAAATTCACTAGTACTTGTTTTGTAGCCTAACACATGGTCTATCCTATAAAATGTTCCATGCACTTGTGAGAAGTATATGTATTTTGCTTTTGTTGTACGAAATATATTGTATAGGTCTATTAGGTCCATTTGGTTTATAGTGCTGTTTAAATCTGTTTTCTTATTGACTATCTGGTTAATCTATCCATTGCTAAGAGTGGAATATTAAAGTTCCCAACTATTGTAATGCTGTTTATGTCTCCTTTTATTTCTGTTGGTATTTGCTTTGTATATTAAGGTGCTCTAAAGTTTGGTGTATACATATTTATAATTATAGCTTCTTGATGAATTGACCCTTTTGTCATTATATAATGACTTCTTTTGTTTCATTTTGTTCAGCATTATTAGTTTTGTTTAGCTTTCTCTGTGTTCTTATAGTTTGCTGAATTCCTTTAAGAGAATTTTTTTTCTGAATTCTGATAGTTCATAGATCTCCTTTACTTTAGAGTCAGTTATTGCAGCTTTATAAGTTACCTTTGGTAATGTTATGTTTAACTGATCTTTTATGGTCCATGGTTATCTACCTTGGTATCATACATTTGAGTAAGTGGTATGCTTTTTCAAGCTCTCGGGTTCATGTTAGCAGAGACATTCCTTCACCAGGCAGCTCAGCGTGAGGTTCTGGATGGCTCAACGGATTGTATCCTTGGGCAGATGAAACACTTGCTCTCAGGGTCTCTTTTAGGGCAAGGCCACTGCCCAAGCCCTGAGGTCAAGAGGGTAAGTTACTGCTGGCTAGAAACAGTTGGATAGGACTGCTGGCTTCATTCCCTGACTGAGCATGACTATAGAAAGGACTCTTTGGTTCCCTGGATTATCTGGCCAACCTTCTCAGTCAGGTGAGACTAGGTATACACAGTAGTAAGTGGGGCTCTGAATTAGCTTCACTGACAAGGCAGGATGGCAGAATGGGCTTTTGTTTGAGAACCCAAATCAGGCAGTGAGCCACACATGAGTCCCCTGACCAGATGAACTCACCTGCTTTCCTCAGAAGACAGGCAGAGCCAATGGCTAGGCTCTCTGCTCACATGATACTACAAGCAGGGCTATAAGTAATCATAATACTATCCTTCCAAGTGAACCTTAATCTCACCAAAACTAACCTGATTAGCATTTAAAGTCATCTCATCACAGCTTTTTATAGATTTATAATTTCTTATAATTTATTCCAAATTTATAATTATTCCATAATTTATTCCTGTCAAAACTTTTCCCTGCCTATTTTCCATTCTGCCCCAATTTCTGAAATTTTCCTTTCCATATGTAAATTCTAAATTATCTTCAATATTTCATTATTGGAATTGGTTCACAGAATAACATAGCTTTATTGTACTCATGGCATGGGATGTTATGAAGGGCTAAAGCATTTTATGTTATGTACACAGATAATTAAATCCAGTCCAAAGAAGGAAAGAAAATTGAGACAAAAAGCAGAGAAACAATGAAAAATAATCATGTCACACAGAGAAAGTAACTTTGATCCTTGACATTCTCCAGTTCCTGATTCCAGTCCCTTGTGAGATTGAGATGATCTTTCTTGAGTTTGAAAATAAATCTCTGCCTTACTCTTCAATTAAAATTTTTTATGTTAATCTAAATGGATTTCTTTGATTTACAAATAAAGTTCAATGTGACAAATAGATACAATATGGCAAATGTATATGATAAATTATATAATATAGTAAATATATGATATGGAAAAATGTTCTAAAATTAATGTGAAAATAACAGTAGAAATTGATCTTTATAAAAATATTAGAGAAACTGTAATTATCACTTAGCAAAGTTCTCATTTTTGAGATGTACCTCTCCCCAACTTTATCTCCAAAAGGTTAACAAAAGAAGAGAAAATAAAATTTAAAGGACTTTAAATCCCAAGGGAGAGCTTGACCTTACCAGTTGAGAAAATGACACACTTCCCTTCAATCTTTCCAATGATTTTGTTTTCAATATGATATTTAAGGAAAGGAAGTAACTCAGTGACTCAGTTGTGACCAAAGTCCAGTCAGATGAAAACTGGGCACACAACAAAGTGACCCAAACAAGTTAAAAACAAAACAAAACAAAAACCACCATGGGAAAGAACCAAAATAGAAGACTTAGAGAACTACCAGTAGTAAAATGGAAGTATAAGTAGGTGGATACGTAGTCAAGAGGAGGGGATGGAGAACACTTGGAGAATTTTTAAATCTCAGGGGACAAATTAAAATGATTATTTTTCTGGAAAAGGAGATCAGAAACACAGATGGTAGACAATATGGCCTTATTTCTTTAAGAACTAGACTCTGGTATAATATATAGAATCTCCTGAGACTTGGAAAAAATGATCAGAATGGGAAATGGAATAATCTACACAGAAAGGGATTTTTAAGTAAAAATGTCTGCCACCTGTTAGATATATGATAACAATTGAACAAGATTCCATAGGTCATTTTTCACACACCAAGTATAAAGACATTTTATTTGGACCATTTTGTGGGAACCACTATGAGCAGCTGCACAAGGAAGAGAAAATATTTATCACAGTTTAAATTTATTTTTGGTAACAAGTATTTTTTTAATTCATAATTCAGGTTTTTCCTCACATATATAGTTGTGATAAATGAATGCCTTGAAAAATCACTAATTTTTTTTCTGAATATACCTTTCCTATCAAATGTAACAAATGATGACTTTTATACACCTAGCATTCTTGAGACCCTGCCCAAAACTCCTTATCACATCATGAAATCCATTCCAAATCTCACACTTGCACTATTGGTTGCCATTTAGAATATATCCAGAGAAGGTAGGAATAAAAGCTAATATATTCTATGTACTCTCATAAAGAATTCATCACCCCTTGCTTTTATTGGTATTTTACTGAATATCCTCACCATATCTACTAATGTATCTGATGCAAATTAGTCAAGAGCAGAAAAACTATATATGTAGTTTTATAGTTCTTCTAATGAGCCATGGGATTTCATCCTTATGCACCTTTGTTTATATTGGTCTCAGCCTGGAAGAATATCTACAAACAGCACCCTGCTATTTCCCTCAGACTGGTAACACCTACTCGGATCACTTTTTGTGGAAATCCTTTTCTGATTCCTCCAACTAAATTGACTACTTAAAACTTCTGTATCCTTTCCACAAATGTTTGCAATAGGTTGTATTTTTTTCTCTACATGTCTGTTTTCTCATACACTAACTGTATAAGATCACAAATTCTTAGAAGGCAGATGTATCTTTGTATATACCAAGCCTATTAATCCTAGCATAAGTGCTTCATAAATGTTCCTTAAATGTTACTGGTAAATAGGGTATAAAACTTCATAGTTTATCAAGTACATCATCACATCATCACATTTTGATCTTTCTATATCACAGGTACTTAGGGGAAATATCATTCATCCTGTTGACAGTTAAAGAAATGAAAGCTCAAAGTATTGTCTTCTGTCCAAGTTCCCAGAACTAATATGGAACAGATTTCACAAGTCTTACTGCACTGCTCTCATACAACAAATTGCTTCTCATTGTTCTAAACCACTTCTCACTGGAGAGCTAAATATTTTTTTAAACTGTATTTTAAAAATGCAAATGATTTTGGCACAGCTAGCTATATATTATCTACTACATATATTTGGATCTGGAAATACATTTTTTAACTCCACATTTAAGGTAAGCCTTGCCAAATCCAACCAGTCACATGAGCCTGAATTAATCTCAACATAGCATCACATATTATAATATCTCACAAGTGGGATAGATGTGCACTCCAAACCAAATGCCTCACGTAGTATGTTTTGACTTTTGACTTGTTTAGGATTTTCAACAGATGATTTAATGCTTTCTTGTTTCCACCCTAAATTGAATTCCACATGCTATATAAGAGGAGGTGTTCTTAGTATGGAGGCCAACTCTAGGAGACATACAAAAACAAAAAAAAAAAGTTTCACGTTCCTGAATCAGAGCTTAAACTTTGACCCAAGGTCCTTGTCTCCAGTAATAAGAATTGGTGTTAGCAAGTGATGCTGGAGAAAGGAAATATCTCCACAAACAAATGCTGTTTTATTATAGACATGGAAGTAAAACTGTGCTTTAGTCAAGCAAACCTTTACCAGTTGTGCTAGGTGCAAAAATGAAAGGACCATTAGCAACAGTTCTTTGTGACTCTTCTCTCTTTGGAACCTGGTGTTAGTTTGTCCCAGGATTCTGAACTGGAATTAAAAAGCACATCTTGGATTTGCTGATTTAAGTTATTACTTACTGCAGAGATATAATAAATGAAAATACCCACCTACTATCCCCAAATCATCAAAAGCATTTAGTTATCTGAAATTCAAAGTGAAAATTATTTTTAATAAAATATTTTATTTCATTATTTTTTACTGAAATACAATTGGTATATAATTTTATATTAGTTTTAGGAGTACAACATGTTGATTTGACAATTCTATACATTACTGAATTCTTACCACAATGTGTAGCCACCATCTGTCACCATACAGTGTCATGACAAAATTATCAGCTATATTCACTATGCTATATTTTCATTTATATTTTTTAAACTGTGACCTATTTACTTTATAACTGGAAATTTATACCTCTCAATCCCCTTTATCTGTCTTGCCTATCCTTCACCAACCTGCCTTCTAGCAACCACCAGTTCTCTGTATTTAAGAATCTGTTTTGGGGCCACCTGGGTGGCTCAGTTGGTTAAATGGCTGCTTTTAGCTCAGGTCATGGTCTCAGGGTCCTGAGATGGAGCCCCACCATCAGGCTCCCTCCTCAGCAGGAAGCCTGCTTCTCCCTCTCACTCCCCCTGCTCATGCTCAATCTCTCTCTCTCTGTCAAAGAAAATCTTAAAAAAAAAAAAAAATTCTGTGTTTTGTTCATTTGTTTCATTATTTAGATTCCACATGTAAGTGAAATCATATGGTATTTGTCTTTCTCTGAGTTATTTCACTATAATATACTCTAGGTCTAACCATGTTGTCACAAATGGCAAAATCTCATTCTTTTTTATGTCTGAGCAATATTACATATATATATACACACACACATATATATATATATTCTCTGCTTTATTCATTTATCAGGGGACACTTGGGTTACTTCTGTATCTTGGCTATTGTAAGGGTGCATATATCTTTTTCAAACTAGTGTTTGTGTAGATAACCAACCAGTAGTGAAATTACTGAATCATACAGCATTTCTATTTTATATTTTGAGGAAACTCTGTTTTTCCACAGTGGCTGTACCCATTTACGTTCTCCCCAACAGTGCAGAGGGTTCCTTTTTTTTTTTTTTTTCCATGTCCTCACCAACACTTGTTATTTCTTGTCTTTTTGATAATAGTCATTCTGACTGATGTGGGGGATATTTCCTTGTGGTTTTTATTTGCATTTCCCTGATAATTAGTGCTGAGCATTTTTTCTGTTTGTCCTCTGTATGCTGACTTTGGAAAATGTCTATTCAGGTCTCTGTAGATTTTTTAATTGGATTGTTTTTGTTGAGTTTTATGAGTTCATAATATATTTTGGATATTAACCCCTTATTGGATATATCATTTGCAGATATCTTCTCTGATTCAGTAGGTTGCCATTTATTTTGTTGATGGATTTCTTTGCTGTGCAAAAGGCTTTTATCTTGGTGTAGTCCCAATAGTTTATTTTTGCTTTTGTTTCCCTTGTCTCAGGAAGCATAACCATAAATATGTTGCACAGACAAGTGTCTTAAGAGATTACTCCCTACATTTTCTTTTAGAAGTTTTATGATTTCAGGTTTCGTATTTAGGTCTTTAATACATTTCGATTTTATTTTTGTGCATGATGTAAGGAAGTAGTCTAGTTTCATCTTTTTGCGTGTAGCTGTCGACTTTTCCCAATGCCATTTATTGAGTACACAGTCTATCTCCATTGTATATTCTTGCCTCCTTTGTCATAGATTGGTTGATCAAGACCTGGTTTTACTTCTGGGATCACTCTTCCATTCCGTTGAACTACATGTCTATTTTTGTGCCAGTACCATCCTGTCTTTATTACTATAGCTTTGTAGTGTATCTTAAAATCTGGAATTATGATACCTCCAGGTTTGTTCTTCTTTCATAAGTTTGTTTTGGCTATTTGAAGTCTTTTGTGGGTCCATAAAACCTAAAATTTGAAAATGCTAAATTCTTTGAAAAATGCCATTGGTGTTTTGGTAGGGATTTCATTGAATCTGTAGATTGCTTTGGGTAATGTGGACATTTTAATGATATTAATTCTTCCAGTACATGAGTATGGTGTATCTTCTTTCCATTTGTAGGTATCATCTTCAATTTCTTTCATCAGTGTCTTACAGTTTTGAGAGTATAGGCCTTTCACCTCCTTGGTCAAATTTATTCCTAGGTATTGTATCTTTTTTGGTGTAACTGTTAATGGAAATACTAATTTCCCTTTAAGCTACTTTATTATGAGTGTACAGAAATGCAATAGATTTCTGTATGTTTATTTGTATCCTGCAACTTTACTGAATTTATCTGTTCTAATAGTTGGGTTTCTTTTCTTTTCTTTTCTTTCTTTCTTTCTTCTTCTTCTTCTTCTTCTTCTTTGTTTTTTTTTTTTTTTTGGAGTCTTTAGGGTTTTCTATATATAGTATCCTGTCATCTGCAAATAGTGACAGTTCAACTTCCTTACCAATATGGATGCCTTTTATTTTATTTTTCTTGTCTGATTGCTGCAGCTAGGACTTCCAATACTATGTTGAATAAAAGTGGTGAGGGTGGACATCCTTGTCTTATTCATGCTTTAGAGGAAAAGCTCAGAGTTTCACCATTGAGTATGATGTTAGCTGTAGGTTTTTCAAAAATGGTCTTAATATGTTGAGGTATGTTCCTTCTAACCCCACTTTGTTGAGAGTTTTTATCATCAACAGATGTTGTATTTTGTCAAACGCTTTTTCTGCATCTACTGAGATGATCATATCATTTTTACCCTTCCTCTTGTTAATATGATATTTCATATTGATTTGCAAATATTGGAACAACTTTGCATCCTTGAGATAAATCCCACTTGATTTATTATGAATTATTTTTTAATGTATTGTTGGATTTGGTTTGTTAATATCTGTTGAAAATTTTTGCATCTATACGCATCAGAGATATTGACCTGTTTTCTTTTTTTGTAGTGTATTGACCCATTTTCAGTATCAGGGTAATGCTGTCCTTGTAGAATGAATTTGGAAGTTTTTCTTCCTCTTGTATTCTCTGGAATAGTTTGAGGAGAATAGGTATTATCTCTTCTTTAAATATTTGGTAGAATTCACCTGTGAAGCTATCTGGTCCTGAACTTTTGTTTGTTGGAAGTTTTTTTGATTACTGATTCCATTTCATTACCAGTAATTAATCTGTTCAAATATTCTATTCCTTCCTGACTCAATTTTAGATAAATATATGCTTCTAAGAATTTATCCATTTCTTCTAGATTATTCAGTTTGTTGATATATAACTTTTCATAATATTATCTTATAATATTTTGTATTTCTGTAGTGTTGGTTATTTCTCCGTTTCTGATTTTATTTGAGTCCTCTATTTCTTGATGAGTCTGGCTAAAGATTTATCAATTGTGTTTTTTCAAAGAACCAGCTCTTGGTTTCATAGGTCTTTTCTATTGCTTAAATCTCCATTTCATATTTCCACTCTAATATTTCTTATCCCTCCTGCTAAGTTTGGGCTTACTTATTTTTTTCAGTTCCTTTAGGTATAAAGTTAGATTGTTTGAGATTTTTCTTTTCGAGGTAGGCTTATGTTACTATAAACTTTCCTCTTAGAACTGCTTTTGCTGCAACCCAAAGATTTTAAGTCATTAGGTTTTAATTTTCATTTGTGTCCATGTATTTTTTTTATTTCATCTTTGATTTTTTTTTTTTTTTGGCACATTGGAGAATGTTTCATGTGCGCTTGAAAAGAATGTATTCTGTTTTGGGATGGAATATTCGGTATATACCTATTAAGTCCATCTGGCCTAATGCATCATTCAAAGCCACTGTTTGCTTCCTGATTTTTCTGTCTGGATGATCTTTCCATTGATGTAAGTGAGGTGTTAAAGTCTTCTATTATTTTATTACTGTCAATTTCTCCTTTATGTCTGTTAATATTGCTTTGTGTTTAGGGGCTTCTATGTTGGGTGCATAGATATTTACAGTTCATATACCCTCTTGTTGGATTGTTTCTTTTATCATTATGTATTGTTCTTCTTTGTCTCCTGCTACAGTCTTTGTTTTAAAGTCTATTTTGTCTAAGTGTTGCTACCCTAGCTTCTTTTGATGTTTGTTTTTTGTTGTTTTTGTTGTTGTTGCTTCCATTTGCATGATATGTTTTTCCATCCCTTTCCTTTTTGTATGTATGTGTCTTTAGGTCTGAAGTGAGTCTCTTCTAGCAACATGTAGATGGATCTTTTTTTTTTTTCTTACCTATTCAGTCTCCCTATTTCTTTTGATTGTAGCATTTAGTCCATTTACATTTAAGTGATTTTTGAAAGGTATGTACTGCCATTTTGTTGTTTTCTAATTGTTTTATATTTCTTCTGTTCCTTTCTTCTTATTTTCTTCCCTTGTGGTTTTATGGCCTATGCTTGGATTCTTTTCTCTTTGCATTCTGTGTATCATATGTTTTTAATTTGTGGTTACCATTAGGTTCATATATAACATCTTATGTGTATAGAGTCTATATTAAGTTGATGGCCATTTAAGTTCAAATACATCTAAAAGCACTACATGTTTACTCTCCCCTCCACGTTTTATGTATATGATGTCATGTTTTGCATCTTTTTATTTTATGTACCCCTTGGATAATTTTTATAAATATAATTGACTTTACTACTTTTATGCTTTAATCTCTATACTGGCTTTGTAAGTGATTAATCTAATTTTACCATATTTGCTTTTCACCTGTGAAATGTTTCCCTTCCTTAATTTTCTTAATTCTAGTTATGGCCTTTTCTTTCCACTTAAAGAGTCCCTTTACTGTTTCTTGTAAGGCTGATTCAGTGGTGATGTACTCATTTAAATTTTGTTTGGAAAACTCTTTATCTCTCCTGCTATTCTGAATGATAACCTTGCCAGGTATAGTATTCTTGATTGCAGGTTCTTTTCCTTTTAGTACTTTGAATATTTCATGCTACTCCCTATTTCAGTTTCTGCTGAAATGTCAGCAGATAGCCTTATGGGTTTCCCTTATATGTAACTATTTTCTTTTGCTGCTTTTAAGACTCTCTCTTTACCATTACTTTTTTGCCATTTTAATTATCATGTGTCTTGATGTGGCTGTCCTTGGGTTCATCTTGTTAGGGGCTCTCTGTGCTTTCTGGATCTGGATATCTATTCCCTCCCCAGATTAGGTAAGTTTTCAGCTATATAAGTCTTTGGCCCCCTTCTCTCACCTTTCTCCTGCTGGGATCCCTATAATGTGAGTGTTATCAGGCTTGATGATGTTGCAAAATTCCCATAAACTATTCTCTCTCTCTCTCTCTCTTGTGCACATGCTCTTTTTTTTTTTTTTCCCTGTTCAGTTTGGTCACTTTCAATTACCCTGCTTTCCAGCTCTCCAGATTACCAATCTGTTCCACATTTTCTAATCTTGTACTGATTTCCTCTAGTGTATTTTTTGTTACTGAATTTTTCATCTGGTTCTTTTTTATATTTTCTATCTTTTTTCTTGAAGTTCTCACTGAGTTCATCCATTCTTCAAATCCAATAAGTATCTTTATGACCACTATTTTGAATTCTTTATCAGGCAAATTGCTTATATCCATCTCATTTAGCTCTTTTATTTGATTTTTGTCTTGTTCTTTCATTTGGGACTTATCCTCTGTCTCATCAATTTGTCTCTCTGTGTTGTTTCTATGTATTAGATTGGTCAGGTGTATCTTTTGGTCTTGAAAATAATGGCCTCGTACACAGGAAATCCTTCAGTGCCCTATAGCAGAATACCCCCTGGTCAGAGCCAGGCGCTTCAGGTGTGCCCTCCTATTGTGACTGAGAAGCAGTTACCTTCAGCTTAGTTGCAGTGACCTGCTTTACCTACTACAGGCACTTTACCTACTACAGGAGAGTTTGCTTCCTGCACTGTTGAGAGGCCTGTCTGCAGCACCTCTGGGCTAGTTAGGTACAGGGGCAGCAGTCAGTTTAACTTTCTGTGATTAGCCTCTCTGCAGGCATATTGAAGGGCAAGGCCAGTTCCCTGCACAGCCAGCTAATAGGTTTGGCTTCAGGAACTGCAGGGGTGCTGGTGTGTGGCTATATCTCTCCCATTGGTTGGGCAGGAGTCACTTGGAATGGCAGCAGTCTAGCTGGGACTGCTTGCCTAGTATGGCATGACAAAAGCTGCTTTGGAGGGATGGCTGCCAAGGTGAGCAGGTTCAGTGGGGAGGGCTCATAGGGTAACAGGGACAGTGCTGCAATGCTCTCAAGATAGAGAGGGTTATAATACTGGCTCCTGCAAACATCTGGCTGTCTAGGCTGGCAGAAAGAAGGAAAAGAAATGGCTCCTCTATCACTTTTGTTCCCAGGGAAATCCCTGCCTGCATCACCTGTCCTAAGGTGATTAGTCAGTAATCTCCTTCACATATACCACAGGTGCTTTTCAAACTGCTGCTGCTGCTTTTTTTTTTTTTCTATTTTTTTTTCTTTATTCAGATTTTGGGATACAATAGGAAATCAGACTTCAATACAAAAAATTTCTTTGGGAATCTCCCTTAAACCACCTGCAAATCACTGTTACTGGATACATTTTTAATTTTTTTAAGTTCTGCCTTTCACCTAACATGATGGCTGGTCATAATTGTATTCTGTTTTTTTCTGTTTAATTTTTTCTCCCTATCTTCCAGTGGCTTAGTTGAATATTTTTTAGAACTCCATTTTGATCTATGCTGTGTCTCATGTGAGTTAGTATGTTGGCTCCTTAAGTGATGGACTCTGTTTCCTATTACCCTCCAGCTCTCCAGAGTTAAGACCACTGATTTTTAAAACTCCCAGGCTTAAGCTACCTTGTTTTTCAAAACCAAACATTATGGGGACTCATTTTCTCAGTGCGGGCCCCCAGTGTCAGGGGTGCCTGGTATGGGGTCTAATTCTCCTGCTACTCCATGCTTGTGATGTGCCTTCTCTTTGTGACATATCTTGTCAGAGGTTTGGTTCTCAATCATGTCTCTACCCCTCATACCTTTTCTATGTGGCCTTTTCTCTATTAGCTGCAGAAGATCTATCAGTCTTTGGGTTATTTTCAGAGTTAATTACATAGACATTGCTGTTACCTTGGTGTGTCCATGGGATAAGGTGAGATCAGGGTTTTCCTACTCTGTTTCAGAAACTCCTATTTCTCAAAGTCAAAAATTTTCTTAAGCACAAAGTTAACAGGTTAGTATAAACGAGCTCATTCCTCGTTTGTCCTTTTAAATTCCTCTCTGCTTAGACCTCACCCTGAGATGTGCAACTGATAGTGGCAGAGAGAAAAAGTCAAATAAGCAAAACGTGTTGACAGGTGTGCCTTGATTTAAGAAAAGCCAATTCTAAAAATGTCTATAGATAGCTATAGATAGGAAAGCATTTAAAATAAATGAATTAGAGGGCTTGATCTACTGCACAAATGAATTTTCTAAAGAACTTATCTTCAAACAACTATTCCTCCAATAGATTTAAACATAAAGTTCCATTGACCAAGATTTCTTTTCTGCGGGAATATAGTGATTGATTGACTACCATGAAGTCCATAAAGGATATAGGCAAAGAAGCAAGATTAATAGCAACAATATTCAAAAGGTATTATGAATTGCGTGCATATGGATTGTTAATACCCCCCCCTTGTTCCTGTAGCTTATTTGTCCTCAAGTGCGATAGTATTTCACACATACAAAAAAATTTAATCAAAATATCTTTCAGTTGGAAGGGATCAAATGATAAAAGTCTAAAAACAAGATAAGAAAATGTTTGCACTTTTTAAAAATAAGCGGCACCCCAGGCCCAAGGTCTTCATGAGAGAAACCAAAACCCACACTAGGAAGCTTGGCCCTTAAAATAAAACAAAAACAATGTAACAAACGTCCTAATCCACAAAAATTTAGTTTCTCAAAGTTTACTAAAGGGCTGAAATACACAGACTCTTTTGTTTCAGTTTAATGTTTATCTGCTACACTCCTCCCTTTTTCCTCCCAGACTCAGCAACTGTATTTCCAAACCAAGCTTAGACCGTCTATTTTATTTCTCCCTTCTATCCTCTTCTTTCCCTGCACCTCAAATTGATTACTGTTGAATCTCTGTGGACAATTTCCAAATTATTCCCAGCCCTGATCTATCTCCCAAGTTCAACATTTCCAATTATACATAGGACACTGAACATCACATGGAAAATTCCAGATGTCAAAAACAGAACATTGTATCCTTTTGTGATCCCTGGTTTGATCCCTGGTTCTTCTTAATGGTATTACTCATCTCCTAGTTCTCAAGGCTGAAAATTTTGGAAATATGCTCTTTCATCCTGACTATCTAAATGCTACCAAATGCTGTGATACTGATCCATTCTGCACCCACAGTTGTTTTTGCACCCATTCCTCCTTTCCATTCCCACAGCCTTGGCTCTGGTGTAGGCCCTCATACCCTTTCATCTGGACAGTTGTATCTCCTGTGTGGTCTGCTGCCTCCTATAATGCTCTCTTTTTGTGGCTTTCATATTAACCTTCCCACAACACAGTTCAATTCATAGACCTCTCCTAACACTTTCTTGTTTCTCATTGCTTACTAAATGAAGTCCCAAGTCCTTAACTAGATTAGTCAGAATCCCAACAGGAAACAGGTGACACACTCAAGTTGAGCTACTTAGGAGAGTTTAGAAGAATTATACTAAGTGTGGGCAGTATGTTAGAAACCAATCAAGTATAATATAGGACTTTAAGGCTAGTGGAAATGGGAAGCTTTACTGCCCCTAATCCTGAAAAGGAAAAGGGAAGAAGAAATTACCAGAACCTAAAGTGGCAACATATGCAGAAGGCTGCCTTACAGGTGCTGTGGCCTATTGTAGAAAGACTCAATCTGCAGGGAAGAAACCTGGAGAATAAACACCAGACCGCACTCCCTTCCCCCATGATCACTCCTAGTGTTTCCTATTGGCTGAATCCAAATAAAACCTAGTGACCAATGGAGAACAATCCAGATAGGGCAGTTTCCTGGGGGTATAGAGATGAGAGGGTAGAAAGTGGATCTAGAGGGAAGATAACCAGCACATTACCTTAATATTAAATGGCTTTCTGATCTAGCCTTACATGATGGTTTGAATTTACCACAAATCCCTTTTAGACTTCCTTTAATCAAGCTAAACTGTTGTCCTCTCTAAATATTCAGAGATATTTTTTCTTTGTTACTTTCCTCATGTCCAAACTGAAAAAAGTTAAATGTCATAGTCTTCTCCCATCACCAAAAACTTAGATGCCATTAAGTAAATGGTGAATTTCATCACCACTTAATAGTTCTGCTTCCAAACGTGCTTATCATTCTGGTAGATTGTACTGATGTCAGTTCTTCCCTGTCCCCATATCTCTGTGGTGGACTTGTACTCATACTGGACTAGACACACGACTACTTGGAAGCATAGAATAAGGCAGAAGTAGTGGTATACCAGTGCCTAAACCTCAAGAAATCTTGTTCTTCTACTCTCACCATGAGAAGGACTTGCCTGAGTTTTCCTGTTTATTCCAGAAAGAATGAATCATGGAGAAGAGCCAACATTTAGATATGCGAATAGACCCGTTGAACCATAGATGCATGAAGGAGCTTGGCCAAAATCAGCTGGACCCTGCAGACACATGAAAAATAATTGGTCATTTTTATATGCCACAGGTTTGAGATTGTTTACTAACCATCAAGTAATACAGTGATATGTTATAACCATCTTTCCTATGTTCTCAGAGATATCCCTGCTCCTTCCCAGTGTTACCCATCTAGCTCTGTCCTCAATACCCTACATGACTACTTGTTTTCACATTACTCTAGGGAAAAAAAAATCACTTTTTCCCCCTATTTTCTTTGATGTTTCCCTCTCCACTGATTATTTGCCCTCTATCTACAAATATGTACCAATCTAACCCACACAAAACTTAACTTTCTGCACTGTTAGGCAGAACTCTAAGATGAACCCTAATGACCTGTGCTTTTGTATAATCTACCATATGAGTATGGGAGAGACTTGTGAATGTAACAGAATATCATTCCTTGATTTGCTTGTGTTAGATGGTATACCCACCTTGAAGAATGGGAAATAATTTTTGATGGGCCTTACCTAATTAAATGAGCTCTTAGAAGCGATGGTGCTCTTTCTTGAGGGGAAAAAAGAAGTGAAGTGAGTGTGTCACCACACCTCAGCAGACTCTAAGCTGAAGGTGGGTGATAATCTGATGAGGCCAAAGAAAGACCAAGAGATAGTGATTGAGACATAGATTTATTGGGGGAAATTATGTGCAGGTAGTCCAGGAGCGGCAGACTGGACAAAGCATATGCTGCTGGGATTTATGAGCACCAAACATGTAGCTTACTTTTACAGTGTAGCCACTTGACATAGTAATTATCTGTAGCCTCTCCTTCCTTGCATGGCCAGTGTTTCAATAGGACCTACGGCCCGCCATCTGGACACTCTTTGTTGCAAGGGAGGTGCTCTGGGTTGGTCACCCCCAGACCCTCTGACCTTGAACACTGAACAGCATGTTCTTCACCTTCTTCTTGATGGGAATATAGAGGGAAGACCAGGATCTCTACATTATCAAGACAGTAATTAACAGGAACATTCAGGGTGTGCTTGCACAAACTAGCCATCTAGCATATACCATGCAAGTGAGAAAAATCTAATGCATGAATTCACTATTGTTGGGTTTTGAAGACAGAGGTGGCACATGGCAAGGAGTGTGGGTTACCTCTAGGAGTGGATAGCAAGGGAAGAAGGACCTCAGTCCTATAACCACAAGTAATTGAATCCTGACAACAACCTGAATGAGCTTGGATGTAGATTCTTTCTTAGAGCACCCAGAAAAAAATGCAGACCAGCCAACACCCTGATTGCACAACTGTGAGGAACAGAGCAGAGAACTCAGTCAAGCTCTGCTGGCCTCCTGACCTACTGTGAAATAATAAGCCACTATTGTTTTAAGACTCAAAGTTTGCAGGAGTTTTTTATGCAGCCATAGAAAACTAATGCACCTCTCAACTTTACTTCTCACATATTCTTCTTTAAGGCATAATAAGAAAAATTGCCAATATATTTATAGACAACACATACTATAGGCCAGGTACAATTCTAAGTGTTTTACATATAAAATAACATATTTAATCCTCAGAGCCTTTACTACTGTCATTTTCCAGATGTAAAACTTGAAGTACAAAGAGGTTCATAACTTGCCCAAGGGCACAGCTACTAAATGGCAAAGCAGGGATTCAAACCTACGCATTTTGTTTTTGAATTTACACTCTAAACCACTGTATGCCACTCCTCTACTTCCCCAGTTACTATTTACACTTCTACCCCTAGACTGTGGATTCTGCCCTCAAAACTCTACTGAAACTTCTCTGGCAGAAACACAAGGTCTTGCTAATTCTCAGGTCTAAATAATACTCCTCAGCCATTTTCTTGCTTAAGCTCCCCACAGCATTTGACACTTTACCACTTTGTCCTCTCTAAAACTCTTTCTGATTGTCTTCCTGCCCGTGGAAATGCTTTGTTTTTGACACGTATTCTCTAGCTCACCCTGCAAATGCTTCCGTTACTCATGATTGGTCCTCAGCCTTCTCACTGTACAGGAATTCCCTGACTGTATTCCACTTCTTTCCTGACTTTAGCTGTCATCTATGTGCCTGTGACATCCAACTAGCCTGTCCCACTCTCCAGAATTCAGGTTGCATGTTTCCAGCCAGCAACACGAGAAACATAATTTGAGGTCCCTGCCCCCAAACAGAACACATCTAAGATACCCAAGATGAAAGATCCTGTCATCAATTTCAAACATTATTTCCATATATCACAGGTTCTTAGCCTCCTTCCTCTTGAACCCATGGATTTCCTGTTTTCATGTTTCTGACGTTTTTCATCAGAATCCATTCTTCTCTTACTCCCAAATGATGGCTGACTTTGAAACTTCTGCAAAGTAATTTTGCCAGGACATATCTTCATCTTTTAGATAGTCTTTGCTAGGTATCTGTGAAACAATCAGACAAATGGATTTCTTCAAAAATAACTATCATTCCCCAGATTAGCTATACCTTAAGCAAATAAAGAATTCCAACCTTCCTATAAAAATCCTGAAGAAAAATGATGCTAAGGCTTAATAAAGCAGAGATATATTTGGGGAGGGGACAAAGAATTTTAGTATGTGCTCCTCAAATTGAACCTCAGTGATTTATCCATGTCTTGTCTTATCCAATAGTCCAGCAAGACTGAGCACTCCAGAGTTTAGAATTATACGTCAGATATACACAGCTTCTAATAGTCATTTCTCTGTAAAATGTCCACATAAGAATAGGGATCTAAACTGAATATTACTCAGCCATAAAAAAGAATGACATCTTGCCATATGCAATAATGTAGATGGAGCTAGAGAGTATTGTGTGAAGTGAAATCAGAGAAAGACAAATACCATATGATTTCACTTGTGGAATTTAAGAAACAAAACAGATTAACAGGAGAAGGGGAAAAAAGAGGGAAGCA
Source organism: Ursus maritimus (assembly GCF_017311325.1). Taxonomy (NCBI): domain Eukaryota; kingdom Metazoa; phylum Chordata; class Mammalia; order Carnivora; family Ursidae; genus Ursus; species Ursus maritimus. The sequence goes on along the minus strand of NW_024427107.1, from coordinate 24,152,007 downwards.
AACCGTGAAAGACTCAATTATAGAGAACAAACTGATGATTGCTGGAGAGGAGGAGGGTGTGGGGGGGGGATAAATTAAATGGGTGATGGGGATTAAGGAGAGCATTTGTGATGAGCACTGGATGTTGTATATAAGTGATGAATCACGAAGTTCTTCTTTTGAAACCAATATTATGCTATATATTAACTGGAAATTCAATAAAACTTGAAAGAATATAAGTAAAACAATAAAACCATAAGAGAACTAAAAGTAATAAAAAAAATAAACTCAACTTCTTAATCTTGTTGCCACTGCCACGAAGAGAGCTGAGATGAGGTAAACCCAAAGTTCTTTTCTATTGCCACCTGATAATAAAAGTTTGAAATAACTTTTTCCACTTGTAGTTCCAGGAACATCTCTGCCCTCTCTTCTCTTAGTCTGGTATTAAGCCTAGGAGCATATATCTACTTTTTAAAAATTAAATTACTTGAGATATGGTTCAAATTATTCTCTCAGCACTCAGATATGCCACTGTGATAAATGCAGTGAGGTAATGGCCTTTTCTTCTGGCCTTCAACCAGGGCACCCCCCATGCTTACCTGTTTTGCCAAGAGACTAGAATACACATTCTCTCAGTAATAGGGGCCTCTTGATGGCTTAGGGCCCTTGAGCTCTGGCTACACATCTTAAGTGAGTGCTGTGCCTCAATAAACATAATGAAATGAAACCAATATTAGTGAAAAATAGTATTAAATGTGCAGGGACCCAAGTCAGCAAACTTTGGAAGTAAACTTATGTGAGCACATGAATTCTTTCAAAGACTCAGATGACCACTTGGTATATGACCACACTTTGCCTGGTAAATGTTGACCAATTGCTTTCAAAGGTAATAGATTCTAAATGACCACTTGACTCTAAGAAGTTTACAATTCTGCAGGAAATAGGCCTGAGTAATGCCAGGCTGAGGGTGTTGATATACCATCTGCCATCAGCATGAAATTATAATATTTAAGTTCTTTTTCCATATATCTACACAAACATCTTTTTCCAAGTATAGTAAAAAGAGGTTGGGGAGGAAGCAACTATAAAGTATATGTCAAGCCAAAATATAGTGCTGGAGTTTGTTTTAACTTAACACTCAGAAAACAATACATTTTCTTAGTTGTAATAGAAATAGAAATGACTGGATTCTAGTCCTGTATCTATTATTTGTTAGCTCTGTTATCCTATTTATCAAATAAGCCTCATTTATTAAGTTAGATAATAGCTCACAGACTGACTGGGAGAAAATAAGGGCATGGAAGTGAAAACACCTGAATCCTCTGTGAAGTATTCTGTAAGTGAATGACATTATCAGTTAATCCACAGGCGATATTATCTGCGTACCTGTCAAAAGCCAAGGACCACAAAACCAGTAACACAAGACTGAATTGGTCATGGCTGTGCAAGTTTGTTTTTGTGTGTCAATGGAAAATGTTCCTAAAGTCAGATTTCCTTTCGGCTTCTTCAAAGTATAGCTTAATTGAATGGTAATAGTAGAGTAATTAGTTTTCTAATCCATTTTTAAGTTGCTTTATTTTTAAGTTGTTGCCTAACTGAAGCCAGTTGTAATAATATTCTTGAGTCTCTAGATATTTTGGTTTCTGAGTTGATGTTGCCTGCACACCCCCACTAAAACTCTGTTCCTGCCTCTCAGCTGCCTGCTTGCCACATAAGCCCCCCTTCGATGGAAGGGACCAGAGTCAGGAGCTCCTTCTTGATTCACAGTATTCATCAGTCTGAAATCACCTGCCCTTTTGGAACTACTCTGATTCAAGCTCAATACTCTTCTTCAGTTTCTCTCTTAACTCGGGCTTCAACTCTCCTGGGAATCCATCTTCGTTTGTGCTCCAGATACTTTTCCCCATTTCCCCATTTGTTCACTTCAGACAACATGTCCATCTCAACTCTGACCTCAGGATCCCTCCATAGTGTGCCATTTGGCAGCTGCCCTCCTTCCGGGTTCACAATAGACTTTACAGTGAACCTGTGCAAGTCCGCCAAACCATCTGAGCTGTGTTGCTAAGTGATGCTCGTGAGTATCATGAGAAGAGCCCCCAGATTCAGCCTCACCTACCTTGACTTCTGCTTTCCTGTGCTTTTCCCAGGGCTTCATATGCACTTGTTGTGTACCATGCTATTACAGCCAAAGTACACAGGTGGTCACAGTGTTTCGCTCTGTTGACATGGGCTTTCTACAAGCTTAACCCCAAGGCCAGCGTGTATTTGCCAAGGCACTGTAAAGCCTCCAAGCTAAGGGTGAGGTCATAACTCTCTTCTGTTTCCCTTATGAGATAAACCACATCAAGCCTTTCCTAACCCGCCCTTTTGGCCTACACTTGTAAGTTACAGCCACGGGTCTCTTTGCCAGAGGTTCTGGTGTCAGATGCTGGCTCCGGGAGAGTGGATCCTGTAAACTTGCCTCATCAGTAGGCTTTGAGGAATTACCCCAGGGAGCTAGATATGTACTTGCTGCTAGCTTGTTTTTCACAATTATTGTTCTCCTGAGAACATCCAGGATTTCAGCCTCAGAGATAAGACAACTCGGTTTCTCACTGACCTGCACTGTGTGTGGATAATTCCAGGGAAAGCGGAGGGCAGTACAGATTCCCTGCCCCTACTTGCTAGTCACCTAGAGGCAGTGCTTACAGTGATGACAAATGTCTGAAAATGTAAAGACCTCATCCTCAGGAAAATGAAATCTTCTATTTTAATGACAGACAGCATCTTTTATTATGACTTGTATTATAAACTTATTTTTTTGAACGATATACTCTATTATAAATTTTCTTCCTTCCTCACTGCCCAGCCTTAGTTTCACCATTAAGTGTTGCTGCTGTCAGAATAGACAACCTCCCTATGCTTTGAATGAGTGTATGAATATCTCTCCCAAATTCACCTGTGATCTGATGTACCAAATTTGTTAACACGGGGTCACTTACAGGCACTGGTATACAAAACATAAAACTTGACGGCTTTTGTAGTTCCAAACTGACAGTCCACATTCTCCCACAGATTAAATGCTGCTTGTTCAGAGACTTGGGTACTGCATGTTCAGAGACTTGTTATTTTTGGAAGGTAACTTAAAGAAGTTCTGGATATAGTCCCTGCTTAATACACTGGCTTAGGGCAGAGCCTGTTAGTTTAGAGAGAGCCCTAGATAAATATTTAGGTTAGTTAATGTAGTATGAGAAAGCCTGCAATGTTCTCCAATTAATAAAAAAGGGTGACAGGGGCTCCTTAATTAACCAGGCTCAGCTGAATTCCCTGATAAATGTAGAGATTCTAGAACTCCTTTGCATAATACCTAATACTTGTTAAATACTTATGTGGTAGTCACTGTTCTGCATGTTTTACATGCATTACATTTAATCCTCACACAAACTTCTTAAGGTGGAATAACAACTGTAATGGGTAGGTTCTATCCTTGCTCCATTTCACAGCTGAGCAAACTGGGATACAGGGTTGTTATACCTAGCAAACGTGGAATTGGGATTTAAATTAAGAGCGGCTGAGTCCAGAGTCCACCCACCTAACCAAGCCACACCTCTGTTTATTACATCAGCTCTCACCTTATTCCTTTTGCTAACAGCCATGATTCAAGATAGCATAGGTTTTACTTCCCCTAGGTCAAAGAAAATCCATTGTATTCAGAAACGGACATTGACAGTTGGGAATCCAGATTGTATCTATAGAGTCCAATCAGTGAATACCATGGGTTGCGAAATGGAGAGGAAGAACCTATAACTATGTTTTTATTTTTAGCAAAAAATTGCAGGCTCTGTCCATGTTTATCACAGCACCCATTCATAATTGCTGATTTTTTACCATGATAAACATAGATAACTTTCACTTTACCCCCAGCAATATCTAAAAATAATAATTCCTATAGCAAAATATTTTGAATCCCTCAGGTTCAAAATATTTCTATATTACTCACCGGGGGTAATTTTGAGACTGAGGAGGTGGGTGGTGCAGTGTATGGGTCTCACACATGCTGATAGGATCATTCCCCAAGAACCACCCCAAGGCAGTGAAGAGATATTGCTTTCCCTCAGGGCTTCCTAGAGTACTTCTTGGAATTGGAATTAATAAAAGATATCTCCCAGGAGTGATGAAGAAAAACCCCAAGCAATCTTCACTTTCTCACCTCATTCTCTGAGATGCATCACATGATTTTTTTCAGTCAGGTAGGGCTGGCTGGGTGGTGCTTCTGGATGGAAGTGTAAAATTTGATCCTTGTGAAATCCTAGAAGTCCCAGAAAAAGTATTATCATATTATCCCAAAATTGAAAATACTAAAGAAAAAGACAGACTAAAGACAGTTCTGTTAAGGAAATGCTATGTTATAGTTGCACTCAGAAAAATGTCATGCATGTCTATATCTTAGGAATCTTAAAACCCAAAGTTTAAGAAAATTCAAGGCACAAAGTATGAGTGTAATGTGATACCTTGTGTCAGAAGTCAAACTGCTATGATTTTAAAAATAAATTAAAAGTACAAAGACACAAATGGAGAAAAATATTTGGGGACTATCATTTTTATGACTGAAATAGGATTGCAATAATAGTCCCCAAATATTTGGGGACTATCATATTTTTATGATGAAAATAGGATTGTAATAATAGACGCTGCACAAAGTAGGTTGCGTACTATCTCCTTCCTGTGTTTCCATAACTCCCTATACTTCATGTATCCTACACTTTTGGTTATTTCTTAAATTTCCCACTGAATTTTTAAGCAGCGAGTCTTGTTCTTCACTGAGCTCTCAGCCCTACCTAGCCCAGTACCCAGCATCTAGTGAGTGTTCAGTAAATAGGTTATTATGGACTAAATGTTGTTGTCCCTCCACCCCCATGCTCCCTAAATTCATATGGTAAATCCCTAACATCCAATGTAGGGCCCTTGGGAAGTAATTTAGGTTTAGAAGAGCTCATAAGGGTGAGGTCCTAATGATAGAATTGGTGCCATTAAAAGAAAAAGAAACACCAGAGCACATGCCCCCCACCAAACCCCGCTGTCTATCTGTGTATCGTATGAAGATACAGAAGAAGACAGCTATTTGTAAGCTAGGAGGAGGGTCCTCACCAATAATCATTTGGGCTAGCACCTTGGATTTCCCAGCCTCCAGAATTGTTAGAAATAAGTGTTTGCTATTTAAGCCTCCCTGAGGAGGATGTCTGAGAAGTATGTATTATTAATGTATTATTGTATTATTATGTATTATTAATACATAATAAATATGTATTTACTGACTGTGAATGAACAGTAGCTTCTGAAGAGCTACATGTAAAATGCAAGTGAAAATAACTATGATTATTTCCTGACGGTGGCAAATCCTTCAGTTCCTTGCTTCTTCCTTACCTTACCCTGAAAATAAAAACTATCTGCATCCATTTAAATACTGAAATGTAGGAAAGAAAGGAAAAAATATACTTGATCTTCAAAGCGATCATTCATATGAACAAGGAAATGAGGGCGAGTGTGCAGGACAAGATGCAATGAGATGGTGACGTTTTTTCACAAGTTTATCAGTATTGAATCTAAGCCAAAAACACTTCTTTTTTACTCTTCAAATAGATCCATTTTGTTGACTATATGTCTTAAATAACATTTGAAAAATTACTTGGAATCTGCCGGTATACTTAATTTGTGTCTCATATACCAGTCTGATCATTGTTGTTGCATTTAGAAATCTATTAACAAGAACAACCCATCAAATGGACAGATGAGAGTGAGCAAATGGCTCTGCTGTTTATTGCAGATGAAAAGCATCTGCTTTGTTGGCTTTGTTTAATTAGTATACTGTAACTTTCCATAGAGTTGTGCAGAGTTGTCATTTCCAATGTGCGTGCAGTGATGAAAAAATAGCTACTAAGGGTCTTATGCTCTGAAGCCCAGTGAACATAAATTATTCCATTAAGTGCTTTCTTCTCTCCATAAATTAACTAAAAACAGCTTGGAAAGAAGAACTCCAAAGTAATTTTCTGAGATGAGGATCAAACCCAAGGATAGCCTAGGACCTATTGACAGAAAAATCATAGAAGTTTATATTCATTGTTCTGCAATTTGGATCAATTAAAGTAGAATGCCCTAGGCAATTGGATGGGGATTTTTAGAATTTATGTTTATCATGTTCAAAAGAGAATAATTTCCCTTTGGAATTGAAAGGATGCAAACAAGACTTCTGAAGTACAAAGAGGAAAAAGCCCTCTTTCAGTGTTCTGTGCTTTTTCTCTCCTGACGTAGGAAGACCACTTGGAGAATGAATGAATGAAACATTAACCTGAAGCCAGAAACGTCTGGGGACCATTGACAATGTAGTATCTCTCTTTCTTAAATCAACCTGAGAAAATAGCTTTAAGGAAGTATGTGAAATGAAGGGAGATGGAACAGTCAGCTGAGTTAGCACAAAAAAGGGAGAAACCATGTCAGATAGGCTCTCCCTTCCATCACAATTTTTGCCTTTTTTTACACTTGGCTATTAATTTTTTTTTACTTGTTCTCTGAATCCTCTGAAAGAATTTTCACCTCATAAGGAATTATTATTCTGCCAACTGGGTTAAGAAGCATTAAAACTAATAAAATTTTGGTGATATGTCGATTATTACATAACAATGTAAAATCACAGAAAGGCAAGAAATAGAATGTCTATAAACAGGTTAAACATACATGATGCAGCTTTTCGATATATAAACAGAACGCAGAGACTCTGTGATCATTATCTAACCCCATACAAAGTGAAGCAAACACATTTCTATGCATCCAAACAGGTAGAACATAAACCTGTGTTTTCATAACAGCAGGATTTTGCATGTGGTAGAATGGTGTCTCTGACACGTTGCAAAGCCAGAGAAGAGAGATTTACGTCCATGTCTCCTATTACCTAGTACCCAAGTCTCAAAGAAGCACATTATCTTAAAAACAGTGCACATAAGTGGGAAGAAACAGTATCCTCTGTTTTTTCTTTTGATCTCCATTTAGTTTCAGTCAGTTAGCAATTATTTAAGAATTTACTGTACCAAAATCTGTGGAGAGTTAAAATGGAAAATGAAGGTTCAGTTTTCCCTGAGGTAGTTCACAAAATAATGGAATTAAGAGGACAGATATGAGTGGGATCTTTTTACTTTAATCAACTAAACAACTACAACGACAACGGTTTGAGGGGGAAAAAAAGTGATGGGGCAGCAATGCTGTGAACTGAAGTTCAGATGAGAACTGAACTTCTGCACAAAACTTTTTCAAGGTGGGGAGGAAAGGGAAAGACAAGAGATTAAATGAATTTTTGAGTCTGGGTTAAATAAGAAACTATGTAACTGTATAATGAATATCAATTAAGTAGTAATATAGACTATAAATGCCATATTGCCAGCTTCTCAATTACTCCTTATTAAACCACTCCTATAGTCTCACACTGTAGTAATTGTTGGCCCATGCTAACTTCCACTGGAACACTTAGGTCCCTTTAACTTCCACGCTGGTTTCAAGGTATATTCTTAGGTACTAAAACAAAATTGGTCTATTTTCTCCTACATGATAATGTGGAAAGAAGCCCCACTGCCATGCTCATAACTTGAAAACCTCCCGTATTCTCAATTTTCCAGATAAAGAAGCTAAAGCTCAGAGAGGAAAAGTAACTTAGCTAAACACTTAGCTGTGGTCTAAATGTTTATGTCCCCAAAATTCGTATGTTGAAATATTAACCCACAAAGTGATTGTGTTAGGAGGAGGGGGTCTTTGGAAAGTGATTAGGTCATGAGGGTGGATCCCCACCAATGGGATTAGTGCTCATTAGTGTAGTGGGAAAGAGACCCTAGTGAGCTCTCTAGTCCCTTTTGCCATATGAGGATTCAATGAGAAGCCTGCACCCCAGAAAAGGGTCCTCACCATGCTGGTACCCTAATCTCAGACTTCCAGTCTTGAGAACTGTGAAAACAATGTTTGCTGTTTATAAGCAACCCAGTAGTGGTATTCTGTTATAGCAGCGTGGAGGAACTAAGACGAGACTTGAAGTTATTAAGAGGTACAGCAAGGTTTTGAAGCTAGGTGGTCTGATTGCATAGACCCTGATCTTTGTGCTACAAACTGACCATATTCCCAGATCTTCATGTTTTCTACTGTGAACATTCTAGACGTCCTTCTGACCTGGGGACTTTGCACCAGCTAATTCCTCTTCCGAAACCTCTCTTCCCTTTGTTAGCTGGGAGACCATACGTGGTCCACATTTATATCCACCTCAATAATTCCAGCCCCCACAACCCTACTTAAAATTGTATCTTCTCACCCTGGACTCCTGCTCTATTTTATTCCATAGCACAGATCACCTCTAATTGTTATGCTTGTTCATCTCCCTACACCACAGCAGAGGTTTTGACTTTTTGTCCACCCATGAATTCTAAGCACCTAGAAGAGTGACTGGCAATGGTGGTTCACAGCCAAGATGCCTGGATTGGCTACCAGACAAAGTTCGCTAAAAGGTACACTGATATAATTGAAGATACAAGGACCATACATGTCAAATAAGTTAATGTTTAAGTAACTACCATGAAAGGGAACTCATAAGTCACATCTTCCTTAGACTGCTGTGATAGTTAGATGCATTATAAAAATTCATTCTCTGCCCCTTCAATTTCTATAATTTGTCCCCATAGCGTGTAAAACAAGCTTTCAAATGACAATTTGGGAAAAGAGGAACAGGATAAAGGCCCAGAGACAAAAATTTATGAAGAAAGTAAGAATTTGATAATTAGAACAATACCTTTCTTTTCATGGTTAATAGTTCTCTGTATTGTTCCTGCATCGAATAATAAATATGCTTCATTAAAATACTTTATTTCATCATAGTTTGAACAATTATAATTCTGTTTATAACCTTGGTACACTGTCTTTAAAAACATGTGTATAAATATATACGTGCCTACTATGTTAAAAGACCCAATGATCCTAACACTACTACTAGCAGCCCCCTCTGAGATAAACAATGAGTTGGACATTTCTCAAAATATTCTTAATATTCATGTTGTAATATAAAAATATGTGAAGTCAATTCATACAATGCATACTAGTTGCAATTTCTTTTTTTATTAAAAAAAGTATCTTGAATGTTTACCATGCCTCACTTAAATTTTTTTCAGTTTTATTGAGATAGAATTGGCATGCAACAATGTATAAGGTTAAGGTGTGCAGCATAACTTGACATAAGTACTTGTGAAATGATTACCAAAATAAGTTTAGCTGACATCCATCACTTCATAGTTACAAAAAAAGGTTTTTTTTCATTGTGAGGAGAACTTCTAGGATTTACTCCTAGCAACTTTCAAATATACCATATAGCCATGTTAGCTATAGTTGTGACATCATAATGTGATCAGCAGTAGTTACTTATCTTGTAACTACAAGTTTGTACCTTTTGACCACATTCACCCAATTTCCCCACTCCCTACCTCCTGCCTCTGGTAACCAAAAATCTTTAAATTTGTTTTTTGTCTAATTATTAAATTTTTTTGGATCCCATATGTCAGTCTAACTGTACAGTATTTTTCTGTCTGACTTATTTCACTTGGCATAATTCCCTCAAGGTCCATCCATGTCATCACAAATGGCAGGATATCATTCTTTTTTATGGCTACAGTATTTCATGTGTGTATATGTATTAATCTTTATTTATTCATCTGTTGGTGAACATTTAGGTTGTTGGCTATTGTAAGTAATGCTACAAAAAAACATGACATACTGATTTCCTTTCCTTCAGATATGTACACATTAGTGTAATTGCTGAATCATATGATAGTTCAATTTTTAATTTTTAAGGAACCTCTATGTTTTCTATAGTGACTGCACCAATTTACATTTCCACCATCACTGCACAACGGTTCCCTTTTCTTCACATTTTTGCCAACACTTGTTATTTCTTGTCTTTCTGATAATCATTCTAACAAGTATAAAGTAGTATCTCATTATGGTTTTTATTTACATTTCCCTGGTGTTCAGTGATGTTGAGCACTTTTTCATATACTTTTTGACCATTTCAGTATCTTCTTTGGGAATGTCTACTCAGATCCTTTACCCATTTTAATTGTATTATTTGGATGCTATTGAGTTATTATTTGGGTGCTATTGAGCACCTCCCCCTCCTGGGTGCTATTGAGTTGTAGGTGTTTCTTATGTAATTGGGGTATTAACCCCCTACCAGATGTATAGTTTGCAAATACCTCTGTCATTCTGTAGGTTGCCTTTTTGTTTTGTTTATTGTTTTGCTGCGCAGAAACTTTTTAGTTTGCTGTAGTCCCACTTTATTTTTAATTTTGTTGCTTGTGCTTTGCTGTCATATCCAAAACATCACTGCCAAGAGTCATGTATTCATGTCAAGAAGTTTGTCCCTTTTGTGTTCTTCTAGGATGTTTTGTGGTTTCAGGTCTTACATTCGAGTCTTTAATCTGTTTTGAGTTAATTTTTGTGAGTTGTGTAACATGGGGATCTAGTTGTAATCTTTTGTCTGTGAATATCCAGTTTTCCTAGCACCATTTACTAAGGAGACTATTTTCTCCACTGAGTGTTTTTGACTCACTTATCAAATATTAGTTGACCATATATGCATGGGTTTGTTTCTGAACTCTCAATTTTGTTCTATTAGTCTGTCGTTTTTTTCTAATACTATACTGTTTTGATAGCTATTGCTTTGCAATATAGTTTGAAATCATGGCACATGATGCTTTGTTCTTCTTTCTAGGGATTGCTTTGACTATTCAGGGTCTTTTGTGGTTCCATACAAATTTTAGGATTGTTTTTTCTACTTCTGTGGAAAATGCCCTCAGAATATTAATAGGAATTAGAAAAAATCTATAGACGAATTTGGATAGTATGAATACTTTAACAATAGTCTCCCAATCCAAAAGCATGAGCTGTCTTTCCATTTATTTCGGTCTTCTTCAATTTATTTTACCAGCATCTTGTTTTTAGTGTCAGAATCTTTTACCTCCTTGGTTAAATTTATTGCTAAGTATGTAATTGCTTTTTGCTACTGTTATAAATGGGATTGATTTCTTTTTCAGATAATTGTTAGTGTATAGAAATGCTACTGATTTTTTATCTACAACTTTGCTGAATTTGTTGATTAGAGCTAGCAGATTTATAGTGAAGTCTTTAGGGTTTTCAATACATAAAATCACATCATCTGCAAATAGAGACGATTTTACTTCTTTTCCAATTTGGATAGCTTTTATTTCTTTTTCTTGCCTGATTGGTCTGACTAGGACTACCAGTACTATGTTGAATAGGTAGGGTGAGAGTGGGCACCCTTGTTGTGTTTCTGATTTTAGAGGAAATGCTTTTAACCTTTCACCATTGGGTATAATGTTAGCTGTGGGCTTGTAATATATTGCCTTTATCATGCTGAGGTATGTTCTTTCTATACCTAATGAGTTGAAAGTTTTTATTATGAACAGATGGTGAATTTTGTCAGATGCTTTTTTTCTGCATCTGTTGTTGTTAGGTCATACGATTTTATCTTTCATTTTATTAACATAACAAATGTACTACATTTATTGACTTGTGTATGTTAAACCATCCTTTAAACCAGGGATGAATCCCACTTGACCATGGTGTATAATTGATTCTTTTAATGTGTTGCTGAATTTGATTTGCTAGTATTTTTTGAGAGTTTTTGCATTTATATGTATCAGGGATATTGGCCTGTAGTTTTTGTTTCTTGCAGTGTCTTTATCTGACTTTGGTATCAGGGTGGTGCTATCCTTGTAAAACGAGTTTTGGTATGTTCCCTCCTCTTTAAATGTTGAAAGAGTATGAGAAAGATTGGCATTAATTATTCTTTAAATGTTGGTAAAACTCACTAGTGAAGTCATCTGATCCTGGCCTTTTCTTTGTTGGGAGATTTTTGATTCATGATTCAATCTTCATACTAGTAATTGATGTGTTTAGATTCTCTATTTTTTCCTGATTCTGTCTTAGTAGGTTGAAAATATCCATTTCTTCTAGTTTGTTGGTTTATAGTTGCTCATAATAGCTTCTTACGATTCTTTGTATTTCTGTGGTATCAGTTGTAATGCTTCCTACTTCATGTATCATTTTTTGATTTGGGTCCTCTTTTTTTCTTGGTTAATCTAGCTAAAGTTTTGTTAATTTATGTATCTTTCCAAAGAACCAACTGTTAGTTTTGCTACTATTTTCTATTGTTTTTCTGTTCTTTATTTCATTTATTTCTGCTTAGTCTTTATTATTTCTTTCCTTCTGCTAACTTTGGGCTAGTTCTTTTTCTAGTTACTAAGGTATAAAGTTAGGTTGTTATTCTTTGTATTTTCTTTTCAGACCTATAAACTTTGCTCTTAAAACAGCTTTTGCTGCATCTCATTAGTTTTGGTATATTTGTTTCTATTTTTCTTGAGATACTTTTTAATTTCCCCCCTTTAACTTCTTCTGTGACCCACTGGTTATTCAACTGAGTGTTGTTTAATTTTCATATACTTATGAATTTTCTGGGTTTCTTCCTGCTGTTGATTTCTAATTTCATACCATTGTGTTCAATATATACTCTGTATTATTTCAATCTTAAATTTGCTAAGACTTATTTTGTGGCCTAACATATGATCCATCCTAGAAAATGTTCTGTTTGTACTGGTGAAGAATGTATATTCTGCTGTGGCTAAATAAAATTTTCTGTTTATATGTTAGGTCCATTTGGTCTATAGTGCTCTTCAAATCCAGTTTCTTTATTGATTCTCTACCTGAATGATCTATCCATTATTGAGAGTAGGGTAATAAAGTTCTCAATTATTACTGTATTCATGCCTATTTCTCCTTTTAGTTCTGTTTTTGCTTTATATATTTAGGTGCTTTGATGTTGGGTGCATACATACTTATTTATATCTTCTTGATGGATTAACCTCTTTATCATTATATAATGACCTTGATCTCTTGTGACCATTTTTAATTTAAAGACCATTCCATTTGGTATAAGTATAGCTACCCCTGATCTCTTTTGGTTACCATTTGTTTGAAATATCTTTTTCCATCCCTTTGCTGTCAGTCTGTGTTTCCTTAATGCTATAGTTAGTGTCATAGGCAACATATCATTGGGCCATTTTTTTTTAATCCATTTGCTATTCTGTATTTTTGATTGGAGAATTTAATCTATTTATATTTAAAGTAATTATTGATAGATGGGAAGTTACTATTGCCATTTGGTTAATTGTTTTCTGACTATTTTTAGATGCTTCCTCTCACTCCGGTTTCATTTTTGATGTGAAGACATTTTGTGATGGTATACTTTGATCCCTTTATCATAATCTTTTGTGTAACTTATACAGGTTTTTTTCTTTGTGGTTACCATGAGGCTTACTTAAAATACCTTATATTTATAACACTCTATTTTAGTCTGTTAACATATTAACTTTAATTTTTACTCCCCCCCATTTTAGATTATTGATATTAGCATTTACATATTTTTATATTGTACATTTAATAACCAATTATGGTTATTTTAATACTTTTTTTTTAACTTTAGAGTTGTAAGTGGATTACATGCTACCATTACCATATCTGACTTTGACAAAATTTAGGTTTACCAGTGAATTTTACCCCAGCTTCATATATTTTTATGATATTAATTAGAATCCCTTTACTTCTGGTTGAAGAACTCCTGTTTGCATTTCTGTAAGAGAGAGATCTAGGGATTTTGAACTCACTTGGCTGCTTCTTGTTTTTGAAAGTCCTCTCTTCTTCACTTCTTAAAGGACAGCTTTTCTGGGTATAATATTCTGAGTCAACAGATTTTTTTCCCCAGTATTTTTAATTATCATACCATTTCTCCTGGCCTGAAAATTTTCTTTTGAAAAATTCACATATAGTCTTACAAGGTTCTCTTGTATATATCTTGTTACTTTTCTCTTGCTGCTTTCAAACTACTTAGTCTTTGACTTTTAACAGTTTGATTATAATATTTCAGTGTAACCTTTTCTAGATTCGACCAATTTGGTATTCTTTGGGCCTTCAGGTATTCTTCGGGCCTTTGGACATCCATTTCTTTCCCCAGGTTTGGGAACATTTTGGCCGTTATTGCTTTAAATAGACATTCTGTCCTTTTCTCTTTGTCTTCACCTTTGGTAATTCCTTATATCCCATAAGTCCTCAGAGCTTTCTTCATTGCTTTTCATTCCCTTTTCTTTCTGCTCCTCTGCCTCGAGAATTACAATCAAGTGTTCTAGGTCATTGGTTCTTCTGCATGGTCAAGTCTGCTGTTGAAACTATCATTGAATTTTTCAGTCATTCTTCAGCTCTAGGTTTTCTGTTTGGTTTGTTGGTTTATGGTTTCTATTTCTTTGTTGAACTACTTGTTTTGTCCATGCACTGTTTTCCTAATTTCATTTAGTTGTCTGGGTGTCTTGTGGTTCACTGAACTTCTTTAATGTGATTGTTGTGAATTCTTTTTTAAAATTTTACTTTATTTTATTATGTTATGTTAGTCATTGTACAGTACATCATTAGTTTTTGATGTAGTGTTCCATGATTCACTGTTTGCGTATAACACCCAGTGCTCCATGTAATATGTGCCCTCCTTAATACCCATCAATTATTCTGAATTCTTTGCAAGTTCATAAATCTCTGTTTCTTTAGTGTCACTTACTGGAGCTTTATTAGTTTCTTTTGGTTGTATCATGTTTATCTGTCTTGTTTTATGATTCTCGATTCCTTACATGGTATCTGCATGTCAGAGGAAGCAGAATTCCTTTTCAGACTTGATAGGTTTGTTTTAATAGTCCTTCACCAGTCAGCTTAGCTTAAGGTTCTGGACATGTCAGCTGACAGCATCCTTGGGCAGGCAAAGCTTGCTATTAGCGTCTTTTTGGGCAATGCCTTGCCTTAGCTCCAGTGGGTGGGTGGTACAGCGTTGGCTGAAAACTGTTGAATAGTGCTGCTGGCTTGGTTCCCTGTCTAATGGAAGCTGTGGGATGGTCTCTACAGTTGTTCAGTTTTTCTGATCAGGCTTCCTTGATGGTCAGGACTAAGAACTATACTCAGCAGTAGTCAGGGCTGTATATTATTTTCCCTGCCCAATGCGACAGCAGAATGGGCCCCAAGGACAGCATGTAGACCTGAGTTGGCTGGAGTGTACACTGAATTTCTTGGCCTAATAGAGCCACTGGTTTTGTTCTACAGACATGGAGAGCTTCTGGCTTTGCTGTCTGCTTAAGCACCACTGTAAATGAGCTGTAAGATGGGCTACACAACTTTCTGTGGTTCTGGTTGTTCCCAGGTTGGATGAGCTGAGAGCTATATTCAACAGTGGGCAGAGCTATGAATTAGTTTTCCGGCCTAGAAGGGCCCACTGTACAGGCTCCAAAAGCAGCAAGGCTCTTGTTTGGGGATCAAATTAGGCAGAACTCTGAACCATGTTCCCTGACCTGATAGGTCACTGTCTTGGTTCTGCAGGTGGGCAGGGCCACCAGCTGGGGTCTCCACTCAGATGGGCTATGCAGATTCCTAGGAGCTCCAGTTTGATTTCCTGGTCAGGCCAGCTGGAGGTTGTATTTTGCTTTGGGGGGAGAGGGAGTTATAAATTATCTTTCTTGCCCAATTGAACCTGCAGAACAGGCCCCAAGGCTGGCAAAGTTCTTTGAGGACTGAATCAGGCAGAAGTGCACACTATGCTCCCTGGCCAGACAGGGCCACCATCTTGGCTTTCTAGATGCAGGGCCACTGGCTGGGCTCTCCACTCAAATGCCACTGTAATCAGGCCTGTGGAGTGGGTTACATTGATTCCCAGAAACTCTGGTTGGTTTCCTGATTATACCATTTTTGAAGAGTCTATAGATTATATTTAACAAAGCTACCCTGTCTTAAATTCTTTAGGGAGAAATATTCTTTCCCATTTATCTCCCCAGTTCCTTGCAGATTGCCTACTACACAGTAAAAGCTCAATGAAAGAAAATATTTCTATCATTTTTTGACCTGTGAACATGGTCCGGATGCTGGAACATGTGCCTCATCTAAAGCTTAAAACCACTATGTGGGTAGAAATAACCATATCTACTTTCAAATGTGAAAACTGGGACTTTGAAAGGTTTAAACAACTTGTCCAAGATTACAGAGCTAAATGATGGTGAGCCACTATTAGAACGAGTTTTAGGTCTGACTCTAAAGGCCATGCTATCAAGCCCCATTCCATACTGCCTTAAGCTATAATAAATACAAGTTGAATAAATGGATCTTCACTTGTAAAAATCTGTGTTGAAAACCAAGTATCATGCCATGCATGAACTCTTTATAAAAGTGAAAAATTAATCAAGGAGGAGGGAAAAAAAAACTAAAGCCAAAACAGAGCTGAGACCATACTGGAGAGAGTAGATAGTAATCAGAGCAAAGGGCAGATGGAGGGGATGAGGGGGAAGGAGACTGGAAAGAGTCTACCCGAGTCATGAGGACCTTGGCAGTGGGTGTCAGATGAAGGAATACATCAGTGGGCAATTACTATGGACTGTGATTATAACGTGAAGTGATCAGAGTAGTGCTTCAGGAAGAGGCAGTGGAGAATAAAGTAGAAGCGATGTCAAGTGCAAATAATAATTTTGCCATGATCCAGAAGGAAAGAAATGAACTGAGCAAAGTAAAGACATTAATAATAAGGAACAAGGATTTAGCATGGGAGATGTTTAGAAATAAAACTAAGGAATGCAGCTTCTGGTTGGATATGAAAAATTGAAAGGAATCCAAAATGATAGTGTTAGAAACTGTCAGAGAGAATGTGAGTCCATGAACTAGCATGACCAAGAAGAAAGGAATCAAAAGGAAAATGATGAGCTTAGTTTTGAAAATCTTTATTTAAGATATAAAGAACATTTGAGTAAAGATATAAAGAACATTGAGATTGAGTAGAAGGGTAAGTTATTCTTTAATATACCATCTCTCATTTCATGGGAGACAAAGGGAAAATAAGTGAACAAAGCTGCAAATATTTATTTATTGCCTACTCTGTCAATCCTTAACTAGATATTTATAGTCTAGGAGGAAAACTGACACTTAAGCTGGTGTTTATGATAATTGCTAAAGGTGGCAATGAAAACTGAAAGGAGTAAGTGTTAAGTGATTTCCATCATTCCTACTCTCTGCACAAGGAAATCTAGAGTACAAGAGGACCAGAGAATGAGGAAGGGCTCCATGTTACTCAACAGTCTTCTGGTGGTATATCAGAATGCCCTGACTTTGTCTCACTTCTGTCCAGTTTTGTTACCAATGCCCAGGATAAAGACACTGAAGACAGCTTATCAAATATAGAGTAAATGTGGAGTTCCTTAGCTGGGCAAGTTGGGGGAGGATTGGCAAAATCAGAATTCAAAATTTTCCCAAGCAACTAAAATAATAAAAGCCCAAGAAGTATTTTTAAATGATAAATGTTTATAAACTTGTAATATTTCGTATGAAAAAACGTAACTGAGGTTTTCATTGAACCCCAAGTTCAATAAAGCCAACATATAAACCCAGGCCACATTAATAAAAGTTAAATTTCAAAACCTTGGCAAAAAAAATCCATCATATTCTTTATTGGTCAGGACACATTTGAATAGTTGACTGAATTTTAGATATTTGATTTTACAGGGAAATTGGTAAACTTGAGCAGTATAAGGAGAATAACAAGAAAGATGAAGCGTATAAAGAGTTGCATAAGGGACAGAATACTCTCTCGGGATTTTAGGGGTAGTAACGTGGAAGAGTAATTAAGCTTCACTCAAATTAGGTCCAGGGAGCAGAACTAGAAGCAGACAGTCATTACCAAGAGGTACATTTCACTCCATTAAAGGACAAAATTTCTAGAAAGGATAGCTGTTTAATAGAGTGGGCTATACCTAAACAACTTGACTGATACTGTGAGTCACCTATCTCTAGTAAGAAAGGAAGTCACATAATAGGTGGGAAGTTGGTTTTGACAACCTTGTCTGTATACTAGATGACCCTACATTTTCCAGAAGATCACAGGAATAATGACTTTCCACATGAGAACTGAAGTATTGAGTCAGTACGATGGAGAGGAATAGCTAGAATTTAGTGTGGAATCCTGGATTTGAATCTTGATTCTGCCAATTGTCAGTTGTGTCATTTTACGAAACTGCTTCCTCATGTAAAAATGATAGTGGTGATAATACCTGCCCAACTTTATCCTTATAAGACAATTAGGTGAGGTCATGTATGTGAAATACCATATATTACTTTTAAAAAGACATGATAAATTGTTAGTTTTTATTACTAAAAATCGAAAATGAGTCTCAAATCTTCTAATTGGGAAATTGAAACCATTCTGCCCTCATTAAACTTATATTTCAGGGAAGATTTGGTTTCTTCTGCTTAGTTCTGACCAAGCATCTTAAAACTTCAAGTAACATGACTCCAGGCATTAATTAAAACCTTGTGTAAATGATGTTTTTCCTGTAATCATTCAGGATCTATTTCTTAACTTTACCTATTCCTATAAACCTTTATTTCACTCTAACTTATCTATTGGTACGTAAAGGGAACAATATTTGAATATCATTGTGTGTGTGAAGAGTTCATATTGTAGAATAATTCTAGAACCAATAAGTACCACATTTTTCCATTTATTCAGTTTTGGCTTTGATGTTTTATAATGTTCTTATAAAGATCAGGTCTCAGACACAGTGCTGACTCGAAGTTTTTCTGATCTTTCCTCTTTTCCTTAGAATTATCTTGCTTCTTTAATGTTTTCCAGACTGGAGTAGCTTTTCAGAAAAAGGAGAGAGCCCTGATACTGGTTTGCTTATAACAGAACCCATGCTAGGACAAGCTGTCAAGCCAAACAGTGGGTGCCAGCACCATGATGCAAGATCTTTGCATACACTTTTTCCAGTAAATGCCAACTCTTTTTCTATTTCCAGTATCCAACCTACTTGCCAATGTATTTGTAATATACTGCTGTCTGGTTTATCTGTGAATTGGAGCCAGAGATATATTTTAACATTAGGGACAATGGGTGACCTTAACCCCCAAAGTTAAGCATTTGGTCTTCTTGTTGGTAGGTGCAGAATAAAGTGCAATCTGAGAGTATATTGTGTGTCAGCATCAACCAAATACCCAATTACATTAATGCTTACCCTCTCAAGTGTCAGGGATGATCTTTTATGTTTAGATTTAGTCCTACAATTAGAAATAGGAAGAGAAGTAAAATTCATAACACAAACTAAAATTGAGGTGCTAGTGTGTAATCTCTTTCCAGGGAAGCACATTTAAGAGTTTGGGTATTTTGCTGGCTTTTAATTTTTTTGTGGACTCCGTCACTCGTCTTGGAAAAAAGAAAAGATAAATGTGATACTATTATATTCTTCCAAATATCTAGCAGGTATCTAATTTTTTCCCATGCAGGATTCCAAAGTTTCTATCCTTTAGGGAATTTAATTGGTTTAATGAAAAGACGAATTAAGAGTCTATACATCCGGATTCTATTCCAAGCTCTATCTAGTAACTGTATGAGGTGTGTAAGTAACTTGATGTCTTCACAAGCTGTCTCATCCATATAATAAGAGAGTGAGTTAGTTTAGTTACCAACTCCCCACCAGTTCAAATGGTCTGGTATTTGTTCTCTTTGGGATTCCCTGACACATTGCTAAAAATAAAAATGTAAGTAATTATCTCAAGTTAATAAGCTGTTATCTAGATAAGCTGGATTTGGGAGTAGGAGAAAAAAACAACCAGCACATTTGGGGTTGGCACAGATCAAAATGAAGTTGAATAATACAGTTGGTTTAAACCTTGCAGGCAGCAAACAAGTAAATAGTCTCCGATACGCAGCAGAAGCTTATTTACCACCTGATTTTGCCTAAGTGGATGAAATCATATACAGAGTACATCTTTTCCTAAGAGAACTAGACTCATAGTTGATGTGATCTGACATAATATCTACATTAAGTGGTATTTTTTTTTACTAGATTACTGGTTTATTTTTTATTGAAGTATAATTAATATACAGTGTTATATTAATATTAGGTATATAATGATTCAACAATTCTATACATTTCTCAGTGCCCATAGAGATAAGTATACTCTTAATCCCCTTTATCTATTTCAACCATCCCATATCTGCCAAAATGGCTCTTTTTAATGCACATTTTGAAAGGAGGCATCCACTAAGAAATTTCCAACTGCTATTACTCTGATAAAGCCAGTTACATCTGTCTGAATAGCACTTTGTTCTACAGAGAGATTTCTGCATATCTCATTATTCAAGACAACTGTCCTATGAAGTAGATTACCTTATCATCCTTATTTGTCAGCTGAGGAAACTGAGATTCAAAGAAATTAGATCACAAAAAGCAAACACTTGGAGAACCCAGGGTTTCAGCCTCTTCAGAATGTGTGTTTTAAAATTTTCCCTTCCCTTCTTTCTTATCGCATACTTTTTAAAAAATACAGTTCAACAAATATTTATTGAGCACCTAGGAGTCAGGCATTGTGTTAGTGATGAGTAGGTAAAAAGTGTGTGTGTGTGTGTGTGTGTGTGTGTGTGTGTGTGTGTGTATCTTACCTCCTTAAGTTATGGTTAAATAGTTCCAGTATCAAAAAGCCTCTCCCTATCCCAGTCTTGATTCAGGGGTGATAACTTTTCATCCCTCCTTCCTACCTGCCCTACCATACATAAACTCAATAATATGCAAACATTTGCTTACATAAAATTTATTAGCATATTTCTGTGAAAACCTATTTAGTTTCTTTGACCTCCTATTCCAGCCCAGAAGATGGAGATGATAAGATCCTACATGATCTTATAACCAGTAGTCTGGATATCACCCAGCATCCTGATTTCATATCTCTATTGAGTTTGTAATTATGAATTGGTTAGTAGATAGACCAATCACACTGTTATCTTCTAACTAGTGCTATTATTTACAATGATCTCATTCTCTTCACAAATTGTTGTCAGGAACATGACTAATATAACAAGGGAGGTGCAGATATTTAATTTTAAGTTGAAGCCTAAGATATTTCCTTACCTCTGAAAATAAGTTCTTCGTTTATTATTCATTATTAGTCAAATAATCAGTTGATGCTATTTTAGGGTGGGGGGAAATAATGTTCAAAAAGTATTCTAGAAAATACAAAACCTTTTTAAAAAGTTGGTGATTAAACAACTTTAAAGATTTTGTAAAAATTCTGGCCTCTTTCTGTATATTGGAAACTAGTGTTACAAATAGAATGTCTGCTTCATGTTTGCAGGGTATAGACTGGAGGAAATCTAGCCCTTTGAAGAAAAGAACTAGAACAGGTTATTCTCTTAATACACCCAAATGGGCCAAAAATGACCTAATTTCTCCATAAGAGAGTCCAATAGTAATAACTTCCAAAGATTTTTTTTTTGAAAAGAAGAAAAGTACCCTTTCTTCTTTTTCTGAATATTTAAAATACAAATTGTCTTACAGTCAACAAATGTGGAATTTGTCTATAATATAAAATCTAATCTCAGGGGCTGGGAGTTTTAAATAACAGATGACACTTTTTTTTCAGATATATCTAATATTTTTTCCTGCAACAGTGCATATTCATGTACTAAAATAATCACATCAATGTAACTTACTAGTCTAAGGTCTGAGTTAACCAAGCCAATAACAACAACAATCAATTTAATTCCAAATAGAACTGTTGTCACCATAAAGAAAGTTGTGTGCATGAGTGATAAGCCATGGCTCAGTCAATGCTACCTGCTTTTAAAGATTTGACAATAAAAAGTACTTATTAGTTGATGTGACTTTGGATCTACTGATTATTTCTGAAATGAGAAGTCACCTTTAGGATATGTAATGATAGACTCCTTCTGTCCCCATAAAGGTTCATTTTGATAATCAAGTTGTTGTATCTGGAAAATATTTACATCATCTTCTTAAGGCTTTTTACTGTTTATCTCAAAAATATAGACTTCTGGAATCAGCTAAGTATTTTAAATTGAAATAAAAGGTAAAAGAGTAAAGAAAACAAGATCACTTACATTCCCACTTCTCTTGAAATAAGATCATTTAAGCAGGCTGGCTCCTGTAAAGCCATTTTAATAGCCCTTGAGCAGAAGAGTCCCTCCTGATTACTGACATATAAGCCAGCAACAAACATGAAAATGAACATATTTCAGTGTGTAGGCCCTCTCACTATGCAGCAAATGATTTCAGTCAGCTTTAAACAGGCCTTTCTTCCCTCTAATCATTACATTAGTCAAAGCCTTTTTCCAGCTTTAGCTGTAACAGTTGCCATAGGTGGCTCTAATCGGCACATTTTGGGCAATGTTTAAACATAATTACAAAAGAAATAGACATTAAGAATGTATTTGCTTTATTTTTTTTAGAATGTATTCACTTTTATTTTTTATTTTTTATAATAATTTTTATTTTGTTACGTTTGTCACCATACAGTACATCCTTAGTTTTGTTTTTTTTTATAATTTTTATTTTGTTATATTAGTCACCATACAGTACATCCCCAGTTTTTGATGCAATGTTCCATGGTTCATTATTTGCATATAACACCCAGTGCACCATGCGATATGTGCCCTCCTTAATACCCATCACCGGCCTATCCCAATCCCCCACCCCCCTCCCCTCTGAAGCCCTCAGTTTGTTTCCCAGAGTCCACAGTCTCTCATGGTTCATTTCGCCTTCTGTTTAACCCCCCTTCCTTCTTCCCTTTCTTCTCCTACCGATCTTCCTATTTCTTATGTTCCATAAATGAGTGAAACCATATGATAATTGTATTCACTTTTAAACCACTTAGTGATAGTATTTCAGTTCATCTATAATAATTTTTTTAGTATTCTCCAGAACCTTCCTATATTTTGGTTATGTAATCATTACAAAATCATTACTCAATGTCCTCAATGAGCTACCAAAAATGAGAAAGTATCCCAAATTACAAATTGAAATGTTAGAACAGAAGTGTTCTCAAGAAAATAATGTGGAAGACATTCACTCTTTGAATTATAATATATATGTAGCTATTAGGGAGTTTTGCTTAATTTTCAGAATCAAAAGAACATTCTAGAAATCTTTCTTTTGTCTTTTACCTACAATCACGAGAGTCTGGCAAGTCCACATCTGTGCACTCTGTGCACTCTTTGGCAGTTTGTGTCTATAGGCCACCACAATTCTTAAGTGAAAGTACATAACCGAGCACTTCTTTTCTAATTCAATGGGAGGAAAACCCCGTCTATGTCCAAAAACTCCCCTAAGCAGGTGTTAGACCAGAACTAGTCTTCTTGAGAGAAGGAACTGTATCTTGTTTATGTCTATAACCCAGGGCCTAACTAGCATGAAACTTGTCACTTTATAAATACTCAGAAAATATTTATTAATTGAATGAACAGGTGGATAAATATTACTCCACCTTAATTTCAGGAGATAGAAGATTTGGAGTAGGGGAAATAGCCTACCATCACTCCCATAGTAGACTAAAGTAATGCTCAGAACTCAGAAGATCTTGCCGATGGGGGACAATCTTCCACTTTGAGAGAATGTGTTGCAATGAAGAGAGAACTGCGCTACTGTACTTCAAGGCAGAAAACTGAGCCATTACACTGGTTTTGACAGTTTCTATCATTGTGACCTTGCACAAATCATGTCAGCTCTCTGTAACTTGATTTCATCACCTATAAAATGGGAAGACCAATAGTGCCCTGAGTATCTATCTCATGGCTTATCCTATCAAGTGAGATATTCTCTGTGTGGAGGGTAAAAATGTTGTCATGACTCGTAGAGTATAATAATATGCATGCTCACCCTTTCTTCAAAAAGACAGCTGTGGGTCCTGCAAGATTCTTAAATCATCACAGAAATTAAAAAGATTGCTTTTATAAATTTATTATAAAATTTAGAACAAAATATTGTTTCTTGGAATTATGAATATCAATTCTCAGGATATACCATTCTACCTGTATTTGTGAGGAAAAAATTTTAATGCGAGTCTTATTATCTAAGTAGAAATCTGGCAAAATACTATGAGACACTAATATGATGCAGACTAAATAAAACACCATTTGACAACCCTAGTATTTTAGCTAAAGAACATTTTACGTCCAGAATCCCTGCCTAGAATAATGCTCTCTCCTCACTGGGAATGCTTCTGGTAGATGGCCTAACACTGTCAATCCACCTTGTTCAAGGTCAGTGATGCCCACATCCAATGGCTGATAGACATAGAGCATTTTGCCCCACCTTAGACAACTCTGAAGGATCACTGCAGCTTCAGAGCTCTTGTTAGTGTTAGCAGAGGCCTCCCTTGAGATCACCTCACTGCTCACCTCCTTCCTCAGCCCAGTCCTGCTTCCTTCCCTTCTAAGGTGTGGATCCCAAGAACACTCTCTAATAAACCTTCTGCATGTCAATCTCCATCTTAAAATCTCCATCTCACGGAGCCCAACTTGCAACAACTCTCACAATAAATGTAGTAACTTTTCAAATAGAAACTGCTGCTTATACCCTAGGATGGCACAATAGTAGCACCAACACTGTGTCTTACTGTGTTTTCATGTTTGCATTATTGTGTCACCATGTCCTTCACCAGGAATGATAGTTATTGTTCTTTTAAAGGCCAAATAATATGTCACTTGTAAAATGAATCCCTCCTCTGTACCTCATAGTAGTTTGATTATACCAGTTGTTGAACAAGTGCCACATTGCACAGCCAATTACTTAGGTCAGTCTTTTCCCTGAAACTGCATATTGCCTAAAGACAGGAAATGTGCCTTATACTTGTAAAAATAAGGTCTACTTTTATCATAGGCAGTACTCAACAATTATTTGTTGAATTGACTTGAAAATCTTATTACTACTGTAAATCCAAAGGAACTACCCAAACTTTATTGTCATCTCAACATTTGGTTGTAATAATTTTTCCCCAAGACCAATGTTTGGCTTGTTATCTGAGATTTTTATGATTATGAAATTTTAGATGAAGAGATTTGACATCAAGTCATGTAACAAAGTCCACTAAATTTCATGTTAGATGAGGAGACTGCATAGGTAAGGAGAAAACTCCCATGAAGCCACTAACAACTTGACCTTCTCCATTGAGTAACCTCTATAGTCCCCTAGAGGCACAGAAGTGGGACCATAATCTCCAATGTACTTAAAAGAGGGGAAAATTATTATGAGTAATTTACCAACGCCATAGTTTCTATCTGGAAGGACGAAAGGGGTTTGGAGAAATATATGGTATTTAGAGTCAGAAGGTCTGTGTCCATATTCCCAAGGACTTTGGAATTTTTTTTACATCAACTAAATACAATGGTAAAATACCAGTCTCATGTATTTCATAGGAGTTTTATAAAAATCATGAGGTTGCATGCAAAATCACTTCGAGAATCATAAGCAAGGAGTGTTTACTCAGTGACTGCCAAAACACAACTCTTTTCTAGGTGAATCCCTGCCTATTTTGAGTGGACACTTTTCTCACTGCTAGAAAAGTTGCTCTCAAAGTGTTAACACAAATATAGAAAGGAAGATGTTCTTGCTAGCCTCTTTAGGGAGATTCTTAAAAGTATGTTAGTCCTAGACCTGAAAGACATTTTATGTGGTCAGATATTTTAAATGCATATGCAAGTATTTACTAGCTTTCAGGGTAGGTGGTTATAGGTTTGCAAAGTGCACCAATATTTGTTGAATACTTGCTTTGTGCCAAGCACCAGGAATACAACAGTGAGAAAAATTCACCCCCTCTCTTCATGAAGATTTACAAAATAGTGGGGACACAAGTAAATGAATTCTTAAATCCCTATATTTCCTGTTTTGATTTTAATGGAAAAGAATGAGTGACTAAATGTTGCTAATCTATAAATTGACAATTAGGACGCACAAAAAGTTCAGAGAGATGGCAGCCAGGTTTATAAAAGGTGTCCCAAGAAAAATTTGGAAAATACTAAGGTCAGTCAGAGGTGTTCATTGCTGATTTTAAGTGTCTGTGGCATTCTGACATAACCCTGTATTTCACACATCATTTTCTGTCTTTTTTACCTGCTTTATGAAGGGTTTTCACTCAACATGCTTATTTGGAAAGACTCAAGAAAAGCAGGAAAAAGAATCCACTGTATATTTTCCTTGGTTTTAGTCCTAGCTCTGCCTCTAACTAGGTGTGTGACTTTGGGCAAATCATGTAACTTCTCTGATCTCAGTTGGCTCTCTGACAAACAGGAGTTTTGGCTAAATAAATTATTATGCCCCTCCTGGTTCTAATATTCAGTCATCTCATTTAAATAGGAAGTTGGTACAAAAGAATTAAAAGAAAAATTTGAAATACTATAATAAATGAAAAAGATACAGAAGGTCAAACTCTTCAAAAAACTCTTTTAAACACCAATATAACAAAGATTATAACCAAAAATACAATTTCTCCTAAATTATGTTTATCATCCTCTTTTTACCATAACTATCAAAAACATATTCATGGATCCCTAGCATATCACTTCTAACAACACATTGTACATAATTTCCCAGATAATATGAAAATGTATCTTACCCCTTTTCTGGAACTCTGAGGATAAATTTAACTAATATGAAATGTTTTGAAATAGATACATTCAAAATAAGTTAAAGTAGACAGCTACAAGCAGATCCTAACGAGGCCAAGGCAGTCTTGACCTTGGAGACCACCCACTTACTTCCAGTCATGGAGATTACATTTTCAATATGACCTGAAACACCTGGCACCCACTGCTGTTTACACCCCAGTTTTGTCCGTCCGTTCTTCCTTCCTTCCTCTCTTTTTCTTTCTTTCTTTCTTTCTTTCTTTCTTTCTTTCTTTCTTTCTTTCTTTCTTTCTTTCTTTCTTTCTTTCCTTTTCTCCTTCCTTCCTTCAGAATTCCTTCCTTCCTTCAGAATTCCTTTGCAGTTGACTCTCTTCCTCTAAGACACACAATATTTGCATCTCTTATGAGGAACACATGATACTTGGTACCCTGATAAGCTCTTGAATGTGTACATACAAAGAGGTTGGAGACAAGCAAGAAAACCCTCTCGGAACCCTGCACGAGCCCCTCTTCTTCACCACTGATAGTATTGCTTCCTTGCTGCCTTCACCATGATCTACTTGACCACAGCTTTTGGGGAAACCCACTAGCCACCGGTCACTACCCACTCACAGGTCAGTGCAACACTCTTTCTTGTTGCCACTTTGGCTTTCTCTTTGCCTGAGAGAGTGAAGCCACTTAGGACCCCCTGTGAATTGGGCTTTGTAGTTGAAAGTTAAAGTAATAGGTGGTTTGTTGTAAAGAAGCAGGAAGTCTATAACTAGACCACCTTTGAAGATTCAGACTGAGGACCATGGAATAACAGAACACAAATGGCAGGCCATGCCAGTAGCTAAGGGGCTATAATCCAGCTTCTAAATGTGGCATCTCACCTCAACTTCAAAAGTACTTATAAAGAATTAAAATGTCATGAAGCCACATTTTACCTGGGTTTCTTTTGCTCAAGATAGTGTGCTGTGATCTTTCCAGTGGCTACTCCCTTTCCATTGTTAACAACAAAACAAAATCCTATTCAGCTGTGAAAAAGAATGAGATCTTAGCATCTGTGACAACATGGATGGACCTAGAGGGTATTATGCTAAGAAAAATAAGTCTGAGACAAATATCATATGATTCACTTATATGTGGAATCTAAAAACAAATAACAGATTCATAAATACAGAGAACGAACCAGTGGTTGCTGGGTGGGGGAAAGGATGAATGAAATAGGTGAAAGGGATTAAGAGGTACAAACTTCCAGTTGCAAAATAAGTCATGGGGATTAAAAGTGTACAGCATAGGTAATATAGTCAATAATATTGTAATAACTGTGTGGTGATAAATGGGAACTATACTTATGATTGTTTAGTAACGTATAGAAATGTCGAGTCCCTATGTTGCACACCTAGAAACTAAATAGCATTGTATGTCAACTAAATAAAAATTTTTAAAAATCCCACAAAATTGGTAAAATGCACTTAAAAGTGCATTTGACAGGTGAGGCAGGTCTCTTAATAAGTTTGTTTCCCTTACTGTCTAGAAGGGCTAGCAATATCTACTCTAAAAACTTCACAAAGGAAGTTGTGAGAAATGCAGTATAAAATACATACAAGAGAAAAAAAATAACTTCTTTGCTATTGGTAAGGTTTCCAGTCAACAGTAGGCTATTAATAGCTACATTTTGGGGGAAGTCAAAAGTTATAAACAAATTTTTGACCACTTGGGGGTTGGCACCCCTAGCCCTCTCATTGTTCAAGGGTCAACTGTATAAAAATTCTTTGTGAACAATAAATCATGATAAATACAGAGTTGTCATATCCATCACCTCACTTAAATAATGCTTCAAAAATTAAGGTAGTTCCAAAGGGAAGCTGTGATTTTCACTTTTCAAAAAAAATCTCCCAAAGAAGCATTCACTGCTAAATGGATTGCTCCCAAAGGAATTGGAGAGAAGGAAAGGAATTATTTATTTTGATGAGATGTCTCCAAGAAGAATGAAAACTAAAAGTGTTACGCTTCCTGCTTCATTAGCTCTGTGTCTAGATTAGAGTGCAGAGAAGCTTCCTTGCTAGATGCTAGCATTTGCTGATCAATGTATTGTGGTCCAGTTGCAAGTGGACAGTAACCAACAATCCTCAAGAGCTTTTGGTTTTGATTCAGATTTTTTTCAAGGTGCTTCCAAAGCACCCTATACAGAGTGCAGCCAGGGTTGCAAACAACTGGCTCATAGTGGCCACCGCACATGCTTCTGGTACATGTGTACTAATAAAAGCAGCAGGAGCGGTAGGAGGCAAGAAGGCTCAAAGGTGTTTCCTGTAAATGAATCGAAAACGAGCCTGTATATATATATGTGTGTGTGTGTGTGTGTGTGTGTGTGTGTGTGTGTATACAATTCATTGGCTACTTAGAGGCAACTCTTTGCCCAAAGTAACAGCTTATAATCATGAAAATGTGGATAAAACATAAAACATTAAAAGCACATGAGGAAAAGACTGTTTCCACCGGCTTCGCTGAGTCCCAGTTGGGCTTGCTTTGGCCTTACCACATTCCAAGTGTTATCCACTCTGTTCAGCATTTTGGCCCTGAGAACAGCGATGAAAAAAGAATTGATTGAATTCAGAACAGTCCTTCAGATGGCTGGAATAATCAACCACCTCCATAATTTTAGTCTTAATAACTAAACGTGAAGGAGCACATAGCAATTCAATTGACTGCTCAGTTACTCCAGAAAGCAACTTGCAGACGTCTGCAGCATTGCTTTGTGCATCCAAAGGTCAGCGAGCTTATAGAAGAGAGGAAGAAAAGGCAATTTTAAGGGGATTAAATGATCACTACTGATCTTTATTTAAATAAGGTCCTGCTGTTACTTGTTAAACAAGGAAAGGTTTGGAAGCTTCCATTTGTGAATGTCATTCAAACATCTGCTATAGACATTCTACCAATTGGGCTTGGAGCCAGAGAACCAAATTGTGAATGCTGCTAACAGTCAGAGGAGCCCAATGAATTGCCTGGAGGAAATGTCCTGCCCCAAACATCTGTAGTTTTTTGTTTGGGGTTTTTTGTTTTGTTTTTTTTCCCATTGAAAGTTCAGTATGTCTAGGGTTGTAGGGTCCCTCTGGAGTGGTCTACAGTTTTTTACTGTACCCTGGAATCACCTGGGAGCTTTAAAAAAAACCAAAAAACAAAACTGATATACATTTCAGCCCAGCCCCAGAATCTCGTTTAATTGTACATGACCACTGTGATTTTTAACCACCCCAGGTGATTCTAATCTTCAGTATGGCTTGAGAATGTTCTAAATGGATAGGACTTGGTAGTTGAACGATGTGAGCACAGAGCCTCCCAAAATAATTTAATTAGAGCAAATTTGGGCTCATTTGTTCTGGTAAGTTCAGGCAGTTCTCTGAGCAATGGAAAATTTCTCACCGATCCCCTGCCCTTTTGCCTCTAGTCTACTGTTACTTTTCAAACCTCTCATTCCCTTTTGTTATATTCTGTACCCTTCTATAAACACAGAAGTTATTTTTTAATGTCTTTTTTGGAGAAATTCATATATTTGATTTCCTTCACATTTTAGTTTGGCCTCATGGATATTTACTCGTGTTTTCATTCTTTGGAAAGTATTTCTTGGTTGGTCCTTATTCTCCTGCTAGAGGTATGTCATTTGCAAACACTATGCACAATAATACTTTGGGGAGAAGGAGGGCAAGGGGAGTACAGCACTCTTATTCTCCCCACAGCTCCACACTTCCTAGGGTCACTGAGACTCTCTTTGTAAACTTCAAATGTGAAAAGCCATAAAGCAGCTCTGCCTGGTCTGGTCGACTGACTGCATTGTGTGAGGAGGTGAGCCTTCTGGCCTCACTGTTTTCTTCCATCTGTTCCTGAGCAAACACAGTGTGTACCACATAAGGCATCATTTAGACCTTGGTGTGTTACTTGGCAATAAAGGAGGAAACACATATAATTTGTTAGATAATCTGGCACAGAAATACATACAAAGTCAATTAGGAAATTAAAAACCCAAATCTAGTGCCAATTATAAATATACCCAATGCCCCAATTTACCATACACTCAGTAACCACTTTAATAAGGTCAGAGGTGAGTTCCCTCTCCTGGTGTTTTATTGGCCTTTTTATAAGGATCCGGGGTGCAAGTGTTGATTTCAGACCAATAATGGTATGTGCGACCAGCAAGCTCAGATCAGAGCCCCAGCAAGGAAATAACAGAGAGAGAGAGATAAAGCATTAGACACAGGAAGGGGCCATTTTTCTGTTGTTTTTACATTCACTTGCACTTGAACAAAAGTTGTTTATTGTTTTAATAAAACTACATTCACAAATGTTGCCATGGCACGGACTCTGTCAGCATTTCCATTGTAACCTTTGCTTTCAGGGGGTTTTAACTCAGCCATAAAACTTCCTCTGGGTTGAAATCTGGCACCAAAAATAACTTGGAATCTCTAAGGCTCAGCCATGAAGGAAATAGTTGTGTGTGAGTGTGTGTTTATGCACCTTTAAAAAGAAATTCATTTGACAATTCTTAAAGAGACACCATAAAATATTTTCCCTCTGATTTAAGTGTTTTTAACTCAGAATTTCATCTCTACCTTGTTAAAGGTGAATTCATTTAAAATATTACTAACTATTCAATACAGCTTTTCCTTTATCTATTTATCTCTCTTCCAGCCTCCTTATAAAATAGATTAATTTCTGTGTAGTTAAATAAATCTAGTTTCACTACTCTATTGTCACAGCTTATCAATCTTTTGAGTAACACAAACTCTGTTTATCCAGTGGTTTCCACAACACAAACCATAAAATGGCATTGGCTTTTGAAATCTACCATCTGTTCATCTTTTCTCTTAAACGTTTATAAGACATATGAATTAAGTCAATGAAGAAAAGGTCCTCAAGGGATTCAGGAGATGGGACAAGGTGGAAATTGGAAATTATTGCAAAATTATAGTCTTATCTCTCCCCCTTCTCCTAATTTTATATGAAAACCTTATGTTTTATAATATCTTTGGAAATCACATTTTTATCAAAAGGGTACATTTGGATTGCATGGTCTCTTGTTGCTTATACCTCTCTAAGATTTAAGAGTGTAATGATATTTGACATTTGGGGGAAAGCCAAGACAGGTGGGAGGCAGGACCAAACCTTGAAGGGAGGGCAGTTCTAACAGGGGAAGGATTCTATCTTAGCACAGTGAATCAGTGTCTCAAGCCCTATGACTCTGAACCTGTTTAGAGGGCAAATGGAAAGTTTCAAGGCCAAAGATGACTTGCCACATTTATGGCAACCAAGAATCCAACACTGCCTGTGGGGAGGGTGTAGCAGAGCTGGTGCCAGTAGTACAGTCCTAAGTAGACTGTTCCTGAGATGATTTTGATCATCTTTTATTCTCATTTTCTTAAACATGGTTTGCCAGCATCTCCATCAATGCTGTGAACTGTCTGATATCCTTTTAATAAATTCCTTTTTTGTTTAACATTACCAGAGTTAGGTTGGCATTGTTGGTAGTGAAGCACTCTAATCAAAATAAATAGAACCTGTACCAGAACAAATTATTATCTTTACAAGGTATGTGGGCTCTTTCCTTTTAGAGTGTGATTCTTGGGCCAGCCCCATTCATATCACCTAGGAGCTGGTTAGAAATGCAGAATCTCAGGTCCTTCCCCAGACCTACTGAATCAGAGTCTGCATTTTTAACAAGATTCCCAGATGGCTTATATGTACATTAATGTTTGAGTAGCATTAACCTAGTATACCCCTCTGTTTGAAGCATAAAACTAAGTTTAGCACACACACTGAACTATAGATTATCACTCCTTCCAATAGTACTGCCTCAAAATTTTGTTTCTGTTTAATATCCTACTTAGAGCCTTAGGAAAATGGTACGTTATAATATTCTTGTGGGTATTATTATTAGATATTATTTTTGTATCCTTATCTAGACACTAAAGAGGAACTCAATAGTTTTTAGTACATTGCTTTAGAATTCATGAATTTTCATATATAGTAACTTTTTAATGTTATTTATGTTACTTTATAGCCCTACCAGGTCACTTCCTTTTCCTGGTACTTACTATTTTTCAAAAGGACTACATAGTCTCAAATGTCACTGGTGGCATCCAGAATTGAAGATGCCAGGATTCTCACAGAGCAAGTCAGGATGGAGCCAAAGA
The DNA here is from genome assembly GCF_017311325.1 of Ursus maritimus. Classification (NCBI taxonomy): domain Eukaryota; kingdom Metazoa; phylum Chordata; class Mammalia; order Carnivora; family Ursidae; genus Ursus; species Ursus maritimus. The sequence goes on along the minus strand of NW_024427107.1, from coordinate 24,119,304 downwards.
AAATGATTTTTATGCTATTCTTAAGACTCTGAAAAATGCTATATAAGTTGGCAATATCACCCCCACTCTAAAGATGAGGAAACTGAGAATCAGGGAAATTTATGTGTCTTCCTCATACCAACCAGGTAATTCCCAGATGCTGGTCTTCACACTCCACATCCATCTCATTCTCTTATACTGCAGCCCTCCAAAGGAAGACATGGAGCAGGTGCTTAATGAAAAGCAACAGATGCTTATTCAACATGGAGGGTTCCTAATTAAATATGCTCAAGCCATCTTTTTTATACAATGTTTTCATAGAAAGAACAGAAGACTTGGAGTCAAGAAACTTGGGTCTCAACATTATCGCGAACATGTATTATTTGTGGAACCAGTAGTAATTTGTCGAAGCCAACATGTTCTAATCTACAAAAGGAAGATAACTATCACCAATGTGGGAATCTTATAAAAAGTACTTTGAAAAAAAAGACAATTATAAAAATTTAGCTACACCACCACTATCAACTCTCAGGGCTGATAAGCATGGTCCAACAGTAATTTCTATCTCACAGTCACAAATGATAAATGCCTCTTAAAATTCACCACGTGGGAACATGGAGGAGAGGGAAAATTACTAAGCTAGTTCCATCACCAGAGTGATTAAATGATTTTTTTTTGTTTAAATGTTCCTAATATTACCACTTTTCTGTCCTATCAGTTAATGAGAGAGATATTAAAATCAGCTACTATGATTGTGGATTTGTCTACTCTTAGTTCTGTCATCTTTTGCTATGTATATTTTAAAAGCTATGTTATTAGATGCATACAAGTTTAGAGTCACTATATCTTCTAGTGGGTAAAAAAACATTTTATCATTATGAAAAGTTTTTTATCATCTCTGGTAATATTTTCGGCTTAAAGTCTACCCACCTGGTATTTAGCTCTGTCACCTTTTTTCAGTTAATCTTAGAATAGTCAGTGTCTTTTCTATCCTTTTACTTTTAAACTTGTTCTTATGTCTAATGGTATGCAGCTATGCTTATATGTAGTTTTTATTTATTTTTTTATTATGATGTTCAATTAGCCAGCATATAGTACATCGTTAGTTTTTGATGTAGAGTTCAATGATTCATTAGTTGCATATAACACCCAGTGCTCATCACAACATGTGCCCTCCTTAATATCCATCACCCGGCTACCCTATCGCCCCACCTCCCTCCCTTCTCTAACACTCAGTTTGGTTCCAGGAGTCTAGAGTCTCTCACAGTTTGTTTCCCTCTGATTTCTTTCGATTCAGTTTTCCCTCCCTTCCCCTATGGTCTTTCATGCTATTCCTTATGTTCCACATATGAGTGAAACCATATGATAATTGTCTTTCTCTGCTTGACTTATTTCACTTAGCCTCCAGTTCCATCCATGTCAATGCAAATGGTAGGTATTTATCCTTTCTGATGGCTGAGTAATATTCCATTGTATATATGAACCACATCTTCTTTATCCATTCATCTGTTGAAGGGCATCTAGGCTCCTTTCACAATTTGGCTATTGTGGACATTGCTGCTACGAACATTGGGCATGTGCCCCTTCTTTTCACTATGTCTGTATCTTTGGGGTAAATCCCTAGTAGTGCAATTGCTGTGTCATAGGGTAGTTCTACTTTTAACGTCTTGAGGAACCTCCATACTGTTTTCCAGAGTGGCTGTACCAGCTTGCATTCCCACCAACTGTGTAAGAGGGTTCTGCTTTTCTCTACATCCTCACCAACACTTGCTTCCTGTCTTGTTAATTTTGGCCATTCTAACTGGTGTAAGATGGTATCTCATTGTGGTTTTGATTTGTATTTCCCTGACAGCTAGTGATGTTGAGCACTTCCTCATGTGTCTGTTAGACATTTGTATGTCTTCTTTGGGGAAATGTCTGTTTATGTCTTCTGCCCATTTCTTGACTGGATTACTTTTTTGGGGGGTGTTGAGTTTGATAAGTTCATTATAGATCTTGTATACCAGCCCTTTATCCATCATTTGCAAATATCTTCTTTCATTCTGTGGGTTGCCTCTTAGTTTTGTTGACTGTTTCCTTTGCTGTGCAATAGCTTTTCATCTTGATGAAGTCCCAAAAGTTCATTTTTGTTTTTGTTTCCCTTGCCTTTAAGACATGTCTTGAAAGAGTTGCTGTGGTCAATGTCTAAGAGGTTACTGCCTATGTTCTCCTCTAGAATTTTGGTGGATTGCTGTCTCACATTGAGGTCTTTCATCCATTTTGAATTTATTTTTATGTATGGTGTAAGAGAATGATCTAATTTCATTGTTCTGCATGTGGCTGTCCAATTTTCCCAGCACCATTTATTGAAGAGACTTTTTCCACTGGGCATTCTTTCCTGATTTGTCAAAGATCAGTTGACCATAGAGTTGAGGGTCCATTTCTGAGGTCTCTATTCTGTTCCATTGATGTGTGTGTCTGTTTTGTGCCAATACCATGCTGTCTTGGTGATCACAGTTTTGTAATAAATAACTTGAAGTCAGGCATTGTGATGCCCCCAGCTTTGGTTAAATCCTTAAATCCTTTTTAAATTTATTTTTCCATATGGTGTAAGAAAGTGGTCCACTTTCATCCCTTTATATGTAGCTGTGTGGTTTTCCCAACACCATCCATGTATTAAAGAGCCTGTCTTTTCCCCATTATATATTCTTTTCTCCTTTGTCACAGTTATATTTACCATATAAGCATAGGTTTCTTTCTGGGCTCTCTATTCTGTTCCATTGATAAATGTGTCCACTTTCATGCCAGTACCATGCTGTCTTGATAACTATAGCTTTGTAGCATAGCTTGAAATATGGGATTGTGATACCTCCATCTTTGTTCTTTTTCAAGATTGCTTTGGCTATTTTGGGTTTTTTGAGGTTCCATACAAATTTTAGGATTATTTGTTCTAGTTCTGTGAAAAATGCCATTGGCATTTTGATAGAAATTTCATCAAATCTGTAGATTGCTTTGGGTAGTATGGATATTTTAATAATACTAATTTTTCCAATCCATGAGTATAATATATCTTTCCATTTTTTGGTATCTTCGACTTCTTTCATCAATATCTTATGGTTTTCAGAGTGCAGGTCTTTCACCTAATTCATTAAATTTATTCCTAGGTTTTTTTATTGGTTTTGGTGCAATTGTAAATGGGATTGTTTTCTTAATTTCTCCCTGCTACTGTGTTATTAGCATATAGAAACACAAGAGAATTCTGTATATTAATTTTATGTCTTGCAACTTTGATATATCATGTCCTCTGCAAATAGTGACCATTTTACTTCTAAATTACTAATTTGATTATCTTCTATTTTTGTTCTTCTCTAACTGCTGCAGCTGAGACTTTCAGTATTATGTTGAATAAAAGTAGTGAGAGCTGACATCTTGTCTTGTTCCTGATCTTAGAGGAAAAGCTTTCCGCTTTTCATTAGAGTATGTCAACTGTGGGTTTCTCATATATGGCCTTCATTTTATTGAGATATGTTCCCTATAAACCCACTTTGTTGACAGTTTTTAGTGTGAATAGTTGTTGAACTTTGTTAAGTGTTTTTTCTGCATCTGTTGAGATGATCATATGATTTTTAGCCTTCATTTTGTTAATGTGTACCACATTGGTTGATTTGTGGATACTGAACTATCCTTTCATCCCCGGAACAAATCGTACTTGACTATGGTGGATGATCCTTTTAATGTATTTTTGAATTCAGTTTTCTAATATTTTTTGAGGATGTTTTCTTGAATCTATGTTCATCAGAGATATTGGTCTGTGATTTTCTTTCTTCCTATTTTTTCCTTTCTTTCTTTTTATTTCATTTTTTAGTCCCTTTGTCTGGCTTTGTGTTAAGGTAATGCTGAACTCAGAATGAATTTGGAGGTTTTCCCTCCTATTTTTTGGAACAGTTTGAGAATAGGTATTAACTTTTCTTTAAATGTTTGGTAGAAAAAAAAATAAATGTTTGGTAGAATTCACCTATGAAGCTCTCTGGTCCTGGACTTTTGTTTCTTGAGAGTTTTTTGATTGCTGATTCAAATTTGTTGATAGTATTGATCTGTTCAGATTTTCTATTTCTTTCTGATTCATTCTTCAAAGACTGTATGTTTCTAGGAATTTATTTCTTCTAGGTTGTTCAATTTCTTGGCGTGTAGTTCTTCATAATAGTCTCTTATAATCCTTTGTATTCCTGTGCTGTTGTAACTTCTTTTTCACTTCTCATTTATATGTGTCATCAGTTTTTTTCTTGATTATTTTGCTGAATGTTTATCAATTTTGTTTACTTTTTTAAAAGACCAGCACTTAGTTTATTGATGTTTTCTATTTTTTTGTTTTAATCTCTATTTCATTTGCTTGTTCTGATCCATATTGCTTACTTCCTTCTAATAACTCTGGACTTTGTTCTTTTTCTAATTCCTGTAGGTATAAGTTTAAATTGTTTGAGGTTTTTTTTTTTTTCCTTTCTAAAGGTAGGCCTGTATTGCTATATACTTACCTCTTAGAGCTACTTTGAATGCGTCCTGAAGCTTTTGAACCCTAATGTTTCCATTTTCATTTGTCTCAGGGATTTTTAAAATTATTTCCTTCTGATTTCTTTGTTGACCCCTTGCTTGTTGAGTAGTATATTGTTTAGCCTCCATGTGTTTGTGGGGTTTTTCCAGGTTAGTTTGGTTTTTTTTCTTGATTTCTAGTTTCCTACCCTTGTGGTCAGAAAATATGCTTGATTTGATTTCAATCTTATATTTATTAAGACTTGTTTTTTGGCCTAACATGTTATCTATTCTGGAAAATGTCCCATGTGCACTTGAAAAGAATGTGTAATCTGCTGTTTTTAGATGAAATGTTCTGTATGTGCCTGTTAAGTCCACCTGGTCTAATGCGTCATTCAAAACCACTGAATTCCTTATTGATTTTCTGAGTGATCTATCCATTGATATAAGTGGTATTAATGTAACCTATTATTGTATTACTATAATTTTCTCCTTATATGTCTGCTAATATTTAATTCATATACTTAAGTTCTCCTGTTATGAGTATGTAGATATTATGATTGTTATATCCTCCTGTTGGATTGATCCCTTTATCATTATGTAATGCCCTTCTTTTTCTCTTACAGTCTTTGTTCTGAAGTCTATTTTGTGTAATACAAGTATTGGTACCCCAGCTTTTTATCATTTCCATTTGTATGAAGTATTTTTTTTCCATCCCTTCACATTTAATGTGTATGTGTCTTTAGGTATGAAGTGAATCTTTTTCAGGCAGCATATAGATGGTTCTTGTTGTTTTATCCAGTCAGTCACCCTATATCATTTGATTGAAGCATTTAGACTACTTACATTTATAATAATTACTAATGGGTGTGTACTTATTGCCATCTTGTTCATTGTTTTCTGGGTTTTTGTAGCTCTCTGTTCCTTTCTTGTCTTGCTCTCTTCCCTTGTGATTTTATGACATCTTTAGTGTTACACTTAAATGCTTTCTCCTTATTTTTTGTGTGTCTATCATAGGTTTGTTTATGGTTACTGCGAAGTTCATATATAACATTCTGTGTATGTAGCAGTCTAAATCAAGTTGATGTTCCCTTAAGTTTGCACACTCTAAAGGCACTACATCTTTACTCTCCCCTTGATATTTTATGTATATTATGCCATACTTTTTATCTTTTTATTTTGTGAATCCCTTAACAGTTTAAATATAACTGGTTTCCCTGCATTCATCTAAGTTTTTATTTTAATCATCCAGTGCTCATCACAACTGTACTGCTTAATCCCCATTAGCTATGTCATCCATCCCCATACCCACCTCCATGTGGCAGCCATAAGTTTGTTCTTTATAGCTAAGAGTCTGTTTCTTGATTTGTCTGTCTCTTTATATCTCACTCTCTTCCTCCACTTCACTCATGTGTTTTATTTCTTAAATCACACATGAATGAAATTGTATGGTATTTGTCTTTCTCTGACTTATTTCACTTAACATTATACTCTCTAGCTCCATCCATGTCATTGCAAATGACAAGATTTGATTCCATTATATATGGAATTGCATTCCATTATATATGTTATATATATATAATCTTCTTTATTTATCAATGTCCTGGGCTGGACACTTGGGCTGCTTCCATATCTTCACTATTGTAAATAATGCTGCCATAAACATAGGAGTGCATGTATTCCTTTTAATTAGTATTTTTGTATTCTTTGTGTAAATACCCAATAGTGCAATTGCTGGATCATAGGGTATTCCTATCTTTAACTTTTTGAAGAACTTCCATACTGTTTTCCACAGTGGCTACAACAGTTTGCATTTCCACCAACAGCACAAGAGGGTTCTTTTTTCTCCACATACTTGCCAACACCTGTTTTTCTTCTGTTGATTTTAGCCATTCTGACAGGTGTGATGTGATATCTCATTGTAGTTTTGGTTTGTATTTCCCTGATGAGTGACTTTGAGCATCTTTTCATGTGTCTGTTGGCCATCTGTATGTCTTCTATAGAGAAATGTCTGTTCATGACTGCTGCCCATTTTTTAACTGGATGATTTGTTGTTTGAGTGTTGAGTTTTATAAGTTCTCAATATATTTTGGATACTGATCCTTTATCAGATACGTCACTTGAAAATATCTTTTCCCATTCCATAGGGTGCCTTTTAGTTTTGTTGACTGCTTCATTCACTGTGCAGAAGCTTTTTATTTTGATGTAGACCCAAAACTTTATTTTTGCTTTTGTTTCCCTTGCTTCAGGAGACCCATGTAGGAAAAAAGTTGCTAAAGCCAACATAAGACAAATTACTGCCTTTTTTGATGGTTTCCTGTCTCACATTTAGGTCTTTATCCATTTTGAGATTATTTTTGTGTCTGGCATAAGAAGTGGTACAGTTTCATTGTTCTACATGTTTCTGTCCAATTTTCCCAACACTATCTGTTCAGGAGACTGTCCTTTTCCCATTGGATATTCTTTTATGCTTTGTTGAAGATCAATTGACCTTAAAATTATGGGTTTATTTCTGGGTTTTCTATTCTGTTTCATTGATCTATGTGTCTATTTTTGTGCCAGTACCATACTGTCTTGATCACTACAGCCTTGTCATGTAACTTGAAGTCTGGAATTGCAATGCCTCCAGGTTTGCTTTCCTTTTTCAAGATGTTTTGGCTATTTGGGGTCTTTGGTGGTTTCACAAAAATTTCAGGATGTTTGTCCTAGCTCTGTGAAAATGCTGTTGGTATTTTGATAAAGATTGCATTAAGTGTGTACATTGCTTTGGGTAGTATAGATAATTTACCAATATTCTTCCAATTCACGAGCATGGAATGTCATTCCACTTCCCGTGTCATCTTCAATTTCCTTCATCAGTGTTTTATAGTTTTCAGAGTATAGATCTTTCATCTCTTTTGTTAGTTTTATTCCAGGTATTTTATTGTTTTTGGTGCAAATGTAAATGGGATTGTTTTCTTAATTTCTCTTTCTGCTGTTTCATTATTGGTCTACAGAAATGCAACAGATTTCTGTATATTGATTTAATATCCTGCAACTCTACCAAATTTGTTTATCAGTTCTAGGAGTTTTCTGGTGGAGTCTTTGGATTTTCTATATTTAGTATCATGGCATCTGGAAATAGTGAAAGTTTTTTTTTTTTTTTTTTTTTTTTTTTTTTTTTAAAGATTTTATTCATTTATTCGACAGAGATAGAGACAGCCAGTGAGAGAGGGAACACAAGCAGGGGGAGTGGGAGAGGAAGAAGCAGGCTCATAGCGGAGGAGCCTGACGTGGGGCTCGATCCCATAACGCCGGGATCACGCCCTGAGCCGAAGGCAGACGCTCAACCGCTGTGCCACCCAGGCGCCCCAAGGAAATAGTGAAAGTTTTACTTCTACATTATCAGTTTGGATGCCTTTATTTCTTTTTGTTTTCTGATTGCTGTGGTGAGGTCTTCCAGTACTATGTTGAATAAAAGTGGTGAGAGTTGACATTCTTGTCTTGTTTCTGACCTTAGGGGAAAAGCTCTTAGTTATTCCCTGTTGAGGCTGATGTTAGCTGTGGGGTTTTTTGTATATGGCCTTTATTATATTGAGGTATTATGTTCATGTTACTCTGTTGAGGGTTTTTATAATTAATGGATGTTGTACTTTATCAAATGCTTTTTCTGTGTCTATTGAAAAGATCTTGTGGTTCTTATCCTTTCTCTTATTAATGTGATGTATCATATTGATTGATTTATGAATATTAAACCACCCTTGCAAGGCAGGAATAAATCCCACTTGATTGTGGTGAATGATTTTTTTAATGTATTATTGGATTTGGTTTGCTAGTATTTTGTTGAGCATTTCCGCCTCTAGGTTCATCAGGGATATTGGTGTGTCATTGTCTTTTTTAGTGGTGTCTTTATCTGGTTTTGGTATCAGAATAATGCTGGCCTCATAGAGTGAATTCGGGAGTTTTTCTTCCTCTTCCATTTTTGAGAATAGTTTAAGAAGAATAGATATTAACTCTTTAAATGTTTGGTAGAATTTGCCTGTGAAGCCTTCTGGTCCTGGACTTTTAGGAATTTATCCATTTCTTCTGAGTTGTCCATTTGTTGGGATATAGTTTTTCATAATATTCTCTTATAATTGTATTTCTGTGGTGTTGGTTGTTATTTCTCTTCTCTCATTTGTAATTTTATTTGGGTCCTTTCTCCTTTTTTCTTGATAAATTTGGCTAGCAGTTTTATCAATTTTTTTTTTTTTTATTTTTTATTTTTCAAGGAAACCAATCCTGGTCTCACAGATCTGTTCTATTGTTGTTGTTTTGTTTTGTTTGTTTTGTTTTTTGAGTTTCTATAGCATTTATTTCTGCTCTAATCTTTATTTCCTTACTTCTGCTGGTTTTAGATTTTGTTTGCTGCTCTTTTTTCTAGCTCCTTTTGGAGTAAGTTTAGGTTGTTTGAGATTTTTCTTCTTGAGGTAGGCCTGTTTTGCTATAAACTCCCCTCTTAGAATGGCTTTTACTGAATCCCAAAGGTTTTGAACCGTTGTGTTTTCATTTTCTTCTGTTTCCATGTACATTTTAATTTCTTCTTTTATTTCCTGGTTGACTTATTGTTTTGAAGAATATTATTTAACCTCCATTTGCGGTTTTTCCAGATTTTTCTCTCATGGTTGACTTCTAGTTTCATAACATTGTGGTCAGAAAAAATGCATGATAGAACTTTAATGTTCTTGAATTTTTGAGACTATGTGATCTATTCTGGAGAATGTTCCATGCGCCCTTGAGAAGAATGTGTATTCTTCTGTTTTAAGATGGAATGTTGTATATATATCTGTTAAATCCATCTCATCCAGTCTGTCTTTCAAAGCCATTGTTTCCTTGTTGATTTTCTATTTAGATGATTGTCCATTGATATAAGAGAGGTGTGAAAGTCACATACTACTATTGTATTATTATTGTCTTATGTATTTGTGTGTTCCTATGTTGGGTGCATAAATATTTACAATTGTCTTCTTGTTGGATTGTCCCCTGTATTACTATGTAGTGTCCTTTTTGATTCTTGTTACAGTCTTTGCTTTAAAGTCTATTTTGTCTGATATAAACATTGTTGTTTTGGCTTTCTCTTTACATCCATTTGCATGATAAATGTTTCTCCGTACCCTCAATTTCAATGTGCAGGTGTCTTCAGGTCTAAAATGAGTCTCTTCTAGGCAGCATATAGATAGGTCTTTTTTTAAATCCATTTTGTCACTGTATGCCTTTTGATTAAAACATTTAGTCCATTTACATTCAAAGTAATTATTGATATATGTGTTTATTGCCATTTCATTACTTATTTTGTGGTTTCTGTAAATTTTCTCTGATCTTTCTTGTCTCTCTCTCTCTTTCATGGTTTACTGGTTTTCTTTAGAGATATATTTTGATTTCTTTCTCTTTATTCTTTGCATGTTTATTAGTGGTTTTTTATTTTTGGTTGCCATTAGGTCTGTGTATAACATCTTCTGCATATAGCAGCCTATATTAAGTTGATGGCCATTTAAGTTTGAACCCATTCTCTACTCCTCCTCACGCTTTAGGTAGAGGGTATCATAATTTACATCTTTTTATTTCATGAGTTCCTTAACTGATTTTTTAACAGAAATATTCATTTTTATTGTTTTTGTGTTTCCTACCTTCATACTGCCATTTTTGGTATTTCCTTTCCACTCAGCAAGTCCCTTTAGAATTTCTTGCAGTACTGGTTTAGTGGTTATGGGCTCCTTTTGTTCTGTTTGGGAGACTCTTTATCCTCTCCTTCTATTCCGAATGATAGCCTTGCTGGATAGAGTATTGGCTGCAGGTTTTTCCCATTCAGCATTTTTAATATGTCATACTACTCCCTTCTGGCTTGTGAAGCTTCTGCTGAAAAATCACTGATAGCCTCATAGGGTTCCCTTTATAGGTAACTGTCTTCTTTGTCTTGCTGCTTCTAATAATTTTAATATTTTTTCTTTATCACTGTATTTTGCCATTTTAATTACAATATGTCTTGGTGTAGATCTGCTTTTGTTGATTTTGTGCCTCCTGGATCTGGATATCTGTTTCCTTCCCCAGATTAGGGAAGTTTTCAGATATTATTTCTTCAAATAAACTCTCTACCCATTTTTCTCTCTCTTTTTCTGGGATCCCTATAATACGAATGTTACTATGTTTGCTGGAGTCAAGGAGTTCCCTAAGACTATTTTCATTTTACATAATTCTTTTTTCTCTTTTTTTGTTCAGCTTGATTACTTTCCATCACTCTGTTTTCTAGGTCAGTAATTTATTCCTCTGCTTCTTCCAGCCTGCTGTTCATTCCATCAAGCATCTTTCTCGTTTTATTGAGAACTTTATCTTTGCTCTGTTATTCCTTATCTTTGTGTTAATGATCTCACTGATGTCCTCCACTCTTTTTTCAAGCCCAGTAAGTATTCTTATTATTACTACTTTAAATTCTCCATCAGGCATTTTACTTATATCTGTTTTACTTAGTTCTCCATCCATGGCATTGTTCTCTTCTTTCATTTGAGACAAATTCCTCTGTCTTCTCATTTTGCCTAAGTCTCTGTGACTGTTTCTGTGTGTGAGGAAAGTCAGCTATGTCTTCTGTTCTTGAGGGTAATGGCTTTATGAAAAAGAGGTTCTGTAGTGTTCCCTGTTCCCCAGGGCCTGGTGCTTCAAGGAGTGTCTCCAATGTGTGCTGCATATGCTCTGCTGTTGTGTCCTGGCTGGTTTATCCTTTAGGTCAGTCATCTGCAGAGGCTGTCTTTGGCTGTTGTGGGTAGTCTTTGGTCCCTGCCCAGAATGTGCCATGTTTTAACTAAGTGTGCCCTGGTCTGCTTGTGAATGAGACCTGTTGCTGCTGCCACCAGAACTGAGACCTTGCAAAACTCCCAGGTTGGGAGACACAGTGCTGGCAGAGGTTTGGACTGGTCTTTTAGGGGAGGAGGCCCACTGTGCTGGGACTGAAGCAAGTGTGAAGTGTGGAGGGGCAGGGGTTGGTGTACACAAGTTAGGTAACAAGCATCAGCTCTGTGTTGGTTCCCCCAAATGGCCCTGTGCTTATGTTGAGGAGTAGGGGAGGAAAATGACACCTCCAGTTCCTTTGTTCCTTTGTGGAGTCTCTCTGTGAACTTTGACTCCCTAGGAGACAGCTCAAGATGAGCAACTAACTTCCTCACTGTGTGCCTCAGGCAGTTTAGATTGCTGTTCCACACTGTATGCCCATGGGCCGTTTGCCCTGCCTCTTCTCCAAGAGCATGCTTCCCCAATGTTCTCTGACCTTTTCTGAACCAAGCATGCTGACCTTCAAAACTCCATCCTTTAAGCCCCACTGGTTGCAGGAACTCACAAAATTTGGGCTCTCTCTCTCTTTCCAAGCCAATTGCTATGGGGATTCGCTTTCCCCAGGCACTCCCCTGTACTAGTCTATCTCTTCCCCTTCTGTGTGATAGCACCTTCATCCCCACTGCAGCAGCCACAGTCCATTTCTCTCTCAAGCCACATCCCCACACTTCCTACCCTCTTCAATGTGTCTTCTTCTCTACCTTCAGTTGTGGAATTTTTCTTCCAGTTTTCAGATCAATTTCTGTGGTATTTAGGACAATTTCATAGTTATTTAGTTGCATTCATGGGACACAGTGAGGACTTAGGGTCTTCCCCTCAACTCCCTACTTTTGTTTTTTAACCTTCATATTAGCTTTATAAGTGACCAATCTACTACCTTTACTGTATGTATATTTGCTTTTAGCAGTGAAATATTTTCCTTTAATTTTTTTTTATTATGATCTCTTCTTTTTCACTTAAAGAAATCCCTGGAACATTTTTTGTAAGGCCAATCTAGTGATGATGAACTCCTTTAATTTTTGTTGGTCTGGGAAACTTTTTGTCTCTCCTTCAATTCTAAATGACAGCCTTGCTGTGTAAAGTAGTCTTGGTCTTTTAGCACTTTGGGAAATATCATGGATTCTCTTTTTATCTTTGAAATTTGAAATTTTAATTATTATGTCTTGTTGTAAACCTACTTGAGTTCATCTTGTTTGGGGCTCTCTGTACTTTCTGCATCTGGCTGTCTGTTTCCTTCTCCAGGTTAGGGAGCTTCAGCTATTCTTTAGTAAGTTTTGCGCCCATTTATCTGTCTCTCTTATCTTTCTGGAACCCCTATAATGCAAATAATAGTATGCTTGATGTTGTCCTAGCGATCTCTTCACCTTTTTTTCTTTTTTTCCCTGTTCAGCTTGGTTGCTTTCCACTACCAAGTTTTCCAGATCACCAACTGATTCTTCCTTATCCTATAATCTGCTACTGATGCTTCTACTGTATTTTTCATTTAAGTTACTCTATTTCAGCTCTGGCTGATTCTCTTTTATCTTTTCTATATTTTTGTTAAAATTCTGTGTTCATGTATTCTTCTCTCAATCCAATGAGAATCTTTATGATAATTACTTTGAAGGGTTTATCATGTAGATTGCTTATCTCCATTTTATTTATCTTTTCCTGAGTTTTAGTCTTCTACTTTCATTGATATCACATTCCTCTGTCTTCTCGTTTTGTCTGACTCTCTGTTTTACATATGGTAGGTAGGTCAGCTACATCTTCTGGTCTTGAAGATACTGGCTCTGTATAGAAGGTGTCCTGTGGAGCCCAATAGTGCAATATCCCTGGTTATCAAACCAGGTGCCCCAAGGGCGTCCCCTATGTGGGCTGCATGCACCATCTTGTTATGGCTAGACCATGACTGCTGTAGGCATACTGGTGTGTAGGGCTGGCTCTCAACCCACCATCAGCAATAATTGGCTAAAACTGTTGGTACACTGATGGGCAAGGCTGGCCCCTGGTGTAGCTGGCTGAGTGTCCCAGCTGCATATACTGTAGGCATGCCAGTTGGTGGGACTAACTTCCCTCCTACATGAAGTCATTCTGGGGGGCGGGGGATGGGGGATGCTGGTGCTGGTTGGGGCTGCCTATCAGATGTGGCAGGGAAGAAGCCACTTTGGAAGGGTGTCTGGTGGAGTGGGCATATTGAGCGTGGTGAGTCCACAGGGGAATACCAGCGCAAGGCAAACAATGCTTGTAAGGTAGAAAAGAGGGTCAGAACCAGCTCTCACAAGCATCTGGGCAGTTAGGCTGAAGGAGGACAAGATAAATGGCACTCACTGACTGGCACTTCCGTTCCTGGAGGAACTCCTACAGATCCCCGCTCCTCCATCACATGTCCTAAAAGTACTCAATAATTCTCCCACATGTATAACCCAGATGCTTTTCGAATTGCTGCTTCTGTGTTGGGTCTCAGGAAAAGTTATATAGAGTGCTAGCCCTTTAAGAGCAGAGACTATTTTCATAGCCTTCTGGATCTCTTGGAGATAATCTCAAAAACAGATGTTAGAGGGCTCATCTTCTTGGTGCCAGTCTCCAGAGAAAAGGGTACTTGGTGTGGGGCTTGATCCATTCACTCTTCCATGCTTATGATATCCCTCTTGCTGTAGGTCACCACATGGGAGATTTTGTTTCTGACCACATCTTTGCCCCTCCTACTCTTCTCAATGTGGCCTTCTCTTTATGTCTTTATCTGTGGAAGATCTGTTCTCCCAGTCTCCAGGTCATTTTCAGAGTGAGCTGCATTACATGTAGTTGTTGCCTTAGTGTGTTTCTGGGAAGAGGTAAGCTCAGGATCTTCCTACTCTGCCATCTTTCCCCATTGCACGTTGACTCAGAGTCACATTTTAAAAACATAAATTGAATGGCAATTCTTAAAACTTCAAACAGCTTCTCAATGCACTTGAAAAAAATAAACTTCAAAATGATCTGCAGGCCCTATGGTAATCTGACCCCTGCCTACCACTTCCACTTTAAATTTCAGCTTCTCTTTCATTCATTTCTTTTGAGAGGTCTTCACTGATGACCCTGTCACAACTACACATGCCACCAACCCACACAGGTGCTGTCTCACTACAGTGTTCTTTTCTGCAGAATGAAGAAAACTGAAACTTCATTCAGATCTATCTCTATTTGACTTTGAATTCACTTGTTTCTTGTTTGGCTTTATAATCAGAATATAAACCAGATTCTCCATGAAGGCAGAGATTTTGTCTGTCTTCCTTTTCTTGAGCTATACTTAAACATGGTGTGAACTCCATGCATGTGTGTGTTAAATGTAAAAACGAAATGAAGATATCCGAGTTGTAAGTCTTTGGAGGCGGTGTAGACTGCTAGAACCATAAATTCATGAGCAAATCATGTGTATAAGATACTAGAAGACAAGAATCTGAAGTATAACCTGTGTGTATTTGTTTGCTTTCCTTCTGATTCCACCTGCTTTTTACTCTAAAAGTGAGTGGTCCTCCTTTGTTAGGTCTCCTCTTAGGACCTAAGCATTGGTGCACCAAAAACATTAACCAGTAGAGGGCAAGCTAGGACAGGCTGCAGTTCTGAAAATAAAACTATGTTTGTGGTCAGCAAAAGAGAAAGCTATGTGTGAGACAATCAGCTCTGCATAGGCTTGGTTTAAATTCATAGGAAATGGAATTGCTAAAATCTATAATTTTATAAGCCTATATATTATATACTTAATTTTCTTTTAACTGATTTAAATTGTGTATCTATAATTTTTTCCCCAAGGTGTTTTCTTAATGAGCGAATAAATTTTCTTTGCACATCAATTTTGCAAAGTCACATAAGTGTCTCATACTAATTAAGCAGTTATTTCTTAGATGTCTACATTATTTTAGGTGAAGGGATGCGCCAATATTTAAACTTCGTCTATATATTCTTTAGAATGTATTGTGTAACAGATTTATTTTCCCAAGAAAATTTCATTTAAAACCAATATCAAAATGTCATTATAGTCCTTAAACTCACATAGGCACTGGCTGGGGAAGTTAAATAATTTAAAGTACTGCGTTTTTACCTAAAATTTCCAATTTGCTTTGCCCAAATCCGTAGAAAACTGGTATTCTGCCTATTTTATAGATGATTAAACTGAGACTTGTGGAAGTTCAATAACTTGCTCATGCTAATCCTCGTCCTTAGGGAAGATGAGATTCAAATCCAATCTACCTATTCTTCCCAC
The DNA here is from genome assembly GCF_017311325.1 of Ursus maritimus. Lineage (NCBI taxonomy): Eukaryota > Metazoa > Chordata > Mammalia > Carnivora > Ursidae > Ursus > Ursus maritimus. The sequence continues at coordinate 24,103,760 of NW_024427107.1, read as the reverse complement.
TGCAGAATAGAACAATACTAAAGTTCACTACAAATCAGGCATACAGAACTGGCTAATTGTAGTAACATGAAAATTAGAATTACAGGGAAAGGACATAGTTTATGGCTGAACTAAGCCAGAGATTGCAAATAAATGGCACAAATATTCTCCCTTTTCCATGCTTTTTTTCACACATGGCTAATCATTCACAACACTTTTCCCTCACCAAATCTAGATACAGCCTCAAAATCTTCCATAATGAATAGCATACAGAATAATAACTCATTACCAGTCACTTGAAAATGACAGAGGTAACCAAAATATTTGCTATCTCTCTTCTAAGTAGCAGTATATTGAATAAAACTAACTACAGCTGATTAAAGATAACCTATTTTCCGAAACAAAATTTGGACATACTTTAAACACAAAATGAAACTCATTGCCATTTTACCCATGTTAACTGTTTCCTACCAACACCTTCAAACGCTTTGCCTCATTTAAGTTGCAAAAAAGCCCGGAATTTGTAATTAAACCATTAGGTACACTTAAAGTTAAAGTAGTTGTATTTTTTCCTTTTAAATGTATATTGCCACTTATTTCCAATCTAAATAATTAAATTACCTAGCATTCCTGAGGATTTAAGTACTCAATATAAATATATTCTCCAAAAATCTGTCTATATTCTCAGGGCCAATATTTAATTTTTTGAAAATCACCATTATAAAATGTATTATACTTTCCCAACTTATTTAACAGAATGTACTGAACATACGCTTTGTGTTCTTTGACATGACTCAAAGTCAATATTATAAACTTCATAGCTTATATATGCTATGCACGTTATTTAATCTTCTTTGCCACTCATCCATTAGCAATCAGGTCTTTTGTTTCTGCCTGTCTCCTCTAGATGACTGTCTCTAACTGGCTTATAAAGAATTGTATTATATAACACTGTATTACTGATTCAAAAAAAAGGTTAATTTATAGTTGCTGTATTCAAAAGAAAAGAAAGACATGTATTTGGAGGTCCTTAATGATTTGAATTACCCTCCAAGAAAGCCCAGTAATGGAAAGAAATTTTGAGAGATCATCAGGTCAGGTAGAGGTGGCTCCTTGATCCACTACCAACCATCAAAGTGACCTTGAACAAGCCATTATGGCCTCTGGAATTTTGTTTTCTCCTATCTAGAGAATCAGACTGAAAGTACACCAAAGTCCCTTCTAATTCTAACATGTTGCAGTCTAGAGGAAATAAAGCTAGAATACATATTTCCTATTTCCCATTCAGAGACTTTACCAAGACACTTAAATATAATCAAATCTGGCCCCATTTACCTAAACTCTAAAATTCCTTCCTTTCCATCCGTCAAAATGTATCTCGAATAATGTTCTCATCTGTACATAAAAATCTCTCTTTTGCTCAAAGAGTCCAATAATGAAACATGCATCCAGGAATGCTATTTTCTTGACTCCCTCTATGCTGCCCCTACTCAATTTGGTTCGTTTGGAATAGAACAAAGGCAGAGAGAATTACAGGCTATAAGACACTTAGATTAAATCTACCTGGATCTTTGTGAAGTAAAGTGACGAGCAATTAATCCTATTGATTCCATACTCATGCTTTTAATTCTTAAAGAAAAAATAATTTAGAATTCACTTGGTGCACAGGAATACATACACATAAATGTAGCATCAACTAAATCAGATTCTTTTGAAAATTTGACATGAGGCCAATTGGAGTTTACTTCATATTAAAGAAAAGGCCTGCTAAGGATATTTATGATATAGTCAAACAAAATTGTGAAGAAATGTTTAACCTAATTAAAATAAAACTCAACTATTTTAGCTTAATAATTTTATTTGCAACTAGAATGTGAATAAAAAAAAATTATCTATTTTTTAAAATGGCCTTTTCCATGAAATTACTTATTTATTACTTTAAATGACTGAGGTTTTTTGGTAATGGATAATCCTAGGTTTATTTTATGATAACTTAAAATTTAAATTTCCAGCTAGTTCGATTTAATAAAATATGGAAAATTTAGAAATTATATATGCAGATACTGTTGCATAAAATAATAAATCTGTCTCCATTTGCTATTACTTTTAGAAAAAATAAGGTGCATAATGCCAATTTGATGACATCCAATACAAGGAAATTCTGATTAAATCAACCATATTTATAGTTTCTTCTATTTTTCATTTAAGAAAAGTTTTCTATGTTTTGCATATGATTTTTTTCCTGTTATTAAGCTATAAACTTCTTTTCTACTAATTTAAGTTTCATGACCATGTTTGCTGGTCATAGCCCCTGTACCAAGCAAAGTGGCTGACACATTCCATGTGTACAAGAATGATCTGTCAAATACATGGTAGAGAATAATGTAATCTTATACATTCATTGGTGTGTCATTCGTAAAAGTCCCAAATGATTTTTCCATGTATGCATATTCATTAAATGTCTTTTTAGTTGATTTTGATGTTAATTGGAAAAACAGATTTAGGCAGGACCTACACATATAACCAACTTAAGCTAATTTGTTAGAAAAAAGTAATTATTTCCAGTGGAAACATTTTAATGGTCTTTCCATTCAACATCGTCTTTTAATTTCTGAGTACACCCTATGTGTCCACATGGAACCTAAGCTTTTCCTGAGGAATGCTTCCAGCTATGGTTTCTTCACTTGCTTGGGTTGCCATTTAGAGTGCAACCTGGTTTTGGATTGTTTCCCTGGCCTTAATCCACCAATATTTAGAAACATTGTTCCCAGGATTTATACTTTGGTTTCCAGTAGTAAAACCCACATAGAGCTGTCCCTACTAAGCACCATAACCCAGGAAACAGTATCATACCTCCCTCTCATTTCTACTCTGTGTTTAATAGCTTTATGAATATGGACACTTCTCTTAATGTCCCTGGGCTTCAATTTCCTTATCTGAAAGTAGTAATAATAAATAATTATTTTACCTATTTCAAATCAGTGTGAGAAGAACAAATAAGATGAGACATAAGGAAATATTTTTGTAAGTTATCAATTATCATACCAATATAAAATATTATTGTCCATTTTTTAAATCGTGCATGTTTCAGATTGTGTATACGAACAAAATGAGACAGAAAAGTTTGAGAGAACTGCTTACTACATACCTACTAAAATTGCTATGCAAGACATCTCATTTAACATTCCTAACAACATTATGAAATAGTCATTTTCTTTATTTAATTGTGAAGATTTGAGCTTCAAAAAAGGTTAAGCATCTCCTATGAGACCACACAGATAATTATCAGCATCACACTGAAAATTGGAAGATTTATGTGTATCTCTTTGGCAAAAGCAAGAAAAGGGAACTACAGAAACCATCAGTCAAGATTTGAGGGAACAGAATTCCAAGAAGTAGACAGGGCTGTGCCAAACAGAGAGATTTAAAAAACAGGGTGTTTCTTCAGGGCCTGCAGAAAAGAAATGAAGAAGTCAGGAGGACTAGCTCAGTATCCGGAGGGGACTGCACCCAGACCTAGGTACATTCTAGTCTTCTACTAATTAACTTTCAGTTATGCCTACCCATAAACACCTCAGTCTTTAATATTAGACCTTTTGCTTCTGTACTGTGGAAAATTGTGCAACCTTCCTCTGAGTTTGATCAGTTTAGGAAATAACTGTAGGTATTCAAGCAAAAATGTCATTTTTCTCTCCAATATTTACTGTAAATGTTCTGGATAATTGCACTAATTCATTAACTCCACTATACACAGGCAGCTGCTAGTATATGGGAACACTTTGTACATATCAAGAAAGCATAGAGTGTATAATCTTGAAGGGATATTGGACTTTTGGAAAGCAAGTCTCTTCCATAGTAAAACTGGGGATTTCAATCTGAAGTGACACAGAAACATTTTAAAGAGTGGATATATAGGCTAAGTGATTTTCCCAATGTGAAAGCTGGATACAAAATGCATTTTACAGAGAGGAAATTTTTGACAGAAAGTTGACTTTAATCAGAAGTCATAAAATTAGTGAATGAAGAGCTTACCTTTCTTTAGGGAGAATTTGGCAAAAGTAAAACGTATTTTCAACTCAGCCTTAACAAGTAGTAAAAGAAAAGTTTTATTATTTCCAAAAGAAAAGGCATATTATTTCCAAACAAAACTTTGTCTTAACACAAAACACCTTTATTGTTTTTGATCCAGCTAGTAAATTTCACAGTAGACAGATTTAGACCATTAGCATGAGTCAATAACATGTCATCTGAAAACTCTCCAAAGGCCAGGGAAGCAACAGAGACTCTAAGGAAACCAGGAATCCATAGACACATTTCAAAACCTGTGAGGTACCATTGAATCAGCAAGAGCAGTGGGTCAATTAAATAATTATCTAGTCCACAACTATATAGTTCAGGGTTAGGTTCTTTTCCAACCTTTCTTTATAAAGCAAATCAAAATAGAAAATAGATTCCCAATGAATGGATGGATTTATAGACTGTGCCTGTTCCATTTGTAGTTACTTTTGGCATAACTCTGTGCTTTCCCATAAGGTACACTATTAAGTTAATCTAAAACTTTACCCAAAACCAAGAAAAGGAAAGGAATACTGACTAGAGTTATGCATTCAAATAAAATCTTTTCTTAATTCTTATACATATAACAATGTGTATGTTGGCGTCTTGGAGGATGTTGCCCCATTCCCCACATAGTATATCTCTAAGCTGGTGTTCTAGCTGTGTTTTGAGCAAACCATTCCAAACCTCTAAAATGCTGACAACTTCTGGGTGTTGTGATATGTGATGTAATAAGTGAATCTCATGGACATGAGTCCACTTTCATACCTGCTTTTTTATAAAGTGGGCTCTCTGGTCCAATGCAATGTTATGTGGGATCTCATGCTGGTGGATCAAGCACTCTAAGTCTTTAGTTAATGGTGCAAGAAATATAAATTCACACATGAATGTATGTCTGTTCCTGTGAGAACAAATCACTAACCTTTCCAAGATGAAAAGTTCCATTGTTGTCAATTTGTCATCAATGGTCAGTTGGTCTCCACAGGAATGCTGCCATGTTGGGAGTTGAGGACAGTCTATTTCTGGCAGGTTGGACATTAGGCAATGGCAGCAACTAGATCAGCCTTGGGAACTGGTGATACATGGTGGTACACCTATGTGTAGTCTCCATGTCTGCCATCTCAACCACTTCTCCCGTGAGCCCTCCATACCAGCAATAGGGTGGCCAGTAGCAGAGGCTGGCAAATATCAATCAGCCTGGTGATTTCATCTACTTGGTTGTTTATGGCTTTTTCCAAGAAGGATGTTCTCTGGTGTGTATAACATAAACTAAGATCTGTACATTTTGTGCCCACTCCCATGTGTTAATCTACAGGCCTTTACCCCAGATCTCCATGGCCCTAATCTTCCCTTTCTTCTCCCTTTCAGATCCTGAATTAGAGACCTATGTATCTTCTAATCTCCAACCATTTCTTTTTACCCACAAAGTGGTTCATCAGGAAGATTCTTCCTTACCACAGTTTTTCAAGACCACCCCTAAGGCCTTAGTGCAGCTGTCTTCCATTTTCAGCTTGTACCCACATACCAAGCCAGCCCATCTGTAAAATTGAACTCAGACATTTTACTCCTATGTCAGCTGGTCATACAGGACTCCCCATACAGTCATAGACACAAGCTGAAGAAGGTGTGCTTGTATAACCATGATGGATGACGTTTGGGCTAACTGCTCACATGGTTTACTTATCACCCACCAGAGTTAGTGTTTCCTTCTTCATGGTAGAAGGAGAAAAATGCACTAATTTGTCTTTCATTTCAGAGAGGATATCCTGGCATGACCCCTCACCTGAGATCTTTAAATGTTTTTTTCAAATATGTTTATCTCCACTTTCTGTATCCCGGGTGTTTCCTCAAGGTTTCCAATGTGACTGCCTTTTGCTCATCTCACTAATAAACATAAAGTCCTCAGTGTAATGAATAGATCTTCAGGATGCCAAGATGCTCCAAATATGTTTGGCCTATATTATGACAGAGTGCAGAAGATAGCCCTGAGGCAAAAGTTTAAATGTATATTTTTATTCATTCTATGTAAATAAAAACTATTTTGGTTGTAATTTAGCAAATAATATAACTTGTGTTTACCCAAATCAAAGCTACATACTTTTATCTGATGTCATATTAATCAGCTCTAGCAAGGACATCAGGTATATCTGATATAAAGATTTAGATCAGGGATATAACTTAGTTGATCTTGCTGTAATCTGCAATCAAACTGTAGGACCCATTTACTTTCTTCAGAGGCCAAAGAGGTGAATTAAATAAATGTAATGGGACTACTATCCCTGCATTCTGTAGATAAGGAGGCCAAAAATTTTTCTGTGAAGACTCAGATTGTAAATATTTTAGACTGCAGACCACATATAGTCTCTGTGGTATATTTTAATTTTTTTAACAATCCTTTAAAAATGTGAAATTAAGCTTGCAGGCTGTACAAAAACTGGTCATGCATCAGATTTTGTCCAGGGTCTGTAGTTTTCCAATTCCTTTTTCAGATCCTTATGATATAGTTAATCTATCTCTACCATCTCTCCACCCTAGGATGTGATATAGTTACTGATTTACCACTTTGTCTCTGGTGATGGTAGGGGGACATTAGTTTTAGAGGCTTTCTCTTTGTTTTCCCCACTATGATAGATCTTACCCCTCAGAATAAGATGTAATATGGGGGTTGAGCTACCTGCCAAGCATGTCAGTCCCAATTATACATTTGAGGCCTGGGGAAATGGTCACTAGGTAGGTCTTCAGACCCAGTGGACTTTAGAATTCCATTTATTATCTGATCCCTGTAATTTATTAGCCTTTTATGATATTTGATTTTTTTAAGCTATGATTGTGACTTTGATTTAAAATTTTAAGATTAAGGAAAAATTCAATTGGGTTTTTCAGTCAATATTTGGAAGTTAATGAGCAAAAATGCCATCTTACTTGAATTACATGGAATTACATGGAATTGAAATTACATGGAATTACATGGTATAAAACATTTTTTTTGTAAAATCAGAGCCATTCTCAAAAAGTGAAAAGGAGATATCTAGAGGTGTCAGAAATAAAGATATAGCTCAGTGTCAGAGCTATAAGAAAAATCTTAAATAATTGGAGCCCAAACAAGTATAGGACTCAGATGTATATATTAGGCAGTGATAGATGAATTTTTAGTGACCCAAGATGGGGGCCTCAGGGCTGTATATTTGGGACTAAAACACCTTGGGTTAAGCTGAGAGCCTCAGAGAAGTGTCCTCTTCATGAAACAAAAATACAACCAATGTGCCCTATAAATTCTGCTTTGCTAAGCAGGAAGCAGTACAGCAGCTTGTCATCTGCCAGTGCTCCAGGTGGAAAAAAGAGTTACCGGCAAGAAGCTAGAAACCCAAGATGACTCCATGTTTGTATAACAGGTTCAGATTTATACCAACAGAGCGGGGCAAGAACCCTTAACTTTGAATTTTTAAGGAACTTGTTTCAGAGCCAGTTAAGAACCCAGGTAAATGCAAAACCAGTCTGTAGAGATTCTTCTATATCCTGAGGCATACAAGATTGCTGGAGAAGAGAATTTCCACACATTAAGCTCATAATGAAAACAAAAATCAAACCATAAGAACAAACCATGAAGAGGAAGAATTATCGAACATATCAAACAGGAGAATTATCATCCTCCCCAAATCTAGAAATAGAATATTCTAAAATTTGTGAAATAAAGATGTATACAATGTTTTACAAAATGGAAAAAGAAGACATGAGACAAAAAATCAAGAGTATAGGAAAAAAAAAAAAAAATTTTAAAAAAAAAAAAAAAAAATCAAGAGTATAAAAACTGTTATGGGATTGAAGAGTTTCCATGTGTCATTGTGGAAAGTTAATAGACAATATCTAAAGGTAATATATATTATGTGCATTGTTTAGAAAGCCTAAAGACAAACAGGTAAAAATGATTATCTATGAGAAGCAGACCAGAGAAAATGTAGGAAAGAGGCAAGAAATGTTGAGGGGGGGTATTATTATAAGCTCTTCTATACTACATAACTTTTAATAAATAGAAACTGTGATGTGGGGGAGAAAGAAAATGTAAGTATTCAGAAATTTTGAGGTGTGTGGATTCAAAGTAATCCTGTGATTAATGGAATACATGGAACATATGTCTTAAAAAAATAAACTTACAGCAAAAAGCAAACATCCCTTGCCCCATCACTTGGGGCAACTATGTAGCACAGCCCAAGAATTCAAGAACTGTATTTTGTGCCCTTTTGCCCCCATGGGCATTGTTCAGAACAACTTAAAAAGAGCACAGACATTACACCCAGAGGCTTTCTTGGAAAATGTTATATTTAAAAAGGTCTGAAGCTGTCACTATGTTGAACATCTTACGTTTATGGACTTAGAGTGTTTTTATTTTGAAATACATCTGAGAAAGAGCTTCCAATCTTTTCAGTGCTTCAAGTTTTTCAAAGTCTTATGAGTCTAGATCTACTGGGTCTTACAGCAAGAAGTCATGAAATCAGATAATGGCAATAATAAAAGGAAAACATTAATCTATGAAACATTGTGGAAGAAAGATAAAACGTCTAAGTGGAAATGGAAAAAAAAAGATGAAATTCGTGATGATAGCATTTGACTTGAGAAAAGTGAAGAAAGGGAGTTCTCACATCAGGTGATCTTAAATGGGGGACAGAGAGAAGAGAAGTGGAGAGTAACATAAGTAGAGACAAGAGTTGGCAAGTCTTAAAATTTGGAACAACTGTGAGGGACAACATACCATAAGTATTTTTACCACAAGGATTAAATTAATTAGTTATTTTTTTTTTTTGACAAGAGTACTTAACTAACCATTTGTATAGCTGCATCTCTGTAACACTGTGATCTGAGTTTCAAATCTGATATTTTCTGTATGAGGACTGTTCACTAGCTGTGCCACTAGAGCTCCCCAAATTTGTATTTTCTAAAGAAAGCTTCTCATCATAGGAATTCCTGTCTAGTTGAATATACACTTCATTCTCAAGCTCACATGGAATATTCAACAAGATCACATTCTAGGCCATAAAACACACCTTGACAAATTTTAAAGAATAAAAATCATACAAAATATGCCCTCAGAACACAATGGAATTAAACTAGAAATCAATAACAAAGATAGCTGCAAAATTCCAAATTAGTTGGAGATTAAGCAACACATTTCTAAGTAACACAAGTCCAAGAAGAAATCTCATGAGAAATTAAAAGGTATTTCAGCTATATGAAAGTAAAAGTACAACTTATCAAAATTTATAAGATGCAGTGAAAACAGTGTTTATAGAAAAGTTCATAACATTCAATGAATGATATATTAGAAAAGGACAGCATCTAAAATCAATGATCTAGACTTTCATCTTAAGATACCAAAAAAAAAAAAAAAAGGAAATCCAATGTAAGCACAAGAAAGGAAATAATAAAAGTTAGAGAAGGTATCAATGAAATTGAAAACAAGAAATCAAGAAAGGGCTTCAAAGGGCAGGGGGTTGGGGGATTAGGATAGGCTGGTGATGGGTATTAAGGAGGGCACATATTGCATGGAGCACTGGGTGTTATACGCAAACAATGAATCATGGAACACTACATCAAAAACTAAGGATGTACTGTATGGTGACTAACATAATAAAAAATTTTTAAAAACACTGAAAACAAAAGCTGGTTTTTTGAAAAGATAAAACTGATAAGTCTCTATCCAGGCTAAGAAAAAAGACACAAACTAATATTAGAAATTGGGGGTATCACTACAGATCTCATAGACATTAAAAGGGTAATAAAAGAGTGCTATGAACAACTCTATGATGATGAATTTGATAATTTAGATAAAATGGACCAATTCCTTGAAATACATGATCTGCCAAAACTCACACAAGAATAGACAATGTGATTAGGCCTACCTATAACCATTACAGAAATTGAACCGATAATTAATAATCTTCCAATATAGAAAGCACTGGCCCCAGATGGCTCACCAGTAAATTCTCCTAAACTTTTAAGGAAGAGATTACAACCAATTCTTTAAAATATCTTTCAGACAATGGAAGCAGAGGAAATACACATTTTATAAGGCTCTAATGCCAAATCAGACAAAGACCTCGCAGGAGAATAAAACTATAGACTAATGGTTCTGATGAACACAGATGCAAAAGTCCTCAACAAAATAGTAGTCAAATCCAACAATGTATAAATTTATACTCTTTGTTTGCAGATGACATTATCATCCATGCAGAAAATCCAAAAGAATTTTTTTAAGAAAAACTCCTGAAAATAATAATTATAGCAAGGTGGTAAGATACAAGGTTAACATATGAAAGTCAATCACTTTCCTATATACAAGCACTGAGAAAGTGAAATTTGACATTAAAAATACAATCTCACTTACGTTATCAAAAAATAAAATGCTTAGATAAAAATCTAAAATTATGTATAAGATCTATATGAGAACACTGAAAAATCTGATAAGATAAACAAAAGAACTAATAAGTGAAGAGATAGTCCATGTATATGGATAGAAAGATTCAATATTGTCAAGATGTCAATTCTTCCCAACTTGGTCTGTTGATTCAATGCAATCCAAATCAAAATCCCAGTAAGTTATTTTGTGGATATGGACAAAATTATTCTGAAGTTTATGTGGAGAAGCAAAAGACCCAGAATATCCAACACAGTATTGAAAGAAAAGAACAAGGTTGGAGGACTAACACAACCCGACTTCAAGACTTCACATAAAGCTATAGTAATCAAGATGAAAGAGGAGACAAATAGCTTGATTAAACAGAATAGAAAGCCTAGAAATAGACCCATATAAATAATATTCAATTGATCTTTGACAAAGAAGCAAAAGCAATACAATGAAGTAAAGATTGACTTTTCAAAAATGGTGCTAGAACAACTGAACGTCCACTTGTGGCAAAAGAATTCAATACTGACATAAGTTTTACATCCCTCAAAACATGAACTCAAAATGGATCACAAACCTAAATGTGAAATTCAAAACTATGAAACTCTTAAAAGATAATATAGAAGAAAATCTGGGTGACCTTGTGTTTGACAATGACTTTTTAGATAAAGCACCAAAGGCACAAGCCATAAAAGAATCAATAAGCTGAACTACATTGAAATTAAATTTTCTGTTTTGCAAAACACAAAGTCAAGAGAATTATAAGAAAAGCCATAGGCTGGGAGAAAATATTTGCAAGACACATTTGTTAAAGACTATTACACCAAATATATAAAGAAAGACCTCTTAAAACTCAACAATAAGAAAACAACCTGATTAAAAAATGGACCACTTTAACAGACACCTCACCAAAAAAGATATACAGATAGCAAATAAGCATATGAAAAGATGGCCCACATCAAGAAAATACAAAGTAAAAAAAAAACAATGAAATACCACCGTGCACCTATTAGAATGGCCAACATCTGGAACACTGGAAACACCAAATTTTAGTGAGGACATGGAGCAACAAGGAACTTTCATTCACTCCTAATGGGAATGCAGAATGGTACAGCCACTTTGCAAGACAATCTGGTGGTTTCTTATGAAATATACTCTTACTATACAGTCCAGTAATCACAGTCCTTGGTATTTACCAGAAGGAGTTGAAAAAATATGCCCACACAAAAACCTGCACACAGATGTTTATAGCAGTCTTATTCATGATTGTCAAAACGGAAATAACCAATATGTACTTCACTGAGTGAATGGATAAACAAACTGTGGTGTATCCAGACAATGGAATATTATTCACTGGGTAAAAAAAAAAAACTGTACAGCCTTGAAAAGGCTTGGAGGAAACAAGTGCATACTACTAAGTGAAAGAAGCCAATTTATCCAAACATATAAAATATATGACACCCAGAGCAAAGCCTAATGTAAACTATGGACTTTGGGCGATAATGATGTGTCAGTGTAGTTTCATCAGTTATAACAAATGTACCACTGGTGAGTGAAGTTGTTAATGGGAGAAGCTATGCATGTGTGGGGATAGGTAGTATATAGGATATTTCTGTACTTTCTACTTAATTTTGCTCTGAACTAAAACTCAAAAAAAAAAAAAAACCACTAAAAAAAATGTGAGCACCTTTATCCCCCCAAGCCACCATACTTCAGTGTGCAAAATAGACACTCATGATACATTTCTTTGCATTGAACACTGAAAGGCTATACACTTATTGGTCATGATTTGATCATATTTCTGATTTTCACTGTTTCCTTCAAAAGTGAATTAAGAGAAAATTACTATTGACCACTAACCAAAATCAAGTAGATAGACATTGAAGTACAACTTGTCTTTTTTCATTTTTTTTTGCTAAAGAATGATTGCCATGCAACATTATATTGTTTCAGTCGTACAAAATAATGATTCAATATTTGTGTATATCGCGAAATCACAATAAGTCTAGTTAACATCAATCACCATGCATAGTTAAGGAATTTTTTTATCGTGAGCTTATTTTTTTGTTGTGTCTTAGTTTGTTTTTTTGTGATTCTATATACAAGGGAGAACATACAGTGTTTGACTTTGTCTGACTTTAGCAGAATGCCTTTGAGGACCATCGAAATTGCAAGATCTTGCCACACACACACACACACACACACACACACACACACACACACATCCCACATTTTCTGTATTCATCCATCAATGGGATACTTGGTTTTTTTCCGTATCTTGACAATTGTAAATAATGCTGCAATGAACATAGGTGGGCATATATCTTTTCAAGTTAGTGTTTTATTTTCTTTGGGTAAGTATCCAGAAGTGGACTTGCTGGGTTATATGGTAGTTTTTTTTTTATTTATTCATTTAGTTAGTTAGTTAGTCAGTTAGTTTTTGAAGAAACTCTATACTGGTTTCCATAGTCACTGCCCCAATTTACATTCCCACCAGCAGTGAACAGGAGTTCCCTTGCTTCATATCCTCACCAACACTTACTATTTCTTGTCTTTTTGATGATAGTCTAACAGGTGTCATGTACATGCTGGCTATATGTGTATCTTTCCAAAAAAAATGTCTATTAATATCATCAGCCCATTTTTAATCAAATTGTTTAATTTTTTGCTATTGAGTTGTATAAATTCTTTGGATATCAACCTTTATTAGATACATGATTTGCAAATATCTTCTCTCTTTTAGAAGGTTGTTTTTTCATTTCATTGACAGTTTCTTTGTTGTACAAAGCTTTTTAGTTTAATAGAGTTCCACTTTTTGTTTTGTTTTGTTTTGCTTTTTATTGCCTTTGCTTTTGGCGTCAAATACAAGAAATTATCACCAAGACCAATGTCAAGGAGTTTAGTGCCTATGGTGTCTTTCAGGAATTTTATAGTTTTGAAACTAATGTTCAAGTCTTTAATCCATTTTGAGTTAACTTTCATGCATGGTCCAGTTTTCCCAACACCATTTGTTCAAGAGACTGTTATTTCCCCATTGTACATTCTTGCCCTCCTTTGTCATAGATTAATTAACCATATATGCATGGGTGTATTTCTGGACTCAATTCTGTGCTATTGATCTATTTGTTTTAAGCCATTCCTGTACTGTTTTGATTACTAAAACTTCGTAATGTAGTTTGAAATCAAGGAGTGTAGTGCCTCCAGCTTTGTTCTTCCCTCTCAAAATTGCTTGGCTATTTGGGGTCTTTCATGGTTCCATACAAATTTTAGGATTGTTTCTTCTTTTTTGTGGGAAAAAAATGCCACTGACATTTTCATAGGATTGTATTGAATCTGTAGATTGCTTTGGGTAATATGGACATTTTAATAATATTCTTCAAATCAATGAATTCAGAATATCTTTCCATTTATTTGTGTTTTCTATTTCTGTCATCAGTGTCTTATTGTTTTCAGTGTACAGGTCTTACACTTCCTTGGTTACATTTATTACTAAGTATTTTATGTTTTGGTGCAATTGCAAATGAGATTGTTTTCTTAATTTCTTTTTTGTCTGGTTCATTATTAGTATATAAAAATGCAACAGATTTCTGTATCCTGAAACTTTACTGAACTTATTGATTAGTTCTAACAGTTTTGGTGAAGTCTTTAGGGTTTTCTACATATAATATCATGTCATATGCGAACAGTAACCGTTTTAATTCTTCTTTTCCAATTTGGATGCCTTTTATTTCTTTTTCTTGCCTAATTTCTTTGGCTAGGGCTCCCAGTACTATGTTAAGTAAAAATGGCAAGAGAGGGCATCCTTCTCTTATTCCTGATCTTGAAGAAAAAGTTCTCAGCTTTTTACCATCAGGTATAATGTTTGCTATGGGCTTTTCCCACATGGCCTTTATTATGTTGAGGCACGTTTCCTCTGTACACACTTTGCTGAGATCTTTTTTTTTTTTTTTATCATAAATGGATATTAAATTTTGCAAGTGCTTTTTTCTGAATCTATTGAGATAATCATATAATTTTTATCTTTCATTTTGTTAATGTGATGTATTACATTGATTGGTTTATGGATGTTAAACCAACCTTGCATACTGGAAAAATCCCACATGATCATATGCAATCATTTTAATGTATTTTTAAATTTAGTTTGCTAATATTTTGTTGACGATTTCTGCATCTATGTTCAGGGATAGCCTGTAAATTTTTTCCCCTTTAATTCTTTGAGGTATAAAGTTAGGTTTTCTACTTGAGATTTGTCTTATTTCTTGAGGTAGGCACTTACTGCTATGAATTTTCCTCTTAGAACTGCTTTTTCTGCATTCCACAAGTCTTGGTATGTTGTATTTCCATTTTCTTTTGTCTTAAGATTTTTTTTTCTCTTTTGATTTCTTCATTGATATGTTTGTCCACTAGCACCTTTTCTTTTCAGCTTAAAAAGTCTCTAACATTTCTTATAAAGCCAATTCAGTGGTAATGAAGTCCTTTAACTCTTGCTTGTCTAAAAAACTCTTTATCTTTCCTTCAGTTCTGAGTGATAATTTTGCCAGGAAGAGTATTCTTGGTTGGAAGATTTTTCTGTCAGTACTTTGAGTATATCATGCCGTCCTCTTCCTATCTGCAAAGTTTCTCCTGAAAAATCGCCTCATAGCCCTACAGGGTTTGCCTTGTATGTAAAAAGTTGATGCTTAGAAGTTGATGCTTTTAAGATTATCTCCTTGCCTTTCACTTTTGACATTTTAATTATATGTCTTGATGTCAGTCTCTTTTGGATCATGCTATTTGAAACTCTCCAGCTTTCTGGACCTGGATGTCTTTTTCCTTTCCCAAGTTTGGGAAGATTTCAGGATTATTTCTTATAATAAGTTTTCTGCCCCACACTTTTCTCCTCAATTTCTTTTATTGTGTATATTAGTAAGCTTGGATGTTGTCCCATAACCTCCTTAGGCTATCTTCAGTTGTTTTTTTTTTTTTTCCTGCTCTGATTGAATAAGTTCCTCTGCCCTGTTTGAGTTCACTGATCCTTTCTTCTGCTTCATTTAGCTGCTGCTTCTGCTCTTGAACCACTCTAGTGTTTTTTTTTTTTTAGTTCAGTTATTGTATTCTTCAGTTCTGTGACTTCTGTTCAGAACTTTCTTAAATCCTCTCTTTGTTGGAGTTCTCATTGTGTTTATCCATTTTTCTCCTGAGCTCAGTGAGCAGCTTTCAAAGAATGCAAATATATGCTGCAAGCATAAGTCCCACTGCCACCATAGCCAGGTGATCTGAAGGTGTCTCAGGTGACAGTCATAAAAACTGGGGCTGCAGATTACTATCGACGTTCTTTTTTTAGAGATACCGATGAGCTGTAGCAAGGCAGAGAGAGAGCACAAATATCACATCCTCTGCCTAATGCTCTCAGACTACCTCTGTAGCCACTAGATGCATGCCAGACCTGCAGCCTGAACCTTAGGCCAAAGCTACAGGATTAGCAAGTAAGCCTCCTTCACGGAAAGCCTGGGAGGGTGTTTCAGTTTGCTGTCTGTGTCCCGGGGGAGGTATCCCACCAAAAAGTATCTCTCTGATTCTTACAGTGCTGTGGGAATGCAAATCCCCTAGCCACTAGAACCAGGTAATCAAGGGTTACTTTTGGGCAGTGGCTGTAAGAACCAGGGCACCAAATATAAAAACAGGGGGCACTAGACATGTATAAGCTCTTCTCCAAGACAGCCCTCCAAGGCTCAGGAAAGGTTTAAATGCAGCCCTTAGACGTGTGCTTAATGGAGAAGCCACCACTCAGGCTGCATCTATGTTGATAAGCTAATAGGTCTCTTTCATAGGAAGATTGAGTTCTTGGATCTGTTGCCTCTTGCTGTGCCCTGGAGGGGTAGCTGTTAAGAACTGTTTCTACATTGGTTATAGTCCTGTGGGAACACCTGAGCATAAGCCCCATTGGCCTCCAATGCCAAATGATGTAGAGGTGTGCCCTGGTAGTAGCTGAAAATATCAGGGCAACAGACAAAGGCATAAGCTCCTTTCCCTAAGATACCAGCTGAAGTGAGGCAGAGGGAAAGGATAGTAATTATGTTCACCAGCCTCCATTTCCTAAAAATACCTCTGTAGGCCCCATAAATGTGCCAAACCAGAAGTCTGCTCCTCAGGCCAAAGCTCCTGGTCAAGCAAATAGGCTTCTCTCTCACAAAGATTAGGGGTGTGTTTCAGCCTGCTATCTGTGCAGTACCTGGGGATAATAGTCTGCCAAGAACCATCTCTTTAATTATTACAGTCCCACAGCACCCAGGAACACAAGCCCACTGGCTTTCAGAGCCAGGCAATCAAAAGATGTCCCCTGGGTTGCAGCTGAAAAAACTGGGTCACCAGATGTAAGACCAGGGCACCAGACATGTGTGGAAGCTCCCCTTCTGGAGGTACTGGCACCTTGGAGTATAACAGAACACGCAAAGATGGTGCCCACTGGCTAGAGCAAAGAAAGGGGGTGAGCAAAGGTACCATCCACCAAAAAAAAAAAAAAAAAGAATTTTAGAAAGAGGTGGTTCTGCTGGCTTTAACAAAGCAAAGAGAGAAAAAAGATGGCACCCACCAGAGAGTAACCTAGGAGGACCCCACCCCATAAACTAAAGTTTTAGAATTTGCAAATTAGTCTTTTTCACATTAAGTCTGGGTGCTTTCCAAGGGCTGCTTCTGCACTAAGCCCTGAAGCAGGTGAGTCTGAATGCACACCCTTTAGGAGCCCTTTCTCTATACACCACAACACAATAGGTCTTGTTGGCACAGGCCCGATTAGTCTTCAAAACCAGATGTTTTGGGGGCTTATCTCTCAGGGGCCAAGCTTAAAAGTTAGGGTAGCCGATATGAGGCGCCTGATGAACTCTTTGCTTCTCAGGGACAAGCTCCAGGTTTCGGTTTTCTTCCTGAGTGTGGGTCACTGTGCCAGGGGGTGGGGTTTATTGTGACATTTCCTCTCAGCCTTTCCTACCTACTTTAATGTGGTTTCCCTTTCATTTATATGATGTGAAGGGGTCACTCTGCCAGGTTTTAGGTTCTTTTCAAAGGAAATCATTCCACAGTATAACAGTTGATTTGGTATGTCCATGGATGGTGAGTTCCTTTGTCACTATCTTGACCTGTGACCAGAATTTACTTGTTAAAACTTTCCTTGATACAGTGGGTTTCACGTGACTGCTGATTTCAGCATATCCTTTCCAGGCTCTAACATGGATCACAAAACAATAATTAACTTAGAAAATCTCAGCCATAAGAGGAGTTTTGAGTGATGAGGAGACAAGTCATCAGGACCTTCTCCCTCATATATGCAAGAAAGGATCCTTATTTTGTATCCAGCAGTACCATGTACCTGCATCTGCTAATGCATACATGGATTTCTAGACTGTATGCCATTGATATTATTCAGTCTCTAACTCTGTCATTTGATAAAGGGATTTTATACACTGCTTTTCTGCTTTCTCTCCAAGCATAGAAGTTAGCATTAATTTTGTGGCTTTTTAAAATTATCTCAGAAATGGTATCCTTTGTATCTAATTTTCGCCACGGTAAATATAACTATGGCTATCTAGGAGTTTTGGACTCATTGCTATCTTTAGCAACAAAATTTATATATTTCATACTGCAAGTCATTTGTTTGTTTTGGACCAGAGAACCCATTCTCCTTTGGTTCATAATTATGCAAATTTTCCAAGGCTTTGTTCCTTTATTTCAGAAAATGTTTATAACACCACAGAAGAACAAGAAACAAATGGACTACTGCTGCAACAATATCCCATTTCTAGTTAACTATTATTCATCTTATTTACATTTTTAGTTTTTTCTTGTGCAAAACAATAACATTTGCAGGTTTGCTTGCTCCAGTCCATAAATATTTGTACTCAATAGTAATATTGGAGTCAGTTTGCTACTTATGTTTAGAAGTTATTAATTATAGGGTTTACTTTACTGTCTTATCATTACTTTTACATGTTATTAAACATCTTTTGAGCCATCAAATCACTTTTGTACATAAGAGCTATCACAAAAACAGTAGTAAAAATGTATATGCAAATATAATGAATTAAGGTGATTCCATTACATGAAAATAGCAGGCAAGATAAAATCAATATAGTCTTTACAGTAGATGAGCATTTTCAAAATGAAATGATAAAGACAATTATAGGATTTGGGGGGAAATCTCAATTCTCATATCAAAAATGGGCAGTATATATGAATAAAATTATATAATTACACTTTGCTATAAAACTACAAAATTTTGAGAATGTTCTTCATTAGAGGAAAGACGACAGAGAGGGGCTGGCCTATCCCTCCCTCCAGCCTTCAAGACAAAGGATGCACAATAGAACACAAGAGCTTTAGGGAGCCCCCAGAAATCACAAGCTCAACTGAGAAATAGGGACATGAGTGAAGGAAGAAGGCAGGTTAGGAAACTAGACAATGAGAGCTCCATCTAAACAGGACAGCAGTTATGCAGTTCCAGCCGCTTGTGCCACATAGGATCGCAGGCGTAGAATACTGATGGGGTCTTCAGATTATTTTCAAGAGAAGCCAAAAATCTGAATTTTTGTTTGCATGGTACCATTGAGGATCTAAATAGCCAGATGTAGCACCAGAGGAAGGAAGCAGGCAGCTGGGCACTGAGGATTTGCTCTAAGCTGTGGACTACAGGAAAGAGTGAGAGGAAACCAGTTTCCCATGCTGTTGACCTGGCCATTTACCACAGCTCTCAAGGATAGGAGAAGGCAGAAACTCTTGAGGAGTACCATAAAGTGTGTGATTGGTTGAAGTATTGTCTTATTATGTACCTTGAACAAAAAAAGTAATTAAAGTGCTAAAAAGAGACATGAACCAGTGGAAAGATAGTTTTCATTTCTTTCCCCTTAACTCAATAATGGAGAAGGTCTTTAAGACACAGGGCTTTCTTGCCTCCCTTGTTAGTAAAGACAGCAAGTGAAGGAGTGGACATGGTGCACTATCTACTTCAGAGGTTAATGTGTGGCTACGTCATCACTGGAGACCTCAAACAGACCACCACTCACCCCATCTCCAAGAAGTTAAGTTTTGTAATGAGCTTCAGGATTCAATACCCTAATCCTTTGCATTAAAAACATCTTTTTAGGTGATAGCAATAACTATGATTTTGTAATTTAAGATAATTTTTAAAAATTATATCGTTCAACGAAAAATTTATTTTAGATCCTAAAGTAGGCTTGGTGGTTATAATTAGTGTATTAATTTGGGTTCCCCCAAAAGCAGATGCTAAAACAGGGTTTATATTTGAGCAGTTTATTTGGTTGAGGGGTAGGGAAGTGAGAGAAGAAGGTAGCTGATAAAAACAAGAGAGCTACTACTGTGGGTGTGACTGGGACTTAGTTCCCTGGAAAGACTGGGAAACATGCACCATAAGGTCACATTGCCTAAGGGGTGAGGGAGCTGAGGTATTTACACACCAACTAATTATTTTTGGTGAATGGAGTGCTGGAGAATTTGGGGAGGTGTTAATTTCTTGCCTGAGCAAACTGGCTTTCCTCAGCTTAAAATCCTTGAAGTCCTCTGAAGTATGGATGGGACACCAACACTGTTCTACTCAAAAGTTAGAGTCCTACCCTACTACAGCTTGTAGTTTAGTGGAGATAAGTAGAAATAAGCAGCACAATGTGAATAATGATACATGTGCATACGTATTTGGAAATTAAATTTTCTGAGAGATCTCATTAATATTCTGTATTCATTTAAACATTATCATGCTTAAATTATAGCATTATTTATTCATCAAGAAATTTAGTTGGTCCTAGCCTTCTCCTCTGAAGTATTTAATTCATAGAGTATTTTTCTTTCTTCCTCTTATCTTTTTATTCCTCACGCATTTTCTAATTAAATCACTTTGCTGTATTTTATGTGCCATGTTAAGCCTCCATAAAACCTACACTGAAACAGATTGCACAAATGAGCAAATGAGAGAGGGGAAGAGTAAAAGAAAGGGAAAAGAGAGACTAGGAAGAATAAAACATGTCTTTTTATTGGATACAATGGCCCTTCAAGGAGCAAAATTGGTTTGATAAAATCTGCCTTTCCTTTCCACTTATGTGTGATTTCCTGAATTGGTAAGGAGTTATTAGAGCCTTCTTTTTTCAGGGAAATGTTTGTTTTCCCTTAGAGAGTTCCTCTTAAATAAGTGAAGAGTAGACGGCCTTGCTAGAGTTGCTGATGAAAAAGTTCATACTTGGTAGAAAGAATTTAGGAAACTTTAAAAGCTGATCAAATGAACAAGGTTCTAGATCATTTATCTAAAATTCTTTGGTTAGAAGTATTATATAAGAAGAAATATGCTTTGAGGAGTGTTGAAAAATGGTCTCATGAACCCAGATGGCATGATGGTTGAAATAATAACAGACAAACTTGGATGATGAGCTAAATCTCTTCCAGAACCATTTGGATATACTAGGAAATCTGAGAGAAGTTCTAAATGGATATGAGGCTTCTATATGGAGGAAATTTGCACAACTGATTCAAAGCATGTGACTATTTGTCAACAATGGTGTAATTTTCCACAGCTGTTTATGGAGCTGTCAGCTAAGGCAGACAATAGTGTTTAAAACAGAGGCAAAACTTTAGAGTGAAGAGAGCATACCAGTTCAGTTCAAAAACAGTCACTGATGAATCATTGAACACTACATATGAAACTAATGATGTACTATATATTGGCTAATTTAATTTAAATTTTAAAAATTTTAAAAATAAAGATGCTTTTTACACACACACACACACACACAAGACTTAGGTTCAAATCCCAGCACTACCACTTAGTAGTAGCTGGGTGGCTCTAAGTGAGTCATTTAACTTTTCTAAGCCTTATTTCCCAATCCTTAAAATGGGTTAATAATAATACCTATGATTCGTAGATATTAATAATACAGAATGGCTACAATAAGGTAACACAAATAATGTTTGTTAGTGTATTTCTCCACTGTCAAATTAACCAATAAGATATTTTGTTTAGCGCCCTAACATGGTTTTTATCAGAGAATGTGGAGTCTTGGATTATAACTTACCTTTCATACTGTCCCTATCTCAATTCCATCCCTGTTGAAATTATACAGTTTTAATAAATGGACTCAGAAATAATGGTCTTTCTCACCGCTGTAATATCTTGTTTTCTAATATTCTGAAATTAGTAGAGTATTGATATCTGAAAGGCTTCTGATGTGGGAAGAGGTATTTCTTTCCTGTCAGCTGCAAAAACACAATTGTGTGTTTATCATACACAAGATGTGTGTGACCTTTACCATACCTCAACCTGAAGCACCATTCTGTTATCAGACAAGATGCCGGGCATGGCATTGCCTTATAAAGACCCCAAGGCTCTGTGATTACATGTGTTTATATATGCCAGATAATACATCACTGATTGTATGTAGTTCTCTATTCAAAAGCAATCTATCTGGTTAATATGTCTCAAGTTCCACAAACACCACCACTTCTCCAGAGCCAGATTGCTTTACTTTGAGTTCATCATATATTTTGTAATTCCCAGTAACCAGGGTTCTTTTGCTTGAGCTCTTTGGCTTCCTTCTCAAATTTGTAAAACACATCAATAGCCTTCTATGTTTGGCCTGTAGTCCTAGTACAATTTGAGTCAATTATAAAGATTTATTGACTACTTTACTTTGAAAACACAAATGTGGAACCAGAAAAACAAAATTTCCACACAATGCTGATTATATAAAATAAGATAGAGGGAGAAGAAAGCTCCAAACCTGTTTATTCATCATTGGCTAATAAAATTTTAATAATGGATTTGCTGAAATGAACCCAGCCATCAGGTGCCAGATCAGCTCTGTTGTTGATACACTGTCAAGGCAGCCAGCTCTGCTGAGTCCTCTGTTATCTTTGGCACCAGGTGAGGTGTTCTTATATTGGTATACTGGATGTAAGAAGCTGGAAATAGTAAGCGAATCAATTGGATAATTGCATCAAAATAAATCATGGTCTTCAAACACCTAATTAGACAGTTTGTAAGAACACATTAACCAAAAAAAAATCTCAATTCATATGTAAGGAAAATACTTGTGTCAATAGCAGCTAGCTAACTTGATCCACAGAAGTGCCATTACAAACCACAGCTGTAGTTACTTTATTAGAGTTCAAGAAATGTCCTTCTTATGCCCACGTATGATTAGAGAGTTATGCTAAAAATTGATGAGTATAGGACACTTCCCAAACTCCAGTGGGGAGAAAAAAATTCATGGGAATTATATATTTTTTTAATGTTTTTTTATTATATTATGCTAGTCACCATACAGTACATCCCTTGTTTCTGATGGAAAGTTCAATGATTCATTAGTTGCGTATAACACCCAGTGCACCATGCAATACGTGCCCTCCTTACTACCCATCACCAGTCTATCCCATTCCCCCACCCCCTCCCCTCTGAAGCCCTCAGTTTGTTTCTCAGAGTCCATAGTCTCTCATGCTTCATTCCCTCTTCTGATTACCTCCCCTTTCTTTATCCCTTTCTTCTCTTACCAATCTTCCTAGTTCTTATGTTCCATAGATGAGAGAAATCATATGAAAATTGTCTTTCTCTGCTTGACTTATTTCACTTAGCATTATCTCCTCCAGTGCCATCCATGTTGCAGCAAATGTTGATAACTCGTTCTTTCTGACAGCTGAGTAATATTCCATTGTATATATGGACCACAACTTCTTAATCCAGTCATCTGTTGAAGGGCATCTCGGTTCCTTCCACAATATGGGAATTTTATTTCTTAAGAGCTTGACAGACACCAACAATGATATATGTATCTTTCACAGATGCCTTAAACGTTGAAAGCATATATTCTTTACCAATAACTTCTTTTTTTTTTTTTTAAGATTTTTATTTACTTCAAAGAGAGAGAGAACACAAGCGTGGGAAATAGGCCAAGGGAGAGGGAGAAGTGGACTCCCTGCTGAGCAGGGCGCCCGACAACGCAGGGCTCCATCCCAGGATCCTGGGATCATAACCTGAGCTGAAGGCAGACACTCAACTGACCGAGCTACGTAGGCACCCTTTCTTTTTATGTTTTTAATGATCACTAGTATTTCTTTTTCAATGGACTGTTTCTGTCCTTTACAAATACTTCTACTGGCTTAGTAGGTACTTTTTATATATAAGAGGAGATTAGCCTTTGTAAAAAGATTTGCAAGATATTTCAGGTTGTAATTTGTCTTTTGACTTTTTTATGGTACGTTCTGTTATATGCGGATATGGCAGAAGATATTCTATGCAGAATAAATTAATCATTTATTTTATGGTTTCATAGTTAACTAGGAAGGCTTTCCTCTCTCCAAGGTTTTTTTTCTATTTCAATTTTTATTTTTTTTATTGTAATAATATTTTTTTATTATATTATGTTAGTCAGCATACAGTACATCCTTGGTTTTTGATGTAAAGTTCGATGATTCATTAGTTGTGTATAACACCCAGTGCACCATTCAATACATGCCCTCCTTACTATCCATATACTTCCTTTTTTTTATTCAAATTTTTTTTCATTTTTTTAAATATTTTTTTATTATGTTATGTTAGTCACCATATAGTACATCCCTGGTTTTTGATGTAAAGTTTGATGATTCATTAGTTGCGTATAACACCCAGTGTACCATGCAATACGTGCCCTCCCCACCACCCATCACCAGCCTATCCCATTCTCCCACCCCCCTCCCTTCTGAAGCCCTCAGTTTGTTTCTCAGAGTCCATAGTCTCTCGTGCTTCATTCCCCTTTTGATTACCCCCCCTTTCTTTATCCCTTTCTTCTCCTACTGATCTTCCTAGTTCTTATGTTCCATAGATGAGAGAAACCATATGATAATTGTCTTTCTCTGCTTGACTTATTTCACTTTGCATTATCTCCTCCAGTGCCGTCCATGTTGCAGCAAATGTTGAGAACTCGTTCTTTTTGATAGCTGAGTAATATTCCATTGTATATATGGACCACATCTTCTTAATCCAGTCATCTGTTGAAGGGCATCTCGGCTCCTTCCACGATTTAGCTATTGTGGACAAAGTGCTATGAACATTGGAGTCATATGGCCTCCTCTCTTCACTACATCTATCTCTTTGGGTAAATACCCAGTAGTCAATGGCTGGGTCATAGGGTAGCTCAATTTTTAACTTTTTAAGGGACCTCCACACTGTTTTCCAGAGTGGCTGTACCAACTTGCATTCCCACCAATGTAAGAGGGATCCCCTTTCTCCACATCCTCTTCAACAATTGTTGTTTCTTGCCTTGTCAATTTTTGCCAATTTAACTGGCATAAGGTGGTATCTCAGTGTGGTTTTGATTTGAATTTCCCTGATGGCTAATGATTTTTACGCCATGTGTTCAGCCAGTATTGTCTTCATTGGAAAAGTGTCTGTTCATTTCTTCTGCCCATTTTATGATTTGTTTATTTGTTTCTCGTGTATTGAGTTTGAGAAGTTCTTTATAGATCTTGGATACCAGTCTTTTAACAGTATCATTTGAAATATCTTCTCCCATTCCGGGCTGCCTCGTTTTTTTAGTGTTTCCTTGGTGTGCAGAAGATTTTGATCTTGATGAAATCCCACAAGTTCATTTTTTCTTTTTGTTTCTCTTGCCTTTGGAGATGTGTCATGAAAAGGTTGTGTGCAAATGTCACAGAGGTTGCTGCCTATGTTGTCCTCCAGGATTTTGATGGATTCTGTCTCACATCGAAGTCTTTCATTCATTTGGAGTTTATTCTTTGTGTATGGTGTGAGAGTGGTCAAGTTTCATTCTTTTGATGTAGCTTGTCCAATTTTCCCAGCACCATTTATTGAAGAGACTGTCTTTTTTCCACCAGATGTTTTTTCCTGCTTTGTCAAAAATTAGTTGCCCAAAGAGCCGAGGGTCCATTTCTGGGTTCTCTGTTTTGTTCCATTGGTCTATGTGTCTGTTTTTGTGCCAGTATCATGCTGTCTTTGTGATCACAGCTTTGTAGGATAGCTTGAAATCTGGCAATGTGATGCCCCCAGCTTTGTTTTTCCTTTTTCAACAATTCCTTGGTACATCAGGGCCTTTTCTCAGGTTCCACAAATTTAAGGGCTGTTGTTCCAGTTCTTTGAAAATTGTCCCTTGTATTTTGATCAGGATGGCATTGAAAGTGTGGATTGCTCTGGGTAGCATGGACATTTTAACTATGTTAATTCTTCCGATCCATGAGCATGGAATATTTTTCCATCTTTTTGTGTCTTCTTCAATGTCTTTCAAGAGTGATTTGTAGTTTCTAGAATATAGATTCTTTACATCACTGGTTAAGTTAATTCTGAGATAATGTATGACTTTTGGTGCTATTGTAAATAGGATGGATTCCCTAATTTCTCTTTCTTTAGTCTCATTGTTCGTTTATAGGAATGCAACTGATTTCTGAGCATTGATTTTGTATCCTGCCACATTACTGAATTGCTCTATAACTTCTAGTAGTTTGGGGGAGGATTCTTTTGGGTTTTCCATATAGAGTATCATGTCATCTGTGAAGAGAGACAGTTTGACTTTTTCTTTGGCAATTTGGATACCTCTTATCCCTTATTGTTGTCTGATTGCTGTTGCAAGGACTTCTAGTCCTATGTTGAATAATAATGGCGAGAGTGGGCATCCTTGTCGTGTTCCTGATCTTAAGGGAAAGGCTTCCAGCTTTTCCCCATTGAGAATGATATTAGCTGTAGGCTTTTCATAGATGGTTTTTATGATATTGAGGAATGTACCCTCTATCCCTACACTCTGAAGTGTTTTAATCAGGAAAGGATGCTGTATTTTGTCAAATGCTTTTTCTATTGAAAGTCATTCTAACAGATATGAGGTGACATCTCATTGTGGATTTTACTTGCATTTTCCTGATGATTAATGATGTTGAGCACCTTTTTATGTACCCGTTGGTTGTTGTATGTCTTTTTTGCAAAAATGTTCAGATCTTTTGTCCCATTTTAAATGGATTCTTTTACTATAGAATCATATGAATTACTTATATATTTTAGATATAAACTCCTTGAGACATATGCTGTACAAATATGTTCTATTCTGTAGGTTGTCTTTCATTTTGATGATGTTTCCTTTGCAATGCATAAGCTTTTTAGTTTTCTGTAGTCCCCTATTTTGATTTTTACTTTTTATGCTTGTGCTTTTGAAGCTGTATCTACAAAATTATTGCCAAGACTAATGTTAAGGTTATTCCTTGTTTCCTTCCTCAGAGGTTGATGTTTTTAGGAATTACTCTTAAGTCTTTAGTCTATTTCCGGCTAATTTTTTGTGAGAGATGAAAGATAAGTGTCCAACTTTGTTCTTTTCCACACAAATATCCAGTTTTCCCAGCACCATTAATTGAGAACATGTATCTATTCCCCATTCTGTATTCCCTTATGAAATATTAGTTGAACATATTTGCATAGGTTTGTTTTCAGGCTTTTGATTCTGTTCTGTTGGTTTTTATGTCTATTTTTTTGCCAAACTGTTCTGATTACTCTAGCTTTGTAATACAGTTTGAAAACAAGAAGCACGATGCCTCCAGCTTTTTTCTTTCTTTTTTTTTTTTTTCCTCAAGATTGTTTTAGCTATTCAGGGTCTTTAATGGTTCCATATGAATTTTAGGATTGTTTTCTCTACTTTTGTAAAAAATGTCATTGGAATTTTGAAAAACATTGCACTGAGTCTATAGTTGGCTTTGAGTAGTATGGACATTTTCATAATACTAATTCTTCCAATCTATAAACACAGGATATGTTTTCATTTATTTGTGTCTCTTTCAATCTCTTTCATCAATGTCTTATTATTTTCAGTGTAGATATCTTTCACATCCTTGGTCAAATTCATTCCTAAGTATTTTTTATTGTTTTTGATGCTGTTTAAACTGGATTTATGTATTTTTCAGATAATTCATTGTTAGTGTATAAAATATAGCTAATTTTTTGTATGTCAACTTATAATGTGTAACTTTATTGAGTTTGTTTATTCTAACAGGTTTTTGTTGTTTGTTGTTTTGTTTTTGGTAGAGTCTTCAGAGATTTCTATACATAAGGTCATGTCATCTACAGAGACCATTTTATTTCTTTTCCCTTTGGATGTCTTTTATTTCTTTTTCTTGCCTGATTTCTCTGGCTGGGACTTCAAGTACTATGTTGAATAGGTGTGTTAAGTGTGGACGCTCTTGTCTTGTTCCTGATCTTAGAGGAAAAGTTTTCAACCTTTACCATTAAGTATTATAATAGTTGTGGTTTTGTTATATATGACCTTCATTGTATTGAGGTACATTTCTTCTGTATTCGATTTGTTGAGAGTTTTTATCATAAAAGAATGTTGAATTTTGTTAGTGTTTTTTCTGCATCTATTGAGATGATCACATAATTTTTACCTTTTATTAATGTGATTTGTTTATTGATTGACATATGTTAAAACATCGTTTCATCCCAGGAGTGAATCCCACTTGACCATGGTGTATGATCATTTAATATGCTGTTGAATTCAATTTGCTAGTATTGAGATTTCTTGTATTTATATTCATCAGGCATATTGGCTTATAGTTCTCTTGTAGTGTCCTTATTTGCTTTGGTATCAGGATAATGGTGTCCTCATAAAATGAATTTGGGAATGTTTCCTGCCTTTCAATGTTTTGGAAAAGCTTGAGAAAAATTGGTGTTAATTCCTCTTTAAATTTTTGGTAGAATTCACCAATGAAACTATCCAGTCCTGGGCTTTTCTTTAGTGGGAGGTTTTTGATTATTGATTCAATCTCCTTACTCATTGATCTGTCCAGATTTTCTATTTATTCTTTTTTTAGTCTTGGTAAGTTGTATGTTTTGAGAAATTAATCCATTTCTTTTGGGCTGTCCAGTTTGTTGGCATATAATTTTTCATACTTTTATGACTGTATTTTGTGGAATCCATTGTGATGTCTCCTCTTTCATTTAGAATTTTATTTGTCCTTTTTTGGGAGGGTAGTCTAAATGTTTGTCAGTTTATCTTTTCAAGGAACTAACTCTTAATTTTATTAATCTTTTGTATTGTTTTCCTGTATTCCATTTATTTCTATGGTATATTATTCCCCACGATCTGCCAACTTTGGGCTTAGTTTGTTTTTCTCTTCTAGATCCTTGAGGTCTGATGTAAAATTGTTTGAGATCTTAGTATTCTTTTTTTATGTTTGTGTTTATAGCTATAAACTTCCCTCTTAGAATTGCTTTTGCTGCAACCCATAAGTTTTGGTATATTGTGTTTCCATTTTTGTTTATCTCAAGAAATTTTTTATTTGATTTCTTCCCTGATCCATTTGTTGTTCAGAAGTGTTATTTAATTTCTATGTATTTGTGGATTTCCAGCTTTCCTCCTTTTATTGATTTCTAGTTTTATACCATTCTGGTTGAAAAAAACACTTGATAGAATTTCTATCTTCTTGAATTCATTGAGACATTTTTGTGGCCTAACATATGATCTATCCTAGAATATGTTCTGTGTGCTTGTGAGAAGAATTTGCAGGTTTCTGCTGCTGGATAGAACATTCTGTACATGTCTGTTATATGCATTTGGTCTATATTGTTGATCAAATTCATTGGTTTTCTCTCTGGATGATCTATCATTGTTGGTAGTAACATATTAAAGTCTTTGACTATTATTGTATTGCTGTTAATTAGTGTTTATTAGTATTTGCTTTATATATTTAGGTGCTCTGATGTTGGATGCATAATAACCTAAAATTGTTACATCTTCCTGATACATTGACCCCCTTTATTATTATATAATTGCCTTCTTTGTCATTGACCATTTTTAGCTTAGAGTCTGTTTTGTCTGGTTTTTTTTTTTACTTTTTTGCAGATCCTTTGTTCCTTGCTTCCTGTCTTACTTATTTTAAGCTGTAACAATTTCAATAGCATACAGAAACTTTGTACTTTCACTTCCTCTTATTTTAGGTTATTCATGTTACAATTTCCATTTTTTAATATGGTGTATCTAATAACAAATTATTATAGTTATCTTTAATACATTTGTTTTTTAAGTTTAATTTAAGTTGTGATTCATGCATCACCACTATGATATTAGAGAATCTGGCTTTTACTACATATTTACCTTTACTAGTGAGTTTTACATGTTTATATGTTTTTATAATATTAATTGGTATTATTTTTAGTTTGAAGAACACCCTTTCATATTTCTTGTAAGGTGGTTCTAGTGGTGACAAATTCTCTTAGCTTTTGTTTGGGAAAGTCTTTACCTCTCCTTCATTTCTGAAGGACAGGTTTCCTAGATGTAGTCCTTAAGTGACAGTTTTTTCTTTTAATATTTTGAATATGTCATTCTACTTTCTCCTGGTCTGTGAAGATACTTTTGATAGTCTTATGGAGTCTCCTGTGTATGTAATGAGTCACTTTCATCTTACTTCTTAAAAACTTTCTTTTTATCTTTGACTTTTAATAATTTAATTATAATGTGTCTCTTTGTGGCCCTTCTTGGGTTCAACCTGTTTGGGATCTTTTGGGCTGATGAATCTGGATGTCTGTTTCTCTACTCAGGTTTCAGCCATTATTGCTTTAAATAGACTTTCTGTCCTTTTCACTTGTCTGGTTTCCCATAATGTGTACATGGTTTCCATTTATTGTATTCCATAAATCCTATAATCTTTTTCATTCTTTTTTTCTTTTTGTACCTTTGACTAGATAATTTCAATGATCTACAAATTCAGTGACTTTTCTCCTGCTTCATTGGACCTGCTATTTAATTTCTCTGTTGATTTCTGCAGTATAGTCATTGGATTCTTCAGCTCTAAGATTTGTCTAGTTTTTTTTATTGATGGTTTTTATTTTGTTGTTGAACTTATTTTGTTTATTTATTATTTTCCTAATTTCATTTAGTTGTGTATTTTTGTAGTTTACTGAACTTATTTAAGATTATATTCTGAATTCAGATAGTTCATAGATCTCCATTTCTTTAGGGTCAGTTATCAGAGTTTTATTAGTTTCCTTTGGTTGTATAATGTTTACCTGATTTTTCATGATCCCTGATCCTTGCATTGGTATCTGTGCACTTGAATAAGCAATCTCCTCTTCCTGGCTTTACAGGTTTGCTATAACAGAAAAAGACCTTCACCAGTCAGCTCAGCATGCAATACTGGATGAATCAGCTGGAAGCATCCACAGGTAGGTGTGGTTTCATATTGGGGTCTCTAGTTAAGCAAGGCCATTGCCGATGTTCTAAGGTGGGAGGTGGTGCTGCTGGCTGAGCTCCATGTTCAAGTGGAGCCACTAGGTGACCTGTATGACCAGGCAGGGCTGCTGGTTCTGCTTTACTAGCTAGGCTCTACATTCACATGTGGTTGGGCAAAGTTTCAGGCTATGTTCCCTGGCAGGGCAGTGCTACCGGTTGGACTCTGCAATTGGGCAGGGCTGTGAGCTGGACTCCACAATTGCTCCTGGCTGGGTGAGGCCTGAGGTTATGCTACCTATCTGCTTGATGCTGTTGGCTGGACTCTGTGTTCATGCAGGGCCACAAGCAGGGCTCCATGATCAGACGGGGCCTCAGGCCATGCTCTGTGAACAGGTGGGGCCAGAGACTGTGACCCAAAGTTGGACAGTGCTACAGCTGTCCTGTGATGAGTTAGCAGTTGCTAAGCTCTGTTGTAAGGCAAAGTCACTTGCCAGGCTCTCTGTGCATATAGGTTTTCCAGCGTTGGATGGTGCTAGAGACTAAGCTCCTCAGTAGGGTCACAATCCAGACTCTAGTCAGGTAGGGCCGCAAGCTATGCTCTGTGATTAGGAAGGATCACTACGTGGGCTTTTTGTCTGGGTGAGTCCACAGCAATTGAGCAAGGCCATATGTTGGTCTCCATTGCTGAGTAGGGCTATAGCCTGGTCTCCACAGCTGGGCAATATCATAGGCTGGGCTCTGAGGCTGCCCAGGGTCACTGTTTAGGATCCCTCATTTTGCAGGGCTAGAGGCTCAACAGTTAGAAAGCGCTGCTGACTTGGCTCCCTGCCCAAGCAGGGCTATAGGATGGGCACCACAGCTACCCAGGTTCTCTAGCCAGGCTTTCTGTTCAGGCAGACTTGTAGACGATACTTCACAGTTGAGCAGGGCTGCTAATTTATTTCCATGCCCAAAATGTCGAATGGGCTCTACAGTTGGTATAGCCAGTTGACTGGGGATCTAAATCAAGCAGAACTTCCCAACAAGCTCCCTGGCCAGATGGGGCCACCAGTTCAACTCTGCAGTTGGGCGGAGCTGCTGGCTGGGATCTCTGTTTGGGTGCCACTGCAAGCAGGAGTGTGGTCCACTAAGATAGAGTGGTGGGTGCAATAACCTCTACTCTTCTTCCATCTCTATCTGATTCCCAGTGGTTAATCCTTGCAGGCTCCCCCTATGGTCCCTGTGAAGCAAAACCTGAATGGGCCTCCAAGGATGTGTCCTACAATGTCCTATAAAGCATATCTACTTTCAGCTCTCTTTTCCCACTGGAAAAACCATAGGCCTAGCAGAGCCCTCTCAGTGCTGTGCCATGCCAACCTGAGAGAGGGGCAATGTGGTCAAAGTCAAACTACTCCTCTTACCCTTGTAATGAGGTCTTTATCAGTCTTTTTGTTCCTGGGGAGGGGGGGGGGTTAAGCCTTATCCTCAAGTTCTGGGATTTTCACAGTGGTGTCTTATCTAGGGTTAATTTCTAGTTTGCCTTCTTGTAAGGGGTACTGAAGTCAGAAATGACCTATGTCTCCATCTTGATGATATCACCTCTCTACAGTATTCTTTTTAAATATATATCTCACTTAATAATCATAACAACTCTATAAGATAGGTCTATTATTGTCCCCATTTTACAGAACCAAAATGGAGGCTTGGAGAAAAGAAAGAAGTTATGAATGGTTACAAAGCTAGTTGGTGAAATAGAATAATTTAAGCCAGGTGCATCTGATTCCAAAGCCCATTAGAGTTCCTAATATGACTGTTTGTGGTCTTAGGAATACAATTAATAATAAGAAGCATTAGGGAGTGCAATAAAGGATAAATTCTGTACCTAAACGTTAATATTTATTGACTGTTGATTTAGGTAATATTAGAAACTAACATTAAAAAGAGTAAAATACATCAATATCCAAACAGGGAACTTAATGTCTTAGCTGAGAAGAGAGACATCTTATGGTTATCATCTTTCAGGTAATAATTTTATGCATGGTCAAATCCATTACAAACTTCACAACAGCCTGAACTGAGTAGTGAAGCCATTTATAAGTCTTGACAATGGTTAGCCCTAAAAGCATATTGCATTCCTTTCTCTGGTTCTTTGAGGATCTTTTAATCTTTTTGGGTGAAAACTGAATCATCAAAAGTAGAAATTCAATGTCATCTATTTACTATTTATGGAGTGTATTATGCAAAGCACTGAAGATAAAATATAATTAAAATGAGATCATGAGTATGCAAATTTTGCGGTGCAGGAAGAGAGATAGAAGAGTAAAAGAAACATTTGCCTTGTGTGTGATGAGTGTGCAAGATACAGCAGGGACAAGAAAATAGACTGATCACCTATGAGTGTGTTGTAAAACGTGGCAGTAAGCCACGTGGAACACATCACTGTATTTTTATTTCTGTTCTTTCTCTCATTAAAAA
This sequence comes from Ursus maritimus, assembly GCF_017311325.1. Classification (NCBI taxonomy): domain Eukaryota; kingdom Metazoa; phylum Chordata; class Mammalia; order Carnivora; family Ursidae; genus Ursus; species Ursus maritimus. The sequence continues at coordinate 24,070,709 of NW_024427107.1, read as the reverse complement.
AAGGAATAATAATGACTCTATAGATTATTGACTTAAAAGATACCTATCATCTTACACAAAACAGTTTCCTCCAGGAAATTATTTCTGTCCAGTTAGTCCTGTGGCAAGAGTGAGATTAGTCTGTGCCATGTAACTGTGTCCCATGGGATGACAGAAGCCTACCTGAGCATTGCTAACATAGATATCCCCTTCAATACAATTCCCTAAAGTGAAGCTATGTAAAGTGAGAATTATCCCCCTGAGTTTAGTATCTCAACTTCTCTTCCCCACACAGGACCAGTAGCCATCTCCTACTGACCACTCTTGACCAGTTTTCCTAAATCATCACTGTTACCGTGTTTTCTCATTCCTGTGCACTGAATGCCACAATTTCTATTGTCCAAAAAGAGTCTATGCTTCCCCATCAAATAGCATACCTCATCCCATAAACCATTCTCCCCACTACATTCAAGTCACTTTCCTTAGTGGAGCACAAAATTATCATGCATATTCCCACCCCTATGACTCCTCACTTGGAATGTCAGCCCTCCTTCTCTGTCTATCTAGCCTTCAGGTTCTTCCCATGGAAAACCTTTCCTAATGACTTCAACCCTCTCACTGTTCCTCAAGAATATAACATTTTGGGCTCCATCAGAAAATTAAATGTTTGATTGTATCAAATCTTGTATTTCTTTTTAATAATTTCCTGCATACATGTCCAAATGACATCTCTACAATAGCAAGAACTGTCCCCTATATGATGGGTGCTCACCTAATGTCTCATCCAAAATGAAAGCAAAAGGAGGATATTAGTAATAGTTCTTGGATTTCAGACACAAGCAAGGGGTGTCCCTGGCAAACCTAGACTAATTGTCACCCTGTTATTTGTATCTGTCACAATCTCTAGTGTGGAACTCAGGTGGTCAATAATTACTTGATTAAATTGCTGCACTGCCCTCCAAAGGACGAAGAGAATTTTATTTAGAAATCTTTGGAATTCTTTTTTTGGTTGCAGAGTTGTATCACAAAGATTTCTTTTTTTGTATCACTAAAAAACAGTAAGAAAGAGATGGGTACTACTTTAAGCTGTGGAAGCCAAAAGAAAGAAATTACAAAGGACATTGCATATTAGAGTTCAACTTTATTTAGTAGATAGTAGAGTAACATTGATGACTTATAAGTACTGTGGTAATTTGGTCAGCTTATGTATGAATGGGTGTGTTTACAATGGTAAGGAACCTGAGATCATGACCTGAGCCAAAGGCAGACGCTTAACCGACTGAGCTACCCAGGCACCACTGAATACGTTATTTTTAACAATTCCATATTGACCTCAATTTTCTCTTCCCTCCAACAAATAAGGGACAACATAGATATGCTGGAGCATTTATGAGCAGAGTCATGTATTCCTCATAATATTAGTTCTTAAGTCACTTCACCCTATTGAGGTCTACAGCCACTGTGAAGCAAAAAAAGCCTACTGTCCTTTAATATGGACCCAGGACAAACAACTCCTCAGCAGCAGGAGAACTCACTGCATTTTAAGAACCTGACTCTGATTCAGCAAAAGAGAAGAATTAGCTTGCCAACTTCTCCTAGGTGGAAGTTGTTCATCCAATATGACTGGAGTTAAGCATGACCCTTGTAAGCTGATAAAATATATAATGAATATTTATAATATCATTTTAGAAGTTCTAGGAAGATCCTCCTGTCCAAAAATAATCTCTGTTCCCTGCTCAGTAATGCCTCTCAGGGTATGTTTCTTACAATATACCTAAAGTCATTGTTTTAAATGTATATAACTCTATAAAAGATAAGTTCAAAAATGCATGCCAACACATTGATGGCTTATACAATACTCTTTCTAAAGAGCAGGCTTTAGTAAGGAGGAAAAAGAAATGCCAAGCTATCTAAAGTGTACCCATGTTTCAATATTCAGCTCTAAGTCTAGATTCTGTGTAAAGCCTCTGAAAAACTACAGTTCAAATGTCTATTCTTATCACTTACTTCCTGCTGTTATTGTGTGTTAATCTTATCTCCCCTGTAAGAATGGAGGGTGCAAGAAAGACAGTGGCTGTGGTGAAAATCAGATCATTTCACATCAAAGTTCTGTTAGGAGTTGGCCCTGCCCAGGGGCACAGAACCAAACACTTCATTCTGTCCCATGAATGCATCTCTCATTTAGTATGAGGAAAAGGAGGCCACCATATGCATGTGTTGCAGAGAAAGAAATCTTGAGACAGTGCTTCCAGATGAGCAACTTCAAAAGGAGAAAGCAAAAGAAGGAAAAATCATCCCAGGCTGTATTTTTGCATGTATACATATTAAAGAAATATTCATTGAAATGATCTTTCTTTTCATTTTTCAGCCACGCCACATAACTCATTTTCTCACACAACTAGTTGATGTCCTGTGCCCCGCCCCCCACACACACAGAATCTGGAATACAATGTGAAAACTAAGCAAATGAAACAAATCCCCAGTGACTTCTCAAGAACAGAGGAGGAAATAGGGAAGAAATGCCTCTGGAAAGTCTGCTGGATTACTACTTATAGATAATTTGCTAATATATTCATGAAGGCCAAATATCAAGCCATTCCTTATCAGGTGGGCCCTGCCATTTTTTCCTATAAGAATCTTGGACTTGTACAAGTTTGATGCTGATGCTGAGAACCACATAAAAATATAAACAACACAAGTAGTACCAATATTAAGTAACTTGATCCTGAGAAAAATATTTACTCCCAGTAAACCTCAGTTTAGTTTGAGAAACACTTGGGAAATGTAATTTAAAAATCCTCCGCCTTTCATTCCTGTCCTCCTCCTTTATTCCCCTCTCACCTCATAATACTGAAAATATAGTCTCCATTACACAAAATTCCTTTTCTAGACTCCCCTGATAAAGAACAGCTTCCCATGTTTAAATCCTCATTGTTTTATTCCTTTTTCTAGTCTGTGTGAAACAAATGATGGCAAGTTATGTAATCAGTTTCCATCACCAAACATAACAAACAAAAGGTTGGGTATTTTCCCAGCAGTTCTCAAGCTTTCTTTTTCCTCTTCTCCTATTGTGTACTCATGTTTTGTATTATCAATAGGAAAATTATTTAAAAGAAGAAAAGCTTATTTAATAGTACACTGAGAAGCCAATTCCTAGTTTTTGCTTCCAGAATAATGAGCAAATCTGAACTATGGCCTAAATCCAGTCACACAAAAACAAAGCCACAGGGGTGAATAATTTATCAGAAAGGGAGGTGTTATTGCCCAAAATTAATGCTTGTGTGGAGAACAGCAACACACACAAAAAACAATCTGATAAGACAAATTTATTAAACTGATGGAGGTGAATAATCATAATTTTAGTTAAAAGAAGAAAAATATTAAAGCATGATCTTCGGGGCACCTGGGTGGCTCAGTTGGTTGTGTCCAACTCTTGGTTTTGGCTCAGATCATAATCTTAGGGTCCTGGGATCAAGCCCCCATGTTGTGCTTTGCACTCAGTGTGGAGTCTGCTACAGATTCTCTCTTTCCCTCTCCCCTTGCCCCCCCATACCCGTGGATTCTCTCTCTCTCAGATAAAATAAAATAAAAATAATAAAAGCATGATCTTCACCAGAAAAGACTGACATAGTCAAAGAGTAGGTTTTTAGAACTAGAATACCAGAAATGATATATCAAATGATCTGTACAAGGAATAACATTTTAGAAGTGCCAACACTACTGCTCTTCCTAGTGCCATCCTGGAGGGGAAGTAGAAGTAGGGCTCACTTGTTTTAGAACCACCCTTGACTAAGGAAAATGTCCTGAGAACAGAAAACATTTCCTCTACTTCTGCTTTATTTCCACTAACACACCAACATACTGGGTGTCCCAAGAGAAGGGCAGCTAGTCAGTGGCAGACCTAAAATGCAAACCAGGTATTCTGACTCCAGAATTCACCAGTCTGGTAAGCTCTCAGTGTCTCAGTTTCTTCAACTGTTAAATGAAAAGATAATGATAATCCATCAGCCCCCTAAATGGATTATTAAAAGAATTAAATTATTTAAAATACAGAAAGCACTTATAATGGTGTCAAGCACATTATAAGCACTCAGTCTCTTCCCAGGACAAAGTCGGGGGAAAAATGGTTTATTACAATCAAGGAACCCAATCTTAGATTCTCAGGGAGTTATACTGGATCCAGGATGAATTACTTTACATGAATGGCTTCAAACAAATGTAGGGCAAAAGTTCTGTCCTGCCAACTTCCACCATAGTACCCAAATCTATTCCACTGTGAAGAAGGACCACAGGCATCAGAAAGACACACAGTGTAATCCCCTAGTACAGGATCATTTTTAAACTTCTAAGACTCAACCTCTAAAAATGTGACTCAGTTAAGTGATTTCTAATTTGACCAATCTGTAAACACACTCTGATACTTAAGAATAGAAGAAGAGAGTGGGGGAAGTATGAGCATCTGGTGAGCAATACACTCCTTACGACCAATAATGAGTTTAACAATGACACATAAAGAAAGCAAGAAATCATAGTCTTTCGTTCCTCGCTCTTATTTTCCACATCCAACTGATAATTTTTCTCTGCCTGCATTAGTACTATTCTAGTTCTGACCTTTAGCATCCATTTCCTGAATTTGTGACTAGTCTTCCTAGAAACAATCTCTAATCTTCATTCTAAGTACAGTGACCACACTGTTAATGTGGTTGCAAAAATGGCCATAGTACTTTGCAGCTCCTTCCATCAAGAGATGGAGTCTATTTCTCTACTCTGGGATAGCCATGTGAATCTAGAATAGTTAACGGCTCTGACCAATAGAAAGCAGCAAAGATGACACGTGTGTAAGGACCAAGCCTAGGCCTCAAGAGGCTAGCCTGCACATAATGAAGGATACACAACCCGGTCATCCTGGATGCTTCACCTGCCTCTCAATCTATGAGCCGGCTGCAGACATATGGGAGAACCTAGCAGGATCAGCTGAACTGGCGCAGGGATGAAGAATCCACTAACCCACAGAATGGAGAACTAAATAAATAGTGGTTGTTTTAAGCCACTAGTTTTTGAGGTAGTTTGCTATGCAGCAAAAGGGAACAGATAGAGATTCCATTTAATTCTTTAAAATTTGCAGGTAAGAATATCAATTAACATGGAAGCAACATCCATAAAGGAGAAATTATAAAGGATACAAAAGCAAATAGAAATGCTTAAAAAAAGAGGAGATTTGAACTTCCCTTTCTCAGTTCATGAAAGCTGAGTGGGGAAAAAAAAATAAAGATATAAAATATTCAAATAATTATGAGGTAGACTTGATTAATATTTATTGACCTCTCCATCTTAAAAATAGAGAATATACCTTTTTTCAAATGGAATGAAAATAGAACTTAAAGACAAAATAAAATAATAGAAGGCTTTTCTACCTGGAAATGTTAAAACTCTTAAATACAATTTTTAGAAAGCAATAATAATGAAAACACTACAAATCAAGTTTATAAAATGCAGTTAAAACAGTGTTTAGAGGAAATTTTTGGCATTAAAATTTTAATCAATGAAAAAATTCTGACTCAAAAATTTAGAAAAAGAATATTAAACTAATGGAAAGCTGAAGGAAGAAATTAATAAAAGGATTTGCTCTGTTAAAAAACTGGCTTAAAAAAAGATTAACTGATTAATCTTTTAAATATCAATGAAATAAACCACTACCAAAGTTAATCAGGAAAAAAAGAACTGAAAATAGTTTTAAATAAAATTACAGAGGAAAAACACAAAACCATTAAAAACAGGAAATTAAAAGAATCATAAGAAACTTTGCTCAACACTAGGCAAACAAAATAGAAAACTTGGATGAAATGAATAATTTTCTAGGAAAACATAATTTACCACAACTGAAAAAAAAAAAAAAACCTAAACACAATAACATCTATAGAAGAAATGAGGACAAGAGCTACTCCTGAACTCTGCCAAACAAAGCTCAGATGATTCACAGAATTCTAAAAATGGTTGAAGACTAAATAATTCTAATGACATATAAACTGTTCCAGAGTATTCAAAAGGAAGACAATTTCAGTTTTTTAATGAAGCAAATATAGCATTGATACCAAAATCTGGAAGACACTAAAATACAGTAACAAGACACACATACATTGTAGATTAATTTTCCTTGTGAATATAATAAAATTACCTATGTAATACATTAGTACATTGAAAGAATGATCCATTAAGACAGGTGAGATCTAGCCCAATAACGCAAAATGGCTCAGAATTAGGGAATCTATTAATATAATTTACCTAATATAAGTCATCAAATTAAATATTATCTGAAGAGAAAAAGTAAACATCTCCTTTAATGTTGAAAAGATAAAATTCAAAACCATTCTTGATTTCAAATCATTAATAGTATCAGTATAGATGATAAATAGTCTTTCCCTAAAGCCAGCATTATATGCTTAACTGAGGAATTACCATTAGAGACAAGAGCAAAACAAAAAATGATCAGTATCTCTATTATTAACATTTTACTCCAATTAACAGTCAAGCAATTCAGAACAACATAAGCAACGTAAGAACAAAATTTAGAAATATAAAATTTGGAAAGGAGGTGATAAATTTTCACTTTTAAAAATGATAGGATTGTATATCCTGAAATACATGGGAATCAACAAAAAAGTATCACAAACAATAAGAGAATTAGTAAAATCACAAGAGTAAAAAATTAATATACAGGAATCAGTGGTTATCATATTTCCAAAAGCCAACCAATTAAACGATATAATGGGAGAAAAGATCACCTTAACATTAGCAACAAAAAATATATGAAATAATATAAATTTACAAAATTTATTAGACCTATAAATTAAAACAAATGCATGTCTAAGGGGCACAGATGGACATGTTATAAATGAGAAGACTCAAAAGTCACTTCTCCTTAATTTATAACACAACTGCAATTAAAATGCTAATAATTTTTAAATAGACAATCAGATTCCAGAGTATCTGGAGACGTATATGTATATAAGAATAAACAAGAAACCACTGAAAGAGAAGAGCCATGAGAGTGGCTTAGCCTCAACAGACATTAAAGCTATTGTAATGTCTCAATAATTTAAAGAGTTTGATACGAGTATATAAATCAAAAAATAGAATCATAAGTCTAAAGTAGGCCCAAATACATGTGTCATTCTAATAAATGATAACGGTGTTTTCTCAAATCAGTGCTAAAAAGATAGACTGTTCAAGAAATGGTATTAGGACAACTAGGTAGATATCTGAAAAATAAGATTGTTTTGGTATCTCAAATCATATTTCAAGAAGAATTCCTAAGAGATTAAATAATTAAACATGGAAAATGCATCTATGTTTGCCCCTTCAGTGTTTTCTTCACAATAGCCAAAGTGATTCTGTTAAAATCTTAGATCAAGTCACTGTTCCACCCACACCCTCCAGAGCTATGGTTCCCAATGGTGTGCCAAGGTACTCTAGGGCATCACCGTGAACTCATAAGGATGCTCTGAGATAAATTTTCAAGAGCAAAATACAGAGATACCTAATATCCTTGAAACACAAGGTCAATTATTAACTCTGGATAGTTGCCAGTTTCAATGTTAGATCACATTACGTTTCTTTTCATGACATCAGATCTTTGTAAAGCAGATTTCAAAAATTTTCAGCAGTTGCTGTAGCAAACAGCAAGTACCACACAAAAAGCAACGTGGAATTAAAAATGAGTGTGTCAGTATTCAATCTGATTCCAAAGTTTGAGAATTTATGCTGTGAAAAGTGGTACACATGTCCCATTCTTAGTAATTGTGGTTAAGAATGAAATAAATTTTTTCTTTCAATTTATGTGAATTTTTAAAATAGCTAATAAGTTGTTAGGACATAAATACTTATCAAGTCCTTTGGCCATAACTACTTAATAAATGAAACTGTTAGGCCTTCCTTTTGGCCTAGTAACATGATGAAAAAATTATATAGAAGGCTCAATGGTCCTAAGCTGAGAAATGATTTGGTGTGATTAAAGAACTGAAAAATACCCATGTGCCTGAAGCATGGTGAGCATGGGGAACAATGATCAAAAACACTTTGGAGGGGCAGACAGGATCAATCACACAGAACATCAAAGACTATACTGAGAAATTTCGTTTTTAGATTTTTGAAGTTATTTTAAGCAGATTAGCAAGTGGATCTGATTTATAATTGTAAATGATCAACCTAATACTTGGGGAATGGGTAGGAAAAGAGGAGAAGTAGAGAGCCTGATGGGCAATCATTTAGTCCAGAAAACATGGCAGCTTGGACCAGAGAGTGACAGTAGAGTTAGAATTATATGGAGACCAGGAGCACTGTGTAGGTGAAATTGACAGGACTTTTTGATGAATAGAATGAAAGTAGTAAGGGAGGGGGAAACATCAAAGAGGGTTCTTAAATTTTTGACTTGACCAGGTATCTATACCCAAAATGGAGATAGAACCTAGTTTGGGAGAAAACACAGAAGCTTAGGTTTAGATCTGTTAAACCTAAGATACTTAGAAAACAACCTACAGATGGCTGTTGGCAGGCATTTGGGTTTCAGTATGATATTAATAGTCCTTTCCCTAAATACAGCCTGATTCTTCATCCCTCCTTCAGTCCTTCTTTTACTGAGTTCTTTTTATCTGTAGCCTCTGAATACCCTTCGCATATATGATGTCATCCAAACACAACTCAAATGCATCCTGCCAAGGCAGGCATCACATTAGGGTTTCCATCTGCCAGTGTGTACAAAATTTAGTTTTGCTGTCGTAAAACCAGTATTCAGGGTGCTTAGATGAAAGCAAGGACAACCATATGTTTTTCAGTCTCCAAACTGTTCCTTGAAAACAAACTTGCTTCACTTGGCTGTTGACAGCCTTCCTAGCCTCTTCCAATTTCTCCTTCCTCGGGGTTGCACATTGTCCTAACTACAATAGCTAATGCTGGGGGTCCTATGGCAAACCAAGCAAACCACCAGAGTGTAAAACTGCTGCTCCCTGACTTTAAATTTTACCACACCCTGGATCCTCCTGGTGGACTGATACAGCTTACCAAATCAAAGCCTCATGGATCTGAGTAGCTTAAATTAAACTGAAATTTTGAAACTCCTCTTTTGTCACTGTATTTTGGCCTATCTACCACCTTCTGGTGCAGTTTTCTCTACTTTCACTCATCGGCCCACATATGGGCCTCCAGCATGCCTCATCCAACCCTGTTTTGTTGAGCAAAATCTCCATTTCTTTGTACTAGACTTATCCTCTTCCTCTCTGGAAACTTATCTATCCTTTGAAATCCAACTCCGTTATCACCTTAATTTATTCTCTCTTGAGATTATTCTTGTGGAACTCCACACCAGAACTGAATATTTTCTTCATGCTGCCTTTAGTTATTTATCGGTGTTTTCCACAATTTAGCAGAATATATACATATTTATGGATTTTTCCCTTTACATTACATCTTTCAATAATTTAGTCTTTAGTTACTGAATCAAACTACCAATTGTATTCAGCCATTTGTATTGATTTGTACTTACACCTGATTCTATTTATATAAACAAATAAAGCACTGGAAGTGTTTTATTACTATTATAATTACTGAAGAAGTGGTTTCTTGTAATTGTGATAATGATTTTAATGTTGATCTTCCTATTTCTACATTCGCTTTGTCTCTCTCGAGCCACGTCTTTCAGATGCTTATTTCTATTGGACAGTCTGGGAGGAGAAAAAACTTCCCCTGCCTTACTGAAACTATTCTATAGTAGAATGTATTTCCCACAACAAGAACACTTTGATCCGTTGTGGCACATCACACGGCAGTTCTCTTCTAAAAAATTCTTGAAGTCATGCCTCCTGTACCACATCAATTTGTTTCAGCCCACAATTGAGGGTCAATCTGAGAAATGTTATCTACTTATTTGCTACAATTTAATGTCTTATATACCTCTTGCAATTACTAGTCATCCACCTCAGAGCTATCATGTGTCTGTGCTTTTTCTCAGTGTATCAGGATGCATCAATTTTTATGGATTTTTCCCTTTGCACTTGATCTTTTAATAATTTCATCTCTTTGGAATGAATCAATCCATCAGGTTCTGTCATTTGTCCTGTTATTTTCACTTATACTATTGGCATTTTTATCACTGAAATGCTTGCTTACTAATTTACTACAATTCTCTAAGGGTTGTTTTAATGTTGGCATATATTTTTAAATCATTCAGGTATAACAGAAACCCTGTAATCCTACTTTTGTTTTGCTCTATTTTCTCCTTAATGGTTTCTGTGTCACGTAGAAGCAGGAAGAATTAAATTTCCTTAAATGTCTCCTAATTTCTATTCCTTTTCCTTAAGAATAAGTTAGTAATGGTTTTAAGCCTGAGTCTCAAAATATTGATATTGATAATGAATATTAAATAATAGTTGATCTTGATAACTGATAATTAATTTCTATTTGGTAAACATTTCTTCCCTACAGTGTGTTTTTATCAAATTTCTTGCTTCAGTTCAATATTCTTTTAGAGTCAAACTGAAATGAAAGACTTTTATTCTGTTTAACTCTGCTTCTCCCATGGTAGTAAAGCAAGTGCTCTTCAAATGGGAACAACTCAGTCAATATTTGTTGAATTAAGTCGTTAGACTTATTGAAGGAAAAGCTTACAGGTTTAAGTCTCTTAAATTAATATAAATATCTCTTCTGCGGTAGCTCTCTGGTCCCTAAATTGATCTGTTTTCCCAGTTTTCTGTTATAGCTCCACACAGAACACACAATCAATTTAAAATGAATAGCATAGCCCAACTGGGAAATTCTTGATAAAAAACTAACTCTAGGCAAACAAAACTCAAGGAGCGAATATGTAGTGAAAACTACCATTTTCCTAACTCTTCTAGATCTTGATGTGAGAAAGTCATAAGGTGTGTTTTAAGAAAATTTAACTGAAACTCCTTTTTTAAATATATTTTCTCCCAATTCTGTCTCAAAAGAAAGAAAACAGTCAAGTTTTGATGTTTATTCTCAGGCTTGGTGTTACTATGATTTCATGTATTTTTTTATTGTTCATTTGCTGGAATAATGAGAGGAAAATTTCCTTGGGATGAAATGATTTCTGCTGGAACAGACTATTTTTCTTATTCAAATCTTTCAGTACTTTATGAGATTTAAAAAGCAATAAAATATCTGCACCTGCATTTTTGTAGGACTAAATAACATGAGGAAAACTGAACTGTGTTCATGGGGGTCAAATGGGAAAACCCATTTGACACTATTAGCCTTGGGGTCCCAAGCGAGCACATAAAACACATTGTACTTCCCTATCTGAAAACATAACCCGAATCTATGTACACAATGCCAAACATGTGGAATCTGAATAGCCCAACCAATTAGTCACCTAACAGTATGCATGATGCCAAACATCTGGATATTTGGAAACTTCGAGATGAATGAGTGAATTTTGCACTTTTCTTCCTATTTTTTTGGCAGCATATAAACACAGCCAAATGTGGCACTTTGATTGTGGTGTTTCAGGCAGCAGGTTCCAAAATATCTTAAAAGTCCTAGCTCTTCAGTTCCCAAAGAAAACCTATTTAGAATGCAGTCTTTCATGATTCACTTTGATAAAGGATTTATATTGAGCACTTATAATGGCAAAAATCAAGCTCATTAGATGAAATTGTATATTCATTCAAATGATTTTATAAAACAGAATTAATGTTCTGCTTTCCAGGGAAAATGTCTATATTGAGATAATCTGTCTTAAGCTTCCTATAGACCCCATTTTTACCTACCCTCTAATCCTTCCCTTGCTGTCTGAGAAGTTTCTCCAGAAGAGGTATGGGACAGGAAAATACTTTGTGGCTGGGAGCAGAAAAATGAAGAAGATAAGGGTCTAATGCCCAGAGGACACAATGGGACAGAGCTTTGGCAACAGCCTGAGAGGGAACAACCGACATCCAAGTGCTAGCAGGAAGTCCAAGAGAATGGAGAATACCCTCCCCCAATAAGGACAATAGGGAAAGCCACTAGGAATTTGGACAAACACCAAGGAAGAAGGAAGAGACTAGGGACTGTGACTGGAAATGTCAAAATCGCTACCCTGATTCTCTTCCTTTTTCCCTTCTTTCTTTCTTCCTCTCCCTCTGTCATTGCTGCAGGTGCCTCCCCCTCCTCCTTCCTCCCTCCTCCTTCCTGTTTGTCCTTCCCCCTCTTGTCCCACCTCTCTCCTCCATCCCCTCCTTTCACCTTTCCCCCTCCCTCCAGTCTCTGTACTCCCCCTTCCTCTCCTTCCACCTGCTACTTCTTTCTCTCCCTCTCTACACCTCCTCTGTATATTCATACCCCCAAACTTAAAAATGCAATCCACAGCTCCACAAATAGAACCTTTTCATTGATCCTACCCCTCTTTCTAACCACTACTCTGTCTTTTCTTTTTTTCCTGGCTAATTCCCCTAAACTCTCAGGCTGCTATAAGCATTCCACTGCCTATCCACCAGATACTCCTTCTTTATTTTCTGCAGGCCAGCTTCTGTTCCCGTTGCTAAGTGTTAGATCTTTAGTTAGCTAACGAAGTTTAAGCTTAGGGTCCCTCTATTAAATAGGCCTAGTATCCAATGTTCACATAGACATATGTTGTGGTAAAATTTACAAAATGACATAAAGTTGAAGGATCAGAGGTTGATCCTGACATCTGAAATATGGTGATTTGGAGGAGAATCAAGATTTGAAAAGTACAGAACCAGAAGCTGGTCTGTGGAAAGTTAAAAATGGAAGACTCAATTCTCATTGATGCTTAGTCAAATGAATGTTCTCTCTCATCAAAAAGTACTTGATCAATATAAGATATACACTTATAAATGCACTTTGTTTTTCCTTCTTAATGGAGATTGTAATGAATGAAATTTATTAGAATTCCCATTTGTAGTATACACATCTTTGCAGGGTTACAAATAGCTAATATGTCTGTGTATCTAAAGTGCCCTCTTCTTATAAGGACATATGTCATATTGTATTTAGGGCTACCCATATCCAGTAAAACTTCATCTATACCTCCTTACATTAGCAAAGACCCTATCTCCAAATAAGATCATATTCATAAGTTCTAGGTAGATGTGAGTTTGGGTGAGGGGGACACTACTCAATCCAGTACACACTTCTGTGCAAATGGTAGCCTACAATTTGAAAACTAGTCTTTGAAATGTTCCAATATCCCATTAAACTCATATCAAATTTAATCCATCAAACTATCATCTCCTTTCCAACCACCATATAAAACAGCTCCTGGAGTAGAGGATGGACCTTGTAATTCTTCCTCACTTCGGTCCCATCTATCCCAGCATGTCAGCTCAAACCAGGGAATTTATTCTATCCTATGAAGAAAGTATGTCCACGTAATTGTTTCATGGAACCAATCACCATAAACACCGACAGCAGTTTGCATGTATTTCATAAGGGCCTTGCAAAGTTAGATTGAATGCTATGGTCTTGGGATGATTTGCTCATACTCATTCACTCTTAACTTAAAACTGGTATCTCAGTATTATAAAAGTTTGCATTGTGGACTACATTACTAAAGTATAGTTAGTTACTTAAATTTACTATCTCAGTAAACAATTTACCATGAGTTAATAGGACTAGTTAAGAAAAATAGCAGTACACAAGGTCAGTATTATCTTTATGATAACCCCAGAAAACTGCAGGGATATATCCAACCCTATTTTAGGGGTAATGATAGCAGCTCATTTAAAAACAGTGAATAGTTATTCTTTTAAAAATCAAAATGGATGTTATCATTTGAAGAATATACCATAATTCCAGTAAGTAGTACACTACTTCTAAAAACTACAAAGGATTTTACAGATTATCTAGTGGTAACTATTATTATGTTTGGAAAAATAAATATTAAGCGACAGATAAGATTTTTTTTCCTGATCACTGAGTTATAGTGCCTTGTAGCTAAAACACTACTCAGAATCAAAGTGAAACTGAGTAGTTGTGGTCATTCTCTAAACATTTTTGTCAATTGCCAAGTAGCCATAAATTTCTACCGAGTTGACTTTGGAAAAGGTACAAAATAGAAATCTTTATAAAATTATTTAAATGTTCTTTATTTTTTAAAAAGTTTGTTTAATGTGTATTTATATATTTTCCTGTTTTATCAAACAGAATGTTATAACTGTTCCTTGATTATTACATCTGTTGAAATCTATGTTTATTTTGCCTGAATGAATTGTATGATGTGATAAATTGCTTGAAACAATATGATAACATTCTGAAATCATGTTTTTCCTTCTCTCTATACAAATAGGGAAAGAGAATTTAAAAGGAAAACTGGAATTATCCAAAGTTGCATGACTGAATATTAGTTCAAAATTCAAAATACTCTGGCCTTTAATTTTGTGGCTGAATAGGTGTCCCTCATAAAACATTCACTATCCAAGCAGCAATATCCCAAGCAACTACACAGAGTTACAAGGCCATTCATTGCTCACGATATTAGAAATGGGATATTTGCACAGGTAATTAAAATGGATTGTGGGCTCATCAAAGGTTATTTTGAAATGGCCTGAGGAAAGAGCACAGTTTTCTGTCACTCACTTAGAAATTATTCTCTCAGACCCTTGCCAGTTGATTTTTTTAAAGGCAGTTCAAGAGCCAGAAAGGAGTCTTGAATATAGTTTTCAGACATAAAGAAGAATTACAGCATAGATTTACAATGAACAAATTGTCCTGGGCTCCCAAATTGTGCTATTTGTAGATTGAACACAGAAGTGGGGGGTAGCCATATGGCATAGGCCACCTTTCTCTAATACAAGAAGTTATTAAATCTCCTGGAGTTGGCTAAAGGAAACCATAATTATTTTCAAATGGAAAAAAGCCACAAATTTCCTTTGCTTCTCCTTACAGACTATTTTCTTATCCCAAGTTACATATTTTCAACTTCATCACACATCAGAACATTAGGTCAAACCCCTGTCCTGTCCTAAGCATATTAAAATTCTTTCCTATTCCTGAACCTGTGGCACAAACAAGACTACTATTTCACTATCATAATCATTTTAAAATTGTCTCATGGTGTTTCTGTTAGTTGTTTTTTAGTGTCAATATGCACAATTGAGAACAAATATACTATTCATTATAACTGTCTTCAAGAAATAGCTAAGGTGTGTTTCCTTTTTATACCTATTAACATTTACAACGAAACATCCTTAGTGTTTCTCCTCTATCTCTGATGATGGGTCAGCACCATCAAAAGAAGACACTTAGAAGTGAAGAGGCCAATGTGAATTTTTAGTAAGGGGTTATGACCTAGTTTTCTCAAACCAGATCTTCACTTACCCTGAACCTTACTGTTTCTCAGTACACGTACAATGGATAGCAAGCAGTGAGAAAATATAAAAATTGATTTAAAGTTCTATGACTCTGGTAGAGAAATTTTTCTAATTGAATGAAATCACCATGACAATTTACTATAAGTATGGGGCTTTTCAGGCACAAGGGAAACTGTTTTACAAAAAAAAATTCTGAAATTGTCTCTTTATGGACCAGCCCCACATACTCTCTCCACCAAAGATAGATTTATGATGATGCATTTCAAGTTAGTTTCTTGGTATTTTACAGTGCCAAAAATTGTTGTACTAATTATAGTAGGGAATTTGAACATCAGTATAAAGACATAAAAGTTCTGTCACTGTGCTGAAAATATTAAAATCACTAGTGAAATACTAATGAGAAAAGTTTAAGAACTGATCTTGGGTCAGAGATTCTTATTTTCTAAACAATATGACAGAATAATTTCAGCAACTCTCTTTGAGAAATGCTTGAGAATTTAGGGTGAGCAGAAACTTGAATTTATTTTTCCTATTTATGATCCCTAAATTCATCCCCTGTTATCCTTCAGCTTAGAGAAAGAACACCATCCTTGTGAATGCATCTAGCAGTAAAAATGTTCTCCTCCCCAACTTAAAGAAGTACATCCTATATATTAGGGTGGTTATTTCGCCTGTTGTTCATCCACAGAGCTAGGAATGTTTGAGACTAAAGAATGGTTTGCATAACCATAGCACTTGGAATACCCAAAAATTGTCATCAGATGAGAAATGGATAAAAATGATAACTTCAAAAACTATAAAATTTTGAGAAGTGCTACACTGGGAAGAGAATGAAGAATATGGTTTGTTCATAATTTCACGTATCATTCAAACTCTTCAACGCTTAGACTCAGGTACATTGTGTCAATGAATAATACTCAGAAAGAATACTTATATGTTAAATGAATGAATTGTCTTTATGTAAGACAATTGTCTTTATGTATCTTTTCACATTTTAACAAGCCTGATATCAGGATGCATCATACTGTTGATGGTATGGATAATTAATTATTTGGTGGTGGTATGTTTTCTATCTGAAAGTAGTTCTACCTGAAAGAATGGATTGTCTCACAATTGATAGAGGCTTAATTTTAATGATGTACATTCTTGTTTCATTTTTAAATGCTCTCAGGCTGTTCTGAAGAATATGTGCCTTGAATTTGAAAGCCACAGACTCATTTTTTTAATGGAGGGATTTATATAAGGTTATCAATTTTCATTTTGCCACAAAAAGTAATTAAAAATACATATACCAATACCTTTCTTTTTCAAAAAGGATATTGTGAAAGCCAAAATGTGGAAGACCTTAATGTCAGAATTAAGGTAAATCCTTTAGTTATTAGCTTTATGAAAAATTCATATTTTTCTTATTTTTCTCTTTCACTATGTGTGCTTGTATCAACCTATAGACCTATAGACTGGCACTTTGGAATCACTCTTCTGAGATACTGTGGCACAAATACTCTAACACTCATTCATGTCCCCTATTCTGCAAACAAAGGCATGTAGAACAATGCATGGCAAACATACTATGTATAAAATGTGGTAACATTTTCAGAATGTTTTTCTTTTGATTTCAAAAAAAAATTCTATCTCAGCTTCTTTTAAAGAGGCAGAAGTATTGAATTTAATCTGAATAGTATCCACTTGAACTACACTTCATTCATCTCTCTATTTTAGGGCCCAGAGTGATGGCTAAGCACTGGCCTTAAGGTGAGTTTCATATCTGATCTCTCTGTTCAAATGTATCCTGAGCTGGCAGAGGAATGGGTCTGGTAATATTATCCTGTGGATCTTTTTCTATATCTAATATCTGCAATCTAAAATTAGCTTGCTTCTGGCTTTAAATCCCCACATTTTGGCTCTTTCTTCTCAACCTGGCCTCTCTCTACCACAGCCAGTAGAAGCCAAACCCCAGTTATGCACACTTCTGATCCACAAAGTACATTTTCATTGCTGAGCCACTTGCCCCCAATCTGACTTCCTTTTCCACTATTCTAAACTCCTCTCAGGTGAACGCATTTGGACAGCATTTGGATTAATTTATGCAGTTTATATTTTGGTAAATCTTTTCTTTGGTCAAGCTCTTATTTAAAAAAAGTTGAACCACAAACCTAAATACCAAGTAAATAATAGGACAAAACAGAATTAGTTGATTAGCACCAGTAATTCTCACTCACATACTGTGTTTAATAAATATCTTGATTCCCATGTTTTGCTGTAGAAGGAATTTTCCATTAGGTCTTTAGAATACTTTCTTATGCATCCATTTCCTTCAGATGAGCAGGTATTAAAGGTAAAAACTGCCTACAAAAGGATGACCACTATACTTTTGATAGAACTTCTCAACATCTTAATAGGGTTTTGAGGGTAAAATTGTTGCTAGACATGGACTTTAACTTTGAGGAGAAAATCAGACTCTATTCACCTATTATAATACTTTGATTATAATACTCTGATCTACACCTATTATAATACTCAGATGGGGAACTGAGAACTAAAGAAAGGGAATGGCTTCTCCCAAAATAGATGAAGAGGAAAGTAGCAAACCTGTAGCTAAAACATCTCTTGACTCCAATTTGGCTTACAAGGGGAAAGCAAATACCAAATCTTCCTAAGTCATACATAAAAATCAACACAAATGTACAAAATTTTCAACACACACGCTATTGCCTTTAATAAGTTGGGTCTTTGCATCTGTAATGAGTAGTACAACACTTGGCACATAATCAATAATTAAAAAATTTTTGGCACTTGAATGAATAGTTAATATTTATTGAGTTCCTCCAGAATGCTAGATTCTATGATAAGTGTATTTTGTGTATTATCTTTCAATTTCACAGTCTGAGAGGATACAATTAATATCCCCTTTTTATTGATAATTTCTATAAAACAAAAGCTATTGTTTTTTGAGATTACCCAATATAATATCCAGTTGAGCTGTCTTTATTCCCACATTTATACCATCAAGTTTTTCAAATCTTCGGGCTTTTTCTCGAAGATCAACACTATTTTACACTAACTCCATTGTCAATTCGCCCTTCAGAAATAACAATTTACACTCTTAATTTCACAACCACTCAACATTTTAGAAAAAAACTCTCCTGTGGGCAGTGAACCTTCTTATCCTGGATTGCTAGGTTAGTACAAATAAAGGAGTATTCAAAAGAATAAAGTGGAAGAGAATCTTTATTGGGTTGGCATTTCAACAGCAGCTGTCTACATGATCTAATTTCCCAGAAACTTTCCATTTGGTCTAATTAATTTTTGAGTGTTTTTCTCAGTCTTTGTTCTATTTGACTTATCAAAATACTAAAATGGTAGAGATCATTGAAAAAATTAAGTCTGAACCATTTCACAAGTTATAAATTGGTCTCTGTTAACCTCAAAAACTCCACCAAGAGTACTGGTTCCAATACTGGCAGAGGAGGTTGTATGAGATTAATCCTACTATATGTGGCAATTATAAACTATGGACAAAATATTTTTAAAAAGCAATTATTTGAAGACACTGTAGAATAACCAAAAGCAAGCAGGAACTGGAGAGGATTTGACCTTCAGGAGAAGGGAGCTGCATTGTGTAAGGTACAGTTTCATCCCATTTTTTTCCTCAGTGATAGCCCCTGACTTAAAAAATGGGACAGCTGGACTTTAGAAGGTTGTAGGTCTTATTGGCTTGAAGAATCCAAGTATGGGATTTAGGGGTTCTAGAGCAGCTGGAGATTAGGGAAAACCTAAAAAAAAAAAATGTGGGGGGGGGAATAGCCTCAGGATCCACAAATAAACTCCCTCTCAAACCTTTGCCTGATTCCTAACCCACACATGTACAAAGGAGATAGAAAGCAGCAGCTAGAAGATGTAAAATTGAATAAATATTTCAGCTGCTGCTCACAACAAAGAAGACAAAGTTGAATGAATCCCACCAAGTTAGAAGGGAGAGAAACACCTCAAGATTTCCACTAAAACCTCCGATAGGTCACATCTTGTGAATAAAGTCTGTATCCCAAACTAAGTGATTTTACCATAAGACTAAAAACAAAAGCAGATATTCCCCAATAAAGTATTAACCCAATCCTCCACAATTCAACATGATCTGCTAATAATTCAACTTCCTGCTACAAAACACACACACACACACACACACACACACACACACACACAACACTCTTCCAAGGAAAATAAAACCTAGACCCACATATCATCTGTAATGCCCAGTGTGTTATGAAAAATTATAAAATATATGAAGATATAAGAATATAGGACAGTCAAAAGAAAAAACAATTAATAGAAAGAAACCCCAAGATGATCCAGATGGTAGAATTAACAGACATAACTATTATGTGCAATCACATATATACAAAAAATAAAAAAAAACATTAAAAGTAGAAGATAAGAAATATGAAGAGATACATTAAAACCTGAAGAGCCAAGTTGAATTCCAAGAGCTGAAAAAGAAAATATGTAAAGTACAATATTTACTGCATGGGCTTAAAAGATTGAAAAATGGATTTGTGAACTTGTAGACCATCAATAAGAAATATCTAATCTTAGAAATAAAGAGTAAATACAATGAAGTGAAATGAATATTCAGTGACCTATAGGAAAATATCAAGTTGTTCGACATATAGTGTAATTTAAACTCTGTAAGTTGAAGAGAGAAAAGTTTGAAAGAAAACAATGTTTGAGGGTAAATACACACAAATTTAGTGTAAAATATTAACTTATACAACCAAAACATGGAGTGAACCTGAAGCAGGATAAATATAGGAAATGGAATACCAAGGCCCATTAGAGTCAGATGCTAAAAACAAAAAGTCTTAAGAGGGGCCAGAGGAAAAAATGACACATATGGGATCACAGTAGTAAGAATGACTATCTTCTCATCAGAAACAAAGGAGGCCAGAGAAAAAATGGAGCAACATTTTTAAAGTCCTACAAGAAGAGAACTGTCAATCTAGAGTTCTATATCTTGTGAAAATATTCTTCAAAAAAATAAAGTCAATTATGGATATGTTAAGACAAGCAAAAAATCTGTCACCAACTAGCCTGTATTAAAGGCAAAAGAAAGTTTTTCAAGTTAAAGGGAAATTAAAACAGATGGAAAGTCAAATCTACAGGAAGAAATGAAGAGAACCAAAATGGTAAATGTGTATCTGAATTTTAGAAAACCTCTTTTTATTATCTGAATTTCTTTAAAAGAAAACTGATTGGTTTATGTCAACATATAACATTGGTTTGTTGTGTAACATGTATATATAACACATATGACTAGATAAGTATAGATAGATTTATACTATTAAAAATCTTACATTTTATATAGAATGGTAGATATTAACTCTAATCCTTGACAAGTTAGCCAGGCATTGGTAATCTCTAAAGAAAGTGATAAATAGTAATACAAATAGATACAGTTAAAAGAAATAGAGTAATTAAAATAGAATGTTAAAAAATATTACACAAAAGGAGAAAAGGAGGAAAAGGGAAACAAAAACAGATGAGTCAAACACATAGGAAATAGTAGACCTAAATCCAAACATATCCATAATTACATTAAACATAAATGGATAAAAAGCCTCCAATTAAAAGACAAATTGACAGGGGCGCCTGGGTGGCACAGCAGTTAAGCGTCTGCCTTCGGCTCAGGGCGTGATCCCGGCGTTCTGGGATCGAGCCCCACATCAGGCTCCTCCGCTATGAGCCTGCTTCTTCCTCTCCCACTCCCCCTGCTTGTGTTCCCTCTCTCGCTGGCTGTCTCTATCTCTGTCAAATAAATAAATAAAATCTTTAAAAAAAAAAATTGACAGACCAGATCACAAAAAAATAAAGGCAAAATATAACTGCAATGCCTGCAAGAGATATGCTTTCTGGATTAAAAAACAAAAACAAAAACAAAAAACACAGGTTGAAAGTAAAAGGATGGAAAAAATATACTGGCAATTATAAAATACTAGAAAAATAAGAAATATAAAATATTTAAATTATACTATAAATGACCTTGATCTAATTAACATTTATAGAACATTGAAACTACACCTGCAAAATATCATAGATTCTTTTTAAGTACTTATTGGATGTTCACAAAGATAGACTATATCTTGGGCCATGAAATAAGTATTACTGTTAAAAGATTGAAATCTTATGGAGTATATTCTCTGATATAAACCATGTTTATGAATTTAAAGAACCAACACATAGAATAGCAAAGTAATTATGAAAAGAACAAAGTTGATTCAAGTTTGAGTTCAAGAGTTACTGAAATGCTATAGTAATCAAGGCAAGGTATTAGGTTCATAAATATAGGCAAATAGATAAATGGAATAGAATAGAGTCCAGAAATAGGCCTACATACATATGCACTTGATTTTTTTTTTTGTTACAGTTGAACTGGAAATAAGAGTAACAAAGATACCATCTCTTTTTTATTATTATTATGTTCAGTTAGCCACTGTATAGTACATCATTAGTTTTTTATATAGTGTTCAATGATTCAAATGTCAAGCCTATTAAATGTAATGCTCAAATGGCCAATGAGTACATATATTATTTGCCTGTACTTATTGGCAAAACAAATCATAGTGACAGAAATCAAAACAGTGGTTGCTTGTGAGAGGTAATGACTGGAAACTTTCTAGAGTGAGGGAATGGCTTAATATCTCAGGGTAGTTTTTACATTTATCAAAACTCATCAAACTATATATATTTAAGATCTGTGCATTTCATTGGTATTCTATTTTCATTACAAAACTGCAAGAAAGAAAAATATCCTCCAACTTTTGTGGAAAACAATGCTTTCTCCCCAAACAGGTAATTTCTTTCACTTATTACTACAGAAGTTTTCACCAAAACATAAAAGTGGAAACAATAAAACAATGAACGCCATGTATCCATTTCTCAGCTTCAAAAGTTGTGAACTTTATGCCAATCTTAAGAAATCTCTCTTAGCTTTCTTTGTTAATGAGAAAGACATGCTGACACCTGGAACAAAATTGTTAACTGAATTACAGATTGAATTTGGAAGAGACAGGCAAAAAGAGCTTTGTAAAATTTTGTTATGTTCACCTCCGTAATTATTACCTCATTCTTGTAATCAAGTTATTAATTTATACCTCAATCACCAAAAAGGATAATTAAATTCTTGAAGGAACAATTTCTCTCTGCTCCATTCTTTTCCCATCCCAGCTAATCTCTTATTTAGGAAGGTGAAAGAAGGTCCATGTAGAAAGCTTGCATTAATTAAGTGTACAATTTAGTAGTTTTCAGTATGGTCACAAGTTTGTGCTATTATTACCACTAATTCTGCAATATTTCTATCATTCCAAAAAAAAAAAAATCCCAGTACTCATTAATAGTCATTCCCTATTTCCCTCTCCCCCTAGTCCCTTACTGTCACTAATCTACTTTCTGTCTCTATGGATTTACCTATTCTTGACATTTCATATTAATGGAATCATATGGTCTTTTATGTTTGACTTCTGTCATTTAGCATAATGCTTTCAAGGATCATTCACATTGTAGTACGTATCAGTACTTCCTTCCACTTTATGACTGAATAATGTTCCATCATATGAATATCCCACATTTTATTTACGTTAGTCTGGCACATTGGAATTGCTCAATAAACACTAGCTTTTATCTTCATTTTTTAACCAAAAGAGAAAATTTAAAGCTTTTTCAAAATTGTGACTTGAAAACTGCAGGATTTCACTTTGATCTTTAAAGCAGGTGCTTTAATGTCAATTTCAGGAGGTTTTATATTACTAAATTGCTAAATTGTTTCTAAGAGGAGATTTCTCTTATTAGTTTCTCTCAAAGGATGCTTTGTGGTTTGAACAAATAGATATTTCTTGCTCTCTGGCCTGGTCTCCAGTGCCCATCACAGACAGTTCAGCATTTCTACATTACAAATTCCAGATCCCTGGACACTATGAGAAGCCAAAGAGTGCATCACAATAGAGAAAAATTGATTTTTTCCATTGCTTTATTATTTTTTTGCTGATCATGTTACCCAAGGAAATTCTGATGAGGGTTTTTTCCATGCTATTTACATGTTAAAGTATAAAGGAAAAAGAAATTACTCTCTTGAAAGTCTCCAGGACGTTGGTGTTGCAATCTTTCTTAATCCACAGCTTGAATCACTGTCTTGCAATAGTAATTGAGCTGCCCAGGGTGAACAGGAGGCTTATTTCAATCATCTGAGTCAGGGGGATGTTTGCCATTTTGCTGGACAGATTTATTTGAAATGTGAAATTTTCTTGAATCTCAAGACCAGTATCTTTCCTTTAAAGGGTAAATCGTTGAAAATCCCTTTAAAAAATCTTTCCTGATACCTCTGCTTCACTTCACATGAGTGAATATGGCACACATACTGAGATGCCACATTGAGAAGAATCACTGTGCAAGTGATTCAGAATAGTATCTGATTTGATGTCTTCTCAAACTATAATCTGTAGTGACAATAAAGTATTTTGATTTAGTTATCTAATGTTCAATTTCCAGGGGTTGTATCAAATGGTATGTTTTCCTAGCTACACTTTTTTTCCGATCAATTTAAAGAAAGCAAAAATAAAAAGGCAAATTCTTTATTGGCCTGAATGATAAGAAAATTTTGTTAGTCTGATTAAGTGGTGTATAAATTAACATATGTGTATAGGATCAAGACCTGAAAGAAACTAGAAATGACCTAAATGAAATCTAGTTGTACATAAATAAGAATGTGGACTATTCAACCACAGCAGTGATAGCAAAATTCCTTAGGATGTTTCCACTGCCTTTAGCTATCATAGCAATAGGATGTTGTGAAATGAACTGCTAAAAAATGCCCAAGCTGTTAGTTTTGAATAGATTTCTACAATTTGCAAAAGAAACAAAGCAAACAACCTTGCCTATTTTTACTTACTGATCTGGATTCAGTCGAGAAGGTTATAAGAGATGCAACCATTTCAACAATTCACTTTATGGTATTTAATCCATATATTCTAGATTATTCTATTTCCTTTTTTTCAGATTTTAGAACCAGCGTGAAGCACGATTCTGATATCTTGCCTGAAAGCAGGGGATAGGATTACATTACTTTTGGATGCCCTTCCAACTCTGATTCCATGATTCATTGAAGCTTAATGTAGAGCCCCAAAAGACTTGCTTATTGACTAAGACATTAAACTTGACACCCCAAAAAAACACACAAAAGGAAAATTTGACACGAAAGAGAAATTTACCAAAGTGTCTCAGTTCTCTGGAAATCCTGGAACACTAGAATCAAACTAATAAATTTATTATTCCTTTACTAGAAATAGTGAATTATGCTTTCTGATAAGAATGAGCAATAAAAGCCTTTAAAAAAAAAACAGAAGAAATGGAATATATATTTGTCTCTTAAGGATGTTTTCAAAGATCTCCAATCCTTAGCACTAATCTAATTTGCAATCTGATTTAAGTATTTTCCTACTTTTGGTCTTAAAGAAGAAATGCCAGTCATCTAAAGTAGAATGTTTCATACTTTTAATTGCCAAATATCTTGTACACATCCACAGCCCAACATATGTTTTGTTTCTTGTTCTTTTTTCCCGCCAATTTTGGCTTACTTTTTCTCACATTATGTAGAAATGGAGAATTTACAAATTTTTAACTGAAATAAATGTGACCAAAATTCAAGTCTGAAGTTATTTAGTTACATAATCATCATTTTCTAATTCTTCTGTTAAATTCTTACCCCATTAACTGACCACAGCTGTTGGTATTGGCTTCTTAATAACTCCTTCTGAACTTGTAATACCCAAGAACTTGAAGGAGGAATTCACTGAGTACTGATGACCCAGAGTGTTCACATGGACCTCATCCCTAATCTCAAGAAATTTTCTGGCAGTTTTATGAACCATGCTAAATGCCATGCATTCTCTCTATGCTTAATATATTTTCACTTAAAGGTGAAAATAACCTTGTGTCAGCAGGGTGTGGAAGGGTAGGGTATTTCTAAGCGTGTATGTGTGGTAGATAAAAATCTCTGCCTATAAGTTCAAGAAAGCAAGAAATGTAATTTTTAAAATTTTTCCGTAATTAAATTTAATTTCTTTTTTTACAAACCCTCTCCCCCTGTAGAGGAAATTTAATCTTGATCAATTCATGGTCCAATTCCTTAACAAACTCCTAAATTATGTGAACTTTAGTTCATTTGAAACATAAGGGGATTTGACTCTCTCAAAGTGTTCTTCTAGATCAAGGCATTCTAACAAGATAACCTT
This sequence comes from Ursus maritimus, assembly GCF_017311325.1. Lineage (NCBI taxonomy): Eukaryota > Metazoa > Chordata > Mammalia > Carnivora > Ursidae > Ursus > Ursus maritimus. The sequence goes on along the minus strand of NW_024427107.1, from coordinate 24,045,130 downwards.
CAGAGCACTCTCTGGTGCTGAGGACAGGGCATCTTCCATGAACATTGCCATTATGACTACGTAGAGATTTAAATTATCTAGAGTCACTTTTAACCTTCATTGAAATTGACAGCTTTTCACATTGAATGTAAATAGGTTTTAAATGTAAGAACTTAATGGCAAGTATAAAAGGAAGGTGTACTTATTATTTTGCTTAGACTGACCAGATTTTTCTTTGAAAAAGGCATTTGATTTTTAAGTTGAAGAAGGGCATGATATATGCAGAGGGAGAAAGAAGAAACAGCAGTGTTTGACTTTATTTCACATGTATTCAGAAACCTGAAAAGAAGCAGGAAAGATGCGAGAGAAAATCCAAAAAAACAGAATTGTAGAAATCAAAGGAGGAAAGCAGTTCAAATACAGGAGAGTAGTTACCTGAGGCAAATGGTCTCCAAGGTCAAATAAGATGAAAACAGACAATACCTAATGGTGACTTTGATGACAGCAGTTTTAATAGTGGAAGGCCAGCACAAGGTTGAAATGGGTTTGGGAAATTTATAACTGAAAATGGGAAGAATGTAACAAGGCTAAGAAAGATCAACAACTAGAGAAAAACTATGAGTGGCTAAAATTTGCCATAATTAAATGTGGATTGGAACAGATAGAGAAGGGAGATTGTGAGAGAAAGTGTGGGTGACAGAATTGTGAGGAAGGGGAGTCCAGAATATTAGGAGAATGACTGACAGATGCCCGGGTGGTTCAGTCCATTAAGCATCTGACTCTTGATTTTGGCTCAGATCATGATCTCATGGTCATAAGATCAAGTCCCAAATTGAGCTCTAAGCTAGGTGTGGAGCCTGCTTAAAATTCTCTCCTGCTCCCTCTGTCCCTGCTCTTACCCCCTCCATCCTGCTCACTCACTCTCTCCTTCTCTCTCTTAAATAAAAAAAAAAAAAAGAGAATGTGTCTCAGTCTGTGGGTGCAATCACAGTAACCTGTCCTATAGCTGGGGTGCTGGGTGGTTGGCCCATTGATTAGGATGATAAGTCCTAGGTCTTTTGATTTTAAAAGCCAGCCAAATTCAAAAAAAGAAAGATGATCCAGATAGAGTTGCCAACTTTTTTAAACTGTCAAAGAATTTTTTTTTTAATTACTGGATAAAGTATTCTTGGTTGGCAGTTTCTTTCTTTCAGCACTTCGAATACATCATCCCATTCTCTCCTGGCCTGCAAAGTCTCTGCTGAGAAATCTCCTGATAGTTTTATGGGGGTTCTCTTATATTAGAGAATTTTTTTGTCTGTGGCTGCTTTCAAAATTCTCTCTTTGTCTTTGATTTTAGATAGTTTTACTATAATGTGTCTTGGAAAATATAATTTTCACTGAAATTTTGGGATGACCTACTAGCTTCATGAACTTGAAGTCTCTCCCAATTTTGGAAAGTTCTTAGCCATTACTTCTTTAAATAAGTGTTCTCCCTCTCTCCTCCTTTTGGGGCTCTAATGATACATACATTGTTTCTCTTGATGGTGTCCCATAAGTCTTGCAGAGTTTATTCCTTTTCATTCTTTTTCCTTTTTGCTCACCTGGTTGGATAGTTTCAATTGACATGTTTTCTACCTCACTGATTCTTTCTTCTACTTCAAGTCTGATGTTGAAGCTCCCTATTGAACCCTTCAGTCATTGATTGTATTCTTCAGCTCCAAAATTTCTCTTCAGGGCTTTTTTTTTTTTTCCTATCTTTTTGTTGAACTGCTTGATTTGTTCTTATATTGCTTTCCTGATATCGTTACAGTGTTTATCTGTGTTCTCTTGTAGCTCTCTGAGCATCTTTAGAGCAGTTCTTTCAAATTCTTTGTTGAGCAATTCTGGCATCTGCATTCCTTTGGGGCTTGTCACTGAAGGTTTACTATATTCCTTTGGCAGGGTCATGTTTCCCTAATTCTTTGTGATTCCTGTAGCCTTGCATAGGTATCTGTGCATTTGAAGAAGTAATGACCTATCTTCTAGACTTTATAGACTGACTTTAAGAGGGAAGACTTTCACCTGAAGGTGGGAGACACACAAGCATGCTGTAACCCCAGGTATAGTAGTGCTGGGTGCCAAGCATGGAAGTGTGTGGTGACACTGGCTCTGGGGGACATGAGGTCTTTTTAGCTCAGGCCATGGGGTCCACAATATCAACAAACACATGGTTCTTGAAAAGCACTGAAAGCCCACAGAAACTTAAGGGCTGTTGGGGTCCTCAGTTATGCCTCCAGGTCCAACAGCTAGGGACCAAGGCAAGCAATAGTAATAACTGAAGCCAGTGGTGTACACACTTGGCTATAGAAGCCAAGTGCAGGGACTGTGTACTGACAGGGGCCAGTTTCAGACACACATGTAGTGGTAGAGGCCAAGACAAATAGCAAGGAATAGAACCAACTCTGAGCTCACTGGCAGCTACATGGGCCCTGGCTATTGGCATGCACTCCTGTGGCCTCACAATCTCCCCCAGAACGTGTGCACTGTAGTGGAGGCTGATGACAGTGGTTAGGCTAGAAACATGCAGGTGCACAGCTAAAATTGGCTAGCTGCAGGTGAGCACAGTGGTGTAATCCAGTCACATAAGACAGGGCCTAATCCAGCCCACAAGCAGCTGTGGGGGCCCTGGCTGTTGGCATGCTCTCCTACAGATATGCAGTCTCCCTCCAGGCATGTTTAATGCAGTGGAGACCAGTGACAGGCATCAGGCCAGCAGCATGCAGTACAGAGCTGGAGGAGCTAGCCCCACACATGCACAAGCAGTGAGTATCAACCACAGGAGTCTAAGCTGGCATCTTGTATTCATACAGTCACAGAGGTCTAAGCTGGCTCCATCAGTGGTGGAGGGGGCACTGGGAGCAAGTGGGGAGGGCCTCAGGTGGCTGGCATCAGTGAACCTGTGGGGCCAAAGCTGGTGAAATTTTCAAGGGAGTCTACTGTGGCTATGCTGATTTCTTCAGTGGCAAAGTCTGCTGGGTTTTTCTACAGAGCAGGTCACTGTGAACCATAATTTCTCCTGCTGTGTAGCTGCTATAGGTAACCCCTGCTTCACTTCCTTGTTCCTAACTATCTCTATAAGTCTCAGCTTTGTCAGTCTGGGTGAAATGAAATCAAAGTGGGACCTTTGTGCAGTACCCTAAAAGTGCTTACCCCATACTTCCTTTCCTGGTGAGTAGAATTCTTTCTAGCTAGGAAGTTCCCTCTTAGTACTGAGCAATGCTGGCTTGGAGGATGGGGGAATGCTGACAAACTGAAGCTGCCTTCCTTTCTTCTTTCAGTTATTTTCAGGTTTTTTGTTCCACTCTAATGGTAAAGTTTTTTAAATTAAATTCAATTAGCTAATATATAGTACATCATTAGTTTTTGATGTAGTGCTCAGTGACGCATTAGTTGCATATAACACCCAGTACTCATCAGATCATGTGCCCTCCTTAATGCCCATCACCTAATTAGTGAACTCCAGAGCTCTCCCAGAGCTGTTTTTATGCATGGATAGCTGTCTAATTTTTTATCTTTGTTGGAGAGAGGATGGAGTCTTCTACACCACAGTTTTGGTGATGCCATTCTCTTCAAAGATTTCTTTTTAAAACTACCTAATGTCATCATCTTTTCAAAAAGTAGAAAGAGAGTGCCTGGGTGGCTCAGTTGGTTAAGCATCCAGCTCTTGGTTTTGGCTCAGGTCATGAATTCACAGGTCATGGGTTAGAGTCCTGTGTCAGGCTCTGTGCTCAGCAGGGAGTCTGCTTGAATATTCTCTCCCTCTGCCCTTCCCCCCACTTGTGCTCTCTCTTTAAAATAAATAGTTAAAAAAAAAAGTAGAAAGAAACTAATCTTGGGGGGGATGACAGTTCCTTAAATTTGACAAAATTCACTTTACGATATTCTAACTGCATTGTCCTTATTTATTTATTTATTTATTTATTTATTTATACTACACTAACAAAGTTCTTTACAGTCTGCCTTCAGCCAAAGGACAGCATTTGGAAACCAAGTTCTTGATCAAGCAGCCCTCAACAGTCTGCTTGTTGTGTTGGACTTGTTCTTTACTTGATAGACTAATATTCCAGGGAGCAATTCCCTTCTTACCATACTAGTAAGCCTCTCCCTGGTCCCACAGTTCACATAAGGAACCACCCAGTTTCTCTATAAATGGATTGGTTTCTGCTTTCATATTTTTTAAATAGCCTCTGGGCCCTTTGAGAGCAAGCATTGACATTCAGTTTAATGTATCAGGGTGTGCAGCTCAAATGTTTCAATAACTGAATGGACAAAGAATAAATGGATGAATGAATAAAATCTCAGAATTTTGATGGCTGCCTACTAATTGGAACCCCATGCAATAGTTGCCTCATTTGTGCTTCGACATTCTAGAATATGCATGTACTTTGAAACTTGGACTCTACATGTTTATATACAACCTTCCTTTGCTACTGCCCCTCCAGTAGCTTTGGACTCTTTCTATATTCACTCACCTTTGCTCTCCTGTGGTGATGCCTGCTCTTCTCTCAACTTTGGAAATTTCAGTTAAATTACTAGAAAAACGTACTGTTTCAAGGGAGTCTCTTGCACTTTTTTCTCAAAATGAACAATCATTCTGAAAGGTTTTTTTTTTTTTAATCTGAATTTCCACATATGGAGATTGTATGAAGATATATTGGAGACTTAAAAATCAAATTTTGCCTAATTTCAGAAATTACTTAGTAAAATCTCATCTTTTGGGGGGGGGGTGGGACCTGGATCAAATTGTGGCCTCAGGAATGGAGTCAAACTCAAACATAACAAAATAATAATAGTTAAAGTGTTCATTATCAGACTATACACTACCATTGAACTGAGACAAAACTCTAAAGATGAAGCTCTGCATGTCAGTAAGCTCCTCAGGAAACATATAAAGAGAGGAGAAGGCACCATAGGATAAGACTCACAGGGAATCCTAGAGATAAACATGGGCTACAATAACAAAAAACAAGGCTTTGAAAGGCCAAAGTATGCCCCACATCCCTTCAAAAGTATCTGACTTTCCCCATTCATAGACTAAGCTCTTGGGATTACTATTGGCATTATCAGGTCTTCGCTTTTGAAATGCAACTATCCTAGCCAGAAGTAACACGTGTTTAGACTAACATAATATAATAAAAAATCATTAAAAAAATAAAAATAAATAAAAACATGTGTTTAACTTAGTTCAGTCTTTAAAATCTGTGACAAAAGTTTTTAATGGTGGCATGAAAATCCAAAATATGATTTGAAGCAAATTGAACAAAGAGAAAGAACTCAGAAATTTTAAATAGGAAAGTATATACTTCTACCATTTCATATTTTGGTCTGATAAATCAAGATATAGTGTGTGTTGGGGGTGTGAATAGCAGTTATGTCTGTAAATGAAGGTTGCACAAAAGATTGTTAAATAGAGCTACTTTCTATGGTGAGTAAAATTCTCATAACCAGTCTGAAGTAGCTTAAGAAGAAGATAGGAAATTATCAATCAATAGAAATATTCTTTTAGGTTATAACTTTAACTTCAATTCATATATTAAAATTTAAGTTATAAATACCTAAAAACTGTAAAGTTAAGGATCATTCCCACTTGGAATTAGAATAACAAAATGTAGAAATTGTGATGATTACTGGTTCAACGGAAACAGAGTAAGAGCCACTACAAAGTTTATGACAATTTTGTACATAACGAGCTCCATCTTGCTAATCTTTTCAAGTTACTCAGTACATAAGCACATGGCCATAAGAGTTCAAATAGCACTCTCTACTCAGTCTTTTTATTTTATGCTCTAGCAATTCAAAATTTAGGACAAAAGAAAACCAAAACTGATTCAGTCTATTTATAAGCTGCCAAATCCGTATGCTCTTTATCAACAGTTGTATATCTTTGGTACATCCTTTTTAAGTGAGACTCGTGATGGACCTATGAAGTCATAAAGTTGTATATTCATAAATCTGCCATTCAAAGTGCAGAGTAGAAGTAAACAAAAGGCACACGTCCTGAAGGCAAATGACCTAAGTCTTTCATTATTTCACTATTTGTAATTCATTACAATCTAAGACTTTTTTTTTTATATCAAGTACCCTACCTACTGAATTCAAATCTTAAACTTTTCAGAATATTCAAACTGGTTGACTTGAACTCTTCTAAAATGTGAATTTGAAGTTAGGGAAGTACTATCAGGATACTTTCTGATTACTACTTTAAAGATGGGCTAATTAGAGTTCCTAAAGGGCAGGTATTAATGACACAAATTTGCAGATGTTTTGAAGCATCCTCTTTAAAAATATATCAAAAGCTAATATTTTATGAAAAAGGAAATATTTATGCTTTGAATGATACAATCCACCAACAATTGTTACTGACATCAGTTTGCTATATATATTTCTAGATAGAGCTACACTCTGTGCCAGTTGGCAAAAACAAGTCAGCACTTTAAATATTTTAAGAAATAGATTATTTCCTATAGAAAATTATGTTGTTTTATGTTATAATCTTATTGAACTCTAATTCATATGCTACAGTTTAATATGAACTTTTATTTCAGCCATCATGTGATAGACATGATTAACTCCTACTATAAAATGTCTAGAAACATAAACATACTTTCATATGCAAACCCCAAATCATTAGAAATTTTTTAAAAAGACACTTCTGAAGGGATAAAGATGGAACAGAAATGGGGAAATAAGATCAATAACTGTGCAAACTTCTAGAATAGCTGTGGGTGTATTGATCTCAATAATAGGAGCGACTGGGGTTTTATGTATACAAACACAAAAAACAAGAGCTTGGAAAATGAGGAATTGGGATTTATATCCTTCGTGTAAATCAGGAACTCTGGAAAAGATATACCTTCAGAGAAAATGTGAACAAGAGAAAAATATACACTGGCACAGGAGATAAAAAGATAACTTGTCTGTCTCAGTGTAGGTCTAGGCCAGGGGTAAATAAGATTTTTATTAAAATTTATAATCACAGACCTGTCCCATTATGAATTTAGGTTTATATTTGCACTATTCATGTGTGGCTAAGGAATCCTCAAGTCTTAGTCATTAACGTAAATTAGCCCCAAAGTCATTCTTACTATGCAGTACCTGGTAAAAGTAAATATAAAATTTCTCTACTGGAAGATGTTTTCAGTTCAGGCTGTGAAGAATCCTCATAGGAAAACTTCATGGAAAGGGGATTTACAATCTAGATTTTAAAACAGATGAGGCAGGCACCAGATTCTCCAGCCTGGGCTGGCATGGGGATGGCACCAAGCCCTGATGCTGTCAGCCTCCAATCCCAAACTACAGTAAATCTCAATACTGGAGTGTGGGTCACCCACGAGGAACACAAGACTGCCCTTAGAGGCCCTGGGATGCCACTGGTGGCCTTGGAGGAGGAAAAAGAGGAGGAGAAAGTGGTGAGGCCCAGCCAGAGCAGACATTGGCTAATTTTAACACCAACTTCCCTGGGGTGATGAACATACACATACAATCAATGAGGACTTTGTGGACTTTTCTGATATTTACCCCTATAAAGAACAATAAGAACTAAAGACTGACCACATGGGAACTATGGCAAAGTTAGAGAAAGTGTACCAGAATAAATTAAATTTAAAGGAAGTTCAGCCAATGAACATCAAGGAAGATGCTCCTGGTGTCTCTTCCAGAATGGTATTGGATAGAATCCCTATTACTTAATCTCCCTTAGTTCATCACTTTCAGGCTTGCATTTAAGCCAGTCTTCCTCCCTGTGTTTATCTTTCTCTGAAGAAGAGCTGCCCAACTTACAAAAAGAGTATCCTGAGGAAAACAGAATGATGACCTGTGCTAAGGAGCTTATCAACATGTAAACAAACTTGTTTGCTGAAAATTATATTCAATGTGAAAATGCTGACTTTTCCAGCTGCTGAAAAACAAAAACAAAAACAAAAAAGAAACCAAAAGAATGGTTGCCAAAGATTACAGTACCTGTGCCTTTTCAAAAGATAATCTGTTAGAGAACAGGAGAAAAAGGAAGGGAATGTGAAATATAAATCAGATATTGAAATGGTACACAAACTGCTAAAAGACAAGTCATGTTGGACACCTGCAACTAATATAATGTTATATCAATTATATTGCAGTAAAAAATAATATATGTACACATTTTTTTAAAAAAAGATTCAGAGTGTAAAAAGAAATTCCAAGTTAATCCAGTTCCTGCATTCATCTCTATCCCCCCTTTATTATGAAAGAGTCAAGCAAAATGAAGAACAGAGACGGTCTCTGAAGGAGAAAAATAAAGAAGTTCTTTTGGCTTCATAAGGGCCATTTAAATTTACTGCAAGAGAAAAATAAATGCAAACAGTTTGGAGGAAAAACAACTGAGAGACTTTTTTAAGTCTAAAAAGAAAACAAATCAAATTTTATAGAACATTAAGAAGCAGCTAAATGCCTGAACACTTTTACAGAATCCACCCCCTCTTCCTTGTAGGCCAGTTCACAAGCTTTGTTACAAAGAACCCCAAGCATGCTGAACAGTCTGAAAGGTTGAAATGTGAACACAAGGTTTAGGTACCAGACTCCTGATTTTGATGATCTTCATTATTTTTGGTGGGAAAAAATGGCTTAGCATTGAGAGCAGAAAGAGAAGTATGGGCCTTTATGATTTGTTTGAAAAAGTTTTCTGGAAAGCATAAATCAAATATTTTAAAAATTTAAAAATAAAAACAGATGGGGAAAAAAATCCATGATGAAGAGTCACCAGGTAGAGTAAATAACAATATATTCCTCAATAATGCCAAATGCTAAAACAACTGAAAAGAGCTAAAAAATAAATATATTAAAAATAATCTCATGCCAAGCAAAAAAAAAAAAAAAAGGAATTGGAAACCTAAGAGAAGACAAAACTCTATAAAAAATCAGAGAGCTTTTTAAATAACAAAATTGGATTTCATACATTTTTGAAATATTATTATAATTCAAAATTTATGGTTTAAAGAGAACAATAATAATAAAGGCATGATTTGAAACTTAATGGGTAAGAACTCTTCATAGTTAAAGATAAATTCTCAGATTCAGTAAGCACAGTAAGTCACAAACAAAACAAATTTTCAGAAGAATCTAACAGTAGATGCATTCTATCAAAAGTGTCAAATACCAAAGACAAAAAAAAAAAAAAAAAAAAAAAAACCAGCAACAACTTTAAGGAAGCAGAGTCAAGAAATAACAGTTAAGTTGGGAGAAGATTTCTTCATAACAATAGAAGCCAGAATACAAAGGAATACTTGATTCAAATTAACAGAAGAAAATCATTGGCATTCTAGAATTTTATAACCAGTTGGAAAATCATTAAAAAGTAGGGCAATATAAACCTTTTCCAACAAACAAAATATAGAAGTACCAGCTATTTATTAAATGATCTAATTAGGGGTGAAGAAAAGTGAACCTGCAAAAAGATGATAATGCAAAGTGAAAAGATGAGCAAAGAAATTGGTAAAAAAAAAAAAGAAAGAAAGAAAGAAAAAAAAGAAAAAAGAAAAAAAAATAAAAGAAATTGGTAAACAAGTGAGTAATCCAAAAAAATATAATATGGCAGAATTGCAATATTAATATTGATGAAAGTATATAAAATTAGTAAAATACTAACAGAAGGTATTTAAAAATGAAATGAGACAAATGTAGTGCAAGAAGAATAGAAGTGTAAAACAGGGAACATGACCTATGTTAGAATGTCACAAGTCTGTTTTATTCGGGCAGGGGGAAGAGACCTTGATTAACTGTATACTTTAATTCAACTATGTCTTTTAAAATTTTAAGGGCAAACTGAAAATGAACACAATATATGACTTCCAAAACAGAAGGGAGGAATGAAATAAAGAGAAATTAATCAATCCAAATAAAGTCATCAGAGGACAAAGAAACAGAGTGGGATGAAGAGAAAGTATAGAATAGATAATATGAAAAGATTCAAAGAAATCAAAGTATATGTAACTTGACAACCTCTATCTTTTAACCTATGAGTTGGGTCCACTTTTTATTGTGACTATTGGTAAATTGAGAGAGAGACAGCAATATGATATTTGAGACAACCTAAAACATGAAAGCATGGAAACAATGAAAATAAAAGATAGAAATAATATTTATATGAATACTAAACAAAATAAACATGAAGCTGTATTAATGTCAGATAAAATATACTTTAAATAAAAAATATTAGGAAGAAAAATGTTTGGTATATAATGATAGAATAATCCATGAGGAAGACATTGTGAATACATATGCTCCTTACATGACCTGTTAACTTATAAGCAAATATTTACAGAATTTTCTGGGAGAAAAAATAATCCATTAGCACAACAGAGCTCAGATTTTTAAAAACTAGTAGAGATTAATATTAGTATAAAACATTAATAAGCTTGAGCTGATGAATATATGATTAATTCCAGTATAGTTAACATAGAATGTTATATTAATTTCAGGTGTACAATATAAATGGCTGGACAAAGAAGATACACACACACACACACACATAATGGAATATTACTCATCCAAAAAAAGAATGAAATCTTGCCATTTGCAACAACATAGATGGAGCTAGAGGGTATAATACTAAGTGAAATAAGTCAGAGGAAGTGTTCTTAATCATTACTCAACACTTCTATTCCTATATACCCTAGAGAAACTCTCATAAGTGTAGACAAGTGGGCATATACAAGAATGTTCATTGCAGCACTGTGTTAATAGTGAAAAATTTGTAACAACCTAAATGTCCATCAACAGGGAAATACACTATAGTATTTTAATACAATGAAAATAAATGAATAAGAGCTATAGGGGGAGGAGCTAAGATGGCAGAATAGTAGGAGGACCCTAGCCTTCCTTATTCCTTCCAACACAGCTAGATAAATATCAAATCATTCTGAATACCCAGGAAATCATTCTGAGGACTGAAAAAACTGCACAACTAGAGGGAAAGGGAAGGCCACATCATGGAAGGTAGGAGGTGCAGAGATGTGGTTTGGGAGAGAAATGGATTGCAGGTGCTGCAGAGGGGAGAGGGAGTCCTGACCATGGAGGTGTAGAGAGAGAAAAGAGAGCAAGGGGGAGAGAGAGAGAGAGAGAGAGAGAGGAGCACATAGGGGAATCACACAAGGAATTCTACAAGGAAGACACTTCCCCAAAGCCACTGACTGGGAAAATAAGAAGAGCTGATTTTTGTGTTTTTGCCACTGGGGGGTGGAGGAGTAGGCTCAAGGACTGGAGTTTTAGAGGTCCTGGTGTGGCTGGTACTCTTAGGGTCCTGCAGTGATCCTGAAGAGAAGGCAGGCAACCCGGGGCCCATCTGTGAGAGGTGGCATTGCCTCCCCAGGAGCAAAAGAGCCTACAGGCACCATTTCCCTCCCACAACCTTCAGCATAAGCACAGAGATACCTGCTGAGGTCGGCTGACCTGGACATAGGCCCTTTGGTATACTTTGCGCCAAACCCCATGCTCCTGTGCCCTGGTGTGACTGCCCTTCTGAATCATATCCCAGTGTGGCAAGACCCTCCCCCAGAAGACCAGCATGGGTCCCTGACACACCAGGTCCCTAAAGTTTGTAATTTTAAAACTCAGCCAGCCTGGCTGGGATAGAGCCCAAAGTGTGGTGCTCCATGTGGGAGAGTACCCTGGACACAGTGTGAAAGCAGAGCTCTGAAGAACACCTAGAACACATGAAGAAAAATTATTCACTCTTCTGGGAGGGCTTCCCTGACAGTAGCCACAGGTTCCCTTCTCTGGTGACAAAGGAGCTGGCTGGTGCCATTTTTGTCCCCCATCTCTCAGCATAAACTAACTTCAGTAAACAGTACCAACACTGGCTGCTTAATCTGCTTATACCAAGCCCCACCTCCCTGAACTCTTCTGGAACTGCTTTCCTCAGACAAGTGTGCCTGAGAACCAGTGCAGTGGCCCCTCCCCCAAGAAGATGAGCACAAAGCTCTGCACACACCATGACTGCTGACCATAGAGTTCTGCAAAGCTTCAGCTCTAGTGGAAATACTATCATGTGTCTTTTAACAAGCAGACCATAGCACACCTGGTTAAAACTTATCACACTCTGGCTAAGGTCCAAACACTCCCCGCTGCAGGCAAGGAGAAACTACAGAGGACTGACCTGAGGGAGAGAGCAACCATAACATAGCAGCAGAGTGTATGCAGCATACACCAGAGACCCTTCCTGAAGCACCAGGCTTCTATTGTAATCAGGGATCTAATCAAAACAGATATAAGTAATATGCCTGATACAGAATTTAAAGCAACAATCATAAAGATATTCACTGGGCTTGAGAAAAACATAGAAGACATCAAGGAAACCCTTACAGGAGAGATAAAAGAGCTTAAAATCAATCCAATCAAAATGAAAAATGCAATACCAATTTTCAAAACTGACTAGATGGAATGACCACAAGGATGAAAAAGCAGAGGAATGAATAAATGATATAGAAGACAGAATTATGGGAGAAAATGGAGCTGAACAAAAGAGGGAAAGAAAAATCTTGGATCACTAAAGTAGACGTAGGGAACTTGGTGATTCTATGAAGCAATAACACTCATATCATAGGATTCTCAGAAGAAAAAGAGAAAAGGGAGCAGAAGGTTTATTTGAGAAAATTATAGCTGAAAACTTCCCTAATCTGGGGAAGGAAACAGACTTCCAAGTCCAGGCGGTACAGAGGACTCCCATCAAAATCAACAAAAGCTGGCTAACACCAAGACATACTGTAGTTAAATTTGCAAAATATTGAGATTAAAAAATCCTAAAAGCATCAAGACAAAAGAAGTCCCTAACTTACAAGGGAAAACAAGGTTAGCAGCAGAGCCCTCCACAGAAACTTACAGGCCAGAAGAGAGTGGCATGATATTTTCAATGTCCTGAATGGGAAACTTATGCTGCCAGAATATTCTATCCAGCAATGCTGTCATTCAGAGTAGAAGAGATAAAGAGTTTCCCAGACAAAAACTAAAAGAGTTCATGAGCACTAAAGCAGCCTTGAAAGAAATATTAAAGGGAAGTGTTTGAGGGAAGAAGAAAGCAACAAAGACTAGAAAGGAAAAGAGAAAATCTCCAGAAACAATGACAAAACAAGCAATAAAATGGCACTAAATTCATTTCTGTCAATAATTACTCTGAATATAAATGGATTAAAATCTCAAATCAAAAAACATAGGTGTCAGAATGGATTAAAAAAAAGAAGACCCATCTATATGCTGCCTACAAGAGACTCATTTTAGACCTAAAGACACCTGCAGATTGAAAGTGAGTGGATGGAGAAATATTTCCCATGCAAATGGACATCAAAAGAAAGCTGAGGTTGCAATACTTACATCAGACAAACTAAATTTTAAACCAAAGACTGTAACAAGAGATGAAGAAGGCACTATGTCATAATAAAGAGGGTATATTCAACAAGAAATTCTAACAATTGTAAATATTCCCTCAACTTGGGAGCACCCAAATATATAAAACAATAACATAAAGGAACTTATTGATAATAATATGATAATAGTAGGTGATTTTAACACCCCACTTAGATCAATGGACAGATTTTCTAAGCAGAAAATCAACAAGGGAACAATAGCTTTGAATGACACACTGAACCAGATAGATTTAACAGATATCTTCAGAACAGTTCATCCTAAAGTAGCAAAATACACATTCTTTTCAAGTGCACCTGTGACATTCTCCAGAATAGACCACAGCCTACATCACAAATCAGGATGCAGTAAGTACAAAAAATTGACATCATACCATGCATATTTTCCAACCAAAACACTGTGAAACTTAAAGTTAACCACAAGAAAAAATTTGGAAAGACCACAAATACATGGGGGCTAAAGAACATCCTACTAAAGAATAAATGCATCAACCAAGAAATTAAGAAATTAAAAAATACATGGAAACAATGAAAACAAAAACACAACAGTCCAAAACCTTTGGGATGAAGCAAAAGCAGTCATAGGAGGGAAGTATATAGCAAAGATACAGAAAAAGCATTTGACAAAATACAGCATCTGTTCTTGATCAAAACCCTTAACAAAGTAAGGATAGAGGAAACATACTTCAATATCATAAAGGCCATAGACAAAAAACCTACAGCTAATATCATCCTCAATAGGGAAAAACTGAGTGCATTTCCTCTATGGTCAGGAACAAGACAGGAATGTCCACTCTCATCATTGTTTTTATTTTTGGGGGGGGTGGGTTTTTTGTTTTGTTTTTTAAAGATTTTATTTATTTGAGAGAGAGAAGACGGTGCAGGCAGAGGGAAAAGCAGGCTCCCCACTGAGCAGGGAACCCAACACAGGGCTCGATTCCAGGCCCCTGGGATCATGATCTGAGCCAAAAGCAGACACTTAACTAACTGAGCCACTCAGGCACCCAAACACGCTCACCATTGTTATTTAACATAGTACTGAAAGTCTTAGCCTTAGCAATCAGACAACAAAAAGAAATAAAAGGCATCCAATTTATCAAGGAAGAAGTCAAACTTGCACTATTTGCAAATGGCATGATACTCTGTGTAGAAAACTTGAAGACTCCACCAAAAAGTTGGAGAACTGGTACACAAATTCAGTAAAGTTGTAGGATACAAAATCGACATAACAGAAATCTGTTGCATTTCTGTTTACCAATAAAATTGAAAATGCACATACAAGGAACCCAAGTATATCAGCAATTATTTATTTCTCTTTAAATTTTTTAAAGTACAAAAATAATACGAATTTTTAAGATCTATTTATTTATTTTAGGATGTGTGTGCACAAGTAGGGGAGGGTCAGAGGTAGAAAAATCTCAAGAAGATTCTCTGCTGAGCCTGGAGCCCAACATGGGGCTTGATCATAACCTGAGCTGAAACCAAGAGTAGGACTCTTAACTGACTGAGCCACCCAGGCACCCCCTAAATTATTATGAATTTAAAACAAATCATAAAGTGAATCCTAATTAAAACCAATCAAATTAGCATGAAAAGCATATAATTCACAACTAAGTCAATGTAAGTACTGGACTCCTTGCTCCACTCTGAGAGCTTTAGGTCTTTAACAAGCAAGTCGTTTAAATTCTTTGGACCTTACTTTCCTCATCTTTATAAAGAGAGAGTTGAACCAGATCATCTCTAAGATTCCTTTACAGCTATAAAATTTGTCACAAAGCACTTTATAGGATTTGCAACAACCAAAGCATGAATAGTAATTTGGATTTTAAAGTAGAATTTGAAAATGAAGACAAATTTATACTTGGATGTTCCATGGCTACTTCTATTATTTGATTGCTCAATTGCTCATCCCTGCATTTGTGACCATTATTGTGTCAGTGTCCTATAATTCCTTCTTTCCAACCATATCCACCTTGTATTCTAGACTGATTGTTAACAGAAAATCAACTCTCATTCTGCTGTCACACCAATTATTCCCAGCCTGGGAAGATCCATCTTATGCTGTTTTATGAGGAATATTTGAATAATCTCTTTTGTGAACTTTTTGAGTCTTAATTTAATCATGCTTGAACATTTAGGTTCTTTTAGTAAAAGAAACAGAAACTGATTCTGGCTGGATTTAAGGGAGTAAGGACCAGGAGAAAGACAATTATTGGAAGAACTCTTGAGTATCTCTTGGAATCGAAGGAAGAGATAATTAAGCAAGGGAAAGTTTCAAGAATCTCTGCATCAGGGGCACCTGGGTGGCTCAGTCATTAAGCGTCTGCCTTCAGCTCAGGGCATGATCCCGGCACTCTGGGACCAAGCCCCGCATCAGGCTCCTCCGCTGGGAGCCTGCTTCTTCCTTTCCCACTCCCCCTGCTTGTGTTCCCTCTCTCACTGGCTATCTCTCTCTGTCAAATAAATAAATGAAATCTTAAAAAAAAAATCTCTGCATCAAATTTATTGGCCTTTCCCCAGACTTCTACCATTTATAAAACTCAGCACCAAATACCCTCAGTCTCCCTGTTCTCCTTTCCAATTTTTTAATTCCTAGGATACAGACTCTAATTGGTCTAGTGTAGGTCAAATATATACTTTTAGTTCAATTGGTCATGTGGACAGAGCCATATATTACAGACAAATTCATTGGGGGCCTACTTCTGTTAATACCAGTTTCCAGAAAGCAGTAATTAGGACCAAGTAAGCAACCCCAAAATTAATCTCTTATGACTAGTCTTTGTCATGATATGGGTCAGATGAGGACAGGGTGTTTGCCAGATTATTAACAGCTTAAAGAGTTTCACCTTGGAATCAACATGGGATGGAATTAATTTTGAAAATATTTCCAAATATTTCTGCTATCCTTGAAATCCTGGGGATGATTTGAACTCAATATTAATGTGTTAATATTGAGCCACAGATTGGAGTCTTCTCTCCCTTGGTCTCATAACACACTTGGTCTTTCTAAAGTCTAGAAACATTTGTTGATTAAAAGATTACAACAGAAATCAGAGAGGGAGACAAACCATGAGATGCTCTGGACTCTGGGAAACAAACTGAGGGTTGCAGAAGGGAGGGAGGTAGGGGGATGGGGTAACCAGGTAATGGGTATTAAAGAAGGCACATGTTGGGATGAGCACTGGATGTTATATCCAACTAATGAATCACTGAGCACTACAACAAAAACTTATGATCTATATGCTGGCTAACTGAACATAAAAAAATGCTAAAAATAATTATAGCAAACTTTTTACATTTTAGCCTAACAAATTGAAGATAATATGCAAGGAAACCAAAAAATTCATGTATAATATTTGCCCTTTGTTGAGAGTTTTTAATCATGAACAGATGTTGAATTATATCAAGTGCTTTTTCTGCATCTATTGAGATGATCATGTGGTTTTTATCCATCATTTTGTTGATGTAGTGTATTGTGTTGATTGATATGCAAATACTGAACCATCCTTTTATCCCCAGAATAGATTCCACTTGATCATGGTGAATAATCCTTTTAATGTATCATTGAATGTGGTTTGCTAATGTGTTATTGAGGATTTTTACATCTATGTTCATAGAGATATTGGCCCATAGTTTTCTTTTTTTGGTGTGGTGTCTTTGGTTTTGGTATCAGAGTAATGCTGGCCTCAGAGAATGTTTTTGGAAGCTTCCTTTCTCTTCTACTTTTTGGAACAGTTTGATGGTAATAGGTATTAACTCTTTTTTAAATGTTTGGCAGAATTCACTTGTGAATCCATCTAGTCCTAGACTTGTTTGTTGGGAGCTTTTTGACTACTGATTCAATTTGGTCACTAGTAATTGGTCTGTTCAGATTTCCTATTTCTTCATGATTCAGTTTTGGAAGATTGTGTGTTTCTATGAATTTATCCATTTCTTCTAGATTGTCCAATTTATTGGCATATAATTTTTCATAGTATTCTCTTATCCTTTGTATTTCTGTGGTATCAGTTATTCTCTCTCACTAATGATTTATTTAGATTCTCTTTTTTACTTGATGAGTTTTGCTAAGGTTTTATCAATTTTGTTTATCTTTCCAAAAAACGCAGCTATGGTTTTTTTCTGTTTTGTTTTGTTTTTTGTATTTAGTTTCTGTGTCATTTATTTCTGCTCTCATCCTTTTTATTTCCTTCCTTTTGGGGCTTTGTTTGATCTTTTTTTCTTGTTTCTTTAGGTGTAAGATTAGATTATTTATTTGAGCTTTTTCTTGTTTCATGAGATAGGCCTGTATCACTATATATTTTTCTCTTAGAACTGCTTTTGCTGTGTCACAACGATTTGGGACTATTGTGTTTTGATTTTCCTTTGTCTTCATGTATTTTTTAAATTTCTTCTTTGATTATTTTGTTGACCCATTAGTGGTTTAGTATCACATTGTTTAGCCTCCACATGTTACGTTTTTCCGGTTTTTTTTCCCTTGTGATTTATTTCTAGTTTCATAGCATTGTGGTTGGAAAAGATGTATGATTTCAATCTTCTAAAATTTATTGAGACCTGTTTTGTGGCCTGACATGTGATTTATTTTAGAGAATGTTACATGTGCATTTAAAAAGAATATTCTGTTTCTAGATTTAATGTTATCTATATTTTTTCATCTGGTCTCAAAGTGTCATTCAAAGACACTGTTTCCTTATTGATTTTCTGTCTTGTTAATCTATCTATTGATGTAAATGGGATGTTAAAGTCCCCCATTATTATGTATTATCATCATTTCCTCTCTTTACACTTGTTAATACTTGATTTATGTATTTAGATGCTCCATGTTGGGTGCATAGATGTTTATAATTGTATCCTCTTGTTAGCTTGATCCCTTTATTATTATGTAATACCTTTCTTTGTCTCTTGTTACAATCTTTGTTTTAAAAATATATTTTGTCTGCTATAATTATTGCTATCCCACATTTTTTTCCCCACTAGCATGGTAAATACTCTTCCATCCCTTCATTTTCATTCTGTATGTCTTTAGGTCTGAGGTGAGTCTCTTGTAGACAGCAGATAGGTCTTTTTTTTTCTTTAATCCATTCTGCCATCCTGTGTGTTTTAATTGGAGGATTTAGGCCATTAACATCTAATGTAATTATTGATAAGTATGTACTTATTGCCATTTTGTTAATTATTTCTGGTTACTTTTGCAGTTCTTCTCTATTCCTTTCTTTTTCTCTTGCTCTCTTTCTTTGCAATTGATGAGTTTCTGTCATGTTTGACTTTCTCTTTATTTTTTGTGTGTCTGTTATAGGGTTTGGGTTTGTGGTTACCACAAGGTTCATGTATAACATTCTAAGTATATGCGAGTCTATTTTAAGTTGATGCTCATTTAAGTTCAAACACATTCTAAAAAAAAACTTTTTCTCTCTCTACATTTTATGTATATACTGTCTTATTTTACAGTATTCTTATGTCTACTTATGGCCGCTTCCTTTCTGCTTAAAGAAGTGCCTTTAACATTTCTTGTGAGGCTGGTTTAGTGGTGATAAATTCCTTTATTTTTTGTTTATCTTGGAAATTCTTTCTCATTCAATTCTGCATAATAATCTTACTAGGTAGAGTATTCTTGGTTGTAGGTTTTGGGTGGTTTTTTTTTCCTCCTTTTCAGCACTTTGCATATATTATGCCACTCTCTTCTGGCTTTCGGTTTCCACTGAAAAATCAGCTGATAGACTTATAAGGTTTCCTTTGTGCATAACTTTACTTCTCTCTTGCTACTTTTGAAAGTTTCTCTTTAACATTTGACATTTCAATTATTGTGTGTCTTGGCGTGGACCTTTTTGGGTTCACCTGGTTTGGAACTGTCTCTGCTTCTTGAACCTGGATGTCTTGTTTCTTTCTTTAGGTTAGAGAAGTTTTTTAGCTATTATTCCTTCAAATAAGTTTTCTGTCCCTTCCTTTCTCTCTTCTTCTTCTGGGACCCCTATAGTATGAATGTTTATTCTCTTGATGTTGTCCAAGATATCTCTTAACCTACTCTCATTTTTAAAAGTTATTTTCTCTTTTTATTTTTCAGCTTGGATAATTTCTATTATCCTTTCTTTCATATCATTTATATGTTTTCCTCCATCCACTAATCTACTGTTGAGTCTCTCTAGTGTATTTTTTATTTCAGTTGTTACATTCTTCAACTCTGATTGGTTCCTTTTTATATTTTCTATCTATTGATTGAAGGTCTCATTGAGTTCTTCCACTCTTTTCTCCAACCTGGTGAACATTTTTATGATCATTACTCTAATTTCTTTATCAGGCATATGCTTCTCTCTCATTTA
Source organism: Ursus maritimus (assembly GCF_017311325.1). Taxonomy (NCBI): domain Eukaryota; kingdom Metazoa; phylum Chordata; class Mammalia; order Carnivora; family Ursidae; genus Ursus; species Ursus maritimus. The sequence continues at coordinate 24,025,428 of NW_024427107.1, read as the reverse complement.
GTCTTTTTCTGAGGTTTTGTCTTATCCTTTCTTTTGGAGCATATACTCTACCACCCCGTTTGGCTTGACTTTCTGTATTTGTTTCTATAGATTAGGCAGAACAGCTATGTATCCTAAATTTGAAGGAATGCTCTTGTATATGGTTGTCCCCTGTGTAGACCATGTGGGCTTAGTGACTTTTGCTAACTGACAGGAGTTGTGGCTGGTGTGGGCTGGGGGTTGCAGGAAGCTCTGCACAGTGGTGCCCTGGAAGGACAACTAAAGCTGAAGTAGGTGCAGTGTGATCTCTGGGCTCTCCACACAGTGAGTGCTCTGGCAGAATAGCTTAATCTGAAGTGGGTGCAAGCTGGGGTGTGCCAAGGCTCTACACACAGAAGACACTTTGGCAGAATAGCTTAACCTAGAGTAGATGTTATCCAGGGTGTCTGGGGGCCCTCCATATAAAAGATGACCTGGCAAGGCAGCTGGAGCTACGGTGGGGTGTGGGCCTGGAGGTCCTGGGGCTTTCCATGCAATGGATGCCATGGCAGGACAGCTAGTGCTGAAGTGGGTGCAAGCCAAGGAATCTCAGGGTGATCCACACTGGGGGGTGCCCTAGAGAGTGCCTGGAGCTGAAACAGGGTGCAGGTCTGGGGATCCCATGGTGTTCCTCACAGAGGGCACCCTGACAGGGTGGCTGGAGCTGAAGTGGGTGTAAGCTAGGGGATCCTGGGACTCTCCATTAAGTAGGCAGCCTGGCAAGAGAGCTAAAGCTGAAGTGGGTGCAATCTGGGTTGTTCTGGGACTTCCCACACTGAATGCACCCTAGCAGGACAGCTTAAACTAAAGTGGGGAAAGCCAGGGTGTCCTTGGGTGCTAAGTGTAGGTGGTGCCCTATCCAGGTGACTGGAGCCAAGGCTGGCATGGACAGGCGTGTTCTGAGCTACTCCACACAGGCAATTGGATCCAAAGCTGATCTCAGCTCAGGTGTTGACTATCAAGCCATCTGAAGCTAAACTGACATGAACCTGGAATGTCCCAGGGTGCTTTGTACCTGTGTCACCTTAACACAAAGGCTGGAGCTGTAGTAAGCATTAACCAGGGGTGTCCTGGTGTGCACTGCCCTGTGGCTGCCTTGGTGGGGTGGCAGGGACTGCTGTGGTCTAGGGGCCCATGGATCACTGAAGTAGCAGGACAGTTAGGGCACCCAGACTGTATACCAGTTCAAGATGGAAGGGGTCTGTCACCCCTCCCACTGCAGAGATTTCTAGCAGCTCCCTCACCTTTGGTGGAGTTCTAAGACTGGCTCTTTCATACACTAGTTGCTTTTTCAAACCATGGATTTATTTTTTCTGTGCCCCAGTGTGTCTGGGGCTGGAGTAGGCTAAGGGACCTAGGGTTTGATGAAGCAGCAAGCCAGCTATGGCATCTAGACCCTGCTCTGTTCTGTACTTTCGAGGTGGAGAGGGAACATAAACCATGTCACTTTCCAATTCCACTGACTCAGAGTTCCTGCTGCTCCTCTACCATCTGAAGTTCTAGGGCTAGCTCTTTTATATGCTAGTTGCTTTTTTAAACTGTGGCTTTTTTTCTGTGCCCAAAGACAGACCAATCTGTTCCCAGTCCCTCAGTACTATTCCTCCCCACTGTAGTTCACAACATAGGGTGAGAGTTCTCTTCATTACCATGTATGTCTCCATCTTTCTTGCCATTCTTTCTATCTTTGTTGTGCTGAAGCTGTTCAGTCCACCGTTCTTCTTCAGAAGGAGTTGCTTTATAAATAGGTATAATTAGGTATGTCTATGGAGGAGATAAGTTCAGGGTCTTCCTATATTACCATCTTGGAATGGACTTCAGTAATCACAGGACTTCTTAAAAACATCCTTCCCATTTAGTGATGTCAGCGATAAAGGGTTTCTTAACTATTTCAAACTTTTAATGTGAACTTATTTTTAAAGATTATTTTAAACAAAAAAGGTTATGTATGCAGAAGGCACAATTTTCAAAATTTACCTTACAAAAGGATTATGCAGAGAGAAGTGTTTACCCATGTTCTACCCAGTTTCAGCAATTTTCTTCTTAATGAACATTGAAAAGGAAAGTTGAATGCACACTGCGTGGAGCAATAGTCTATATTTTTTCTTCTTAGTGAATGTGTGTGTTTATTGGATTTTTCAGTAATAACCTATGGTTGAAAAAAGTCCTCTTAGGGTAAAAAAGGATAAAGTATTGATAAATTGAGTTGGAAAAGAGAATCAAAATATTATATGCTCTAGAATAGGACTTCAAAGTATAACATTTTTATAAGCAAGAGAAATTATTATCTAAAGAAAATTAATATTTCTGAGACTCAAACATCCACCATTGGGCCATAGGTCATGAGCTTTTACAGGTTTTATCAGTTATCAATTGTTGTGTAACAAATCACTTTAGGATTTGCAGCTAAAAAACAACCATCTTATTTTATCACATTTGTGTAGTCAATAATTTGGCCTTGGCTGGGCTCAATTGAGCAGTTTCTATGCTGGTTTCACCTGAAATCATTCATGTGGCTACAGTGATTTGTGGCTCAACTAGAGCTGGCTGGTAGAAAATGGTCTCACATGTCTGGCAGGTAGTTCTGGCTGTCAACTAGATCACATGTCTTCAACAGGCTAACCCAGGTTTCTTCACAATGTGGTAGGATTTCAAGAGGGAAACCCCTGAACTGCAAGCACTTTTGTAGCCTCTGCATCACATTTGCTGAGTTCCACTGGGCAAATCGTGTCACATGACCAAGTCCAGGGTCAAGGTAGAAAGGGACCACATACAAGTATGAAGACGGGGAAATATGAAGCCATTTCTGTAACAGTCTACCACGTAGGTACTAAGTTCAAATTAAGCAAAGTGCCATCAAAATAGATTCCTCTAGTTTCTGGGTGGGATAAGTAAGGGTTTGAGAAAAAGCACTGAAAGTAATGAGGTAGATATTTTTCATTGATTTCCTGTATTTCATTTTTTAAAAAGTTTTTAAAAACTCTGATAACATGGCAGTATTTATGGCAAGCAATCAAGGAGATATCTGTTCAAAGAAAAAAGAAATAAAAAATAAAAAATTCTCAAAGAAGTGATAGAAAGAAAGATAGCTAAGTATTAGAGAAGGCCCTTCTAGCCAGAATCCAGGCTAGAAGATTATTTACTTTTTTCAAGATTTTACTCATTTGTTTGTCAGAGAGTACAAGAAGGGGGGAGCAGCAGAGGGAGAGGGAGAAGCAGGCTCTTCACAGAGCAAGGAGCCCAAATCAGGGCTTGATCCCACAACCCTAAGATCATGACCTGAGCCAAAGGCAGATGCCCAACCAACTGAGCCACACAGGCGCCTCAAGAAGACAATTTATTTTTACAACTGCATTCCCATTCCTGAATCTAAAACCTCTTCCAGGAAAACAGTAGTCTGTATTCAAGAGCAATGTAGAACAGTTCTACAAGTGTGTTACTTTTCCAGCTATAACTCTGATGCACAGAATTATAAATATTGTGGGGCGCCTGGGTGGCACAGCGGTTAAGCGTCTGCCTTCGGCTCAGGGCGTGATCCCGGCGTTATGGGATCGAGCCCCACATCAGGCTCCTCCACTATGAGCCTGCTTCTTCCTCTCCCACTCCCCCTGCTTGTGTTCCCTCTCTCACTGTCAAATAAATAAATCTTAAAAAAAATTATAAATATTGCTAGCAAGAGCATGGTCCATTCAAATTGCTATAACACAATATCACAGATTGGTTGGCTTATAAACAACAGAAATGTATTGCTTGCAGTTCTGGAGGCTGAGATGGCCAATATAAGGGTGCCAACATGGTTGCCTTTTGCTAAAAGCCCTCTTACTGGCTCATAACTGATGAGTTGGGTCCTCATAGTAGAGAGGTAAGTGATCTTTCTGGAGGCTCTTTCAAAAAGGCATTAATCCCCTTCATGAGGCTTGTATCTCCCACAGGCCCCACCTCCTAATACTATCATCTTTGGGGGTTAAGATTCCAACATATGAATTAGAGGGAGGTAGGGCACAAACAGACCATAGCAAGCATTGAAAATATAGTTGGTCTAAATGCAATGCAATATCCTAGATTGGATCCCAGAACAGAAATTTCTCATTCAAAGGTTCAAATAGATCTCCACTTATAATCAAATAAAATCCAAAATGCTCAACCTTCTTGTCTAATTCAGGCCTAATATTCCAACTACTCCTACATGACCAGATATACCTGGAGCCATGAAAACATTTGAGGGATTGTAGCCCATAGAGGTTTATTTTATTTTCCTCCTGGAGATACAGATTGGTATTCTAAAGGGTAAGAAGCAAGAGACCTTCCCCTTCTCTTCTCGTGGAGACTTTGTCTCCATTAGAGAAATTGGGTTTCTCTTCCTCTCCTTAGAGAGGAGTGGGTAATATGCATATAAGCTTCCGGACTCATAATTTGAGATTCCTCTCCTGTGGTGTAAAAAATCCTTTTTGTGCACACAGAGGGTCCATCTGGCTTTTATCACTTTACTTCCCCAAAGAACCAGAGCATGGGAAATTAATGTGGTAATTGCTGTAAGTAATAATGGTACGTCTGCCTTGATGCAGAAAAGTAATGTTTGCATCCAGGATAAGAAAATTAAATATAGATAATAAAAAAAATTAAATATAGATCATCAAAACTTGTCAAACTTGTATTGGGTTTATGAAGACCAGAGTGGTTAGAAAAATGCAGTGAGCTCTGAGTTGTCATCAGTGATAACATCATCAATTCATTTACCAAATATTTATTGAATATCTAAAATGTGTAAAACACTGTCTTAGGCACTACGTATATATTCCTGAATAAAACTTTTTTCCTTCTAATTTTTACAAGCTTTACCAGTTGATTGAGCCCAGAAAGTGAGAAGTGAGAAGGAAATGAGAAGGAAACAAATAGTTTTTAAAACATAGTAGATACCCAAAATAAATGGTACCAATTTTTTTTCATAAAATAGAGAATAATGGGGTCAGAGCAAAAACCTTCTCAGATCAGTAGTCAGGGAAGACCTCTTCCCTCAATTTAATGGAGGCAAAGGAATTAATCATGCAAAGACTCAGGAGAAGGTACTTCCACAGGATGGACAAAATGTGCAAAGAACCTAACAGAGAAAAGATTTTACACATATTTGAAAGTAGTTCCAGTGTGTTTGTTTAAAGAAAGGGGGAGGTAATTACTTTTTTGTCATCACGTGCTAATGTTGCTTATATGCTTAAATATATCCATTTAATCCCCCTCCCTAATTGCAGTCTACGTTTTCCAACCTTTCTCAAACCTCTCTCCTTTCTGTCTCAAAATATATACTAAGCTGTGGCAAGAGGTGGAATTTAACAAATATACAGCTTAGGCTTAACAATAGTAGTTTTAAAGCAAGTTATTAATAAAAACAAAGAAATCTGTGGTCTAATATATGAGTCATTCGGTATACAAAAGCACCATATTTAATAAAAACAACAGAAGGTCTGATAAAAAGCAAACAGCTTTTACCAGTTGCCAAACAGCCTGTAGTTGTTACAACAGTTGTCTGTCTCACAGCCAGCCTGGCTAGCAAAGGTAGAACCAGTGTACCTGTTGTAAGGTCCCAGCAGAGAGATAAGAGAGGGCATCATTTACCCTCGAGGAATGATACTACTCACTGGATTTAACACAGCAACTTTTTACAACGAGGTCTCTGAAGGCTAGGGATAAACTATGCAGCTGACTCTAAGTTTGTTCAGTTTCCCTCAGTTACTTTCCCTCAGTTACTCCAAGTCAGGAATCGTAGTGCTTCAGGTTGTAGGCTTTTGCTTATTGAAATGGGAAAATATGACATTCTTGATATACAATACGACAGTGACAAGAGTTCACTCTTTGTCCCTCTATCTTTTCTTAAGATTTTATTTATTTATTTATTTGTTTGTTTGTTTGTTTGTTTGTTTATCTGAGAGAGAGAGTAAGAGAACACAATCAGGGGGAGTGGAAGGGGGAGAGGGAGAAGCAGGCTTCTCACTGAGCAGGGAGCCCAGTGTGGGGCTCCATCCCAGGACCCTGAGATCATGACTTGAGCCAAAGGCAGACGCTTAACTGACTGAGCCACCCAGGCGCTCCTGTCCCTCTACTTCAATTTCAGTTCAGGGAAGAATGCATGTGGTAAACTCCTTAAGAAAGAAAATGAATCTTGGAAGAGGGTAAAGGTTTTATTATGAAGACTGGTGACTAACCTGGAGATTTAGGTCTTTCAAATATTTTTAACCATTTAAATTGGGAAACGATATTTCATTTTAGGCCAGGTTTGTGGCTGTTTCCTTGACTCTGCCCAGACAGTAGAATAAATCAGAAGCTTAGTCATAGTGTGTCTATTCCCATGAGGAAGAATGATCACTTTCTTCTCCTGATAAATCCATACTGTCACAATCCCTTAAAAAATGGGTGGATGGATGGATGGATGGACGGATGAGATTGCTACATCTATATATCTTCTAATCATTCCAAAGTTTTGATAAAGGGAAAGCAATGACGTTAAAGAGAGGGAAGAGTTTTAAGAAGAAAAATAATTCATCACAATCATGATAGAAAGGACCCAGGAATCAGTATTCTACAATATAATGAACAGACTTTGGTCCCATCTCTACTGCCTGCTACCTCCATAACCTAGATCATATTACACACACTGAGGTTCAATTCCTTCATCTGTTAAATGGTGGCAAAAATACGTCTGAGAGTTACATTAAAAATGAAATAAGCCAGATAACACAAATTAGCATGGCATCTGACACATTCACTAAATGGTGTTAATGTATTTATTGTTACTATTCTTGTTGTTACAGGACACTGAACAGTTAGAAGTCTTTATTTGAAACTTTCCTCCAACATTTTGCTTGCTTCTATTCAGTGCTAATCTACAATGATAATATATCAGAGTTCAAAGGTAGCTTAGAGTTCCTCTTTGACACTTTCATTTTATAAATGGAGAAAGTAAGGCCTGAAAATTAAGCAATTGATCCAGGATTATGAATGTGTGTCTATAGATTACAAATGCTAAACTTTTCCTACTATATTATGTTGCTACTCAGCCAGGACCTGAGCATAGAAGGCTGGGCCATCTCTATTTTTATGATACCCCCACTGTATTGGGGGAAAAAATCAAGTCCCTATCAAAATCCCACTGGCCTTTTTATGCAGAGATGGAAAGCTAATCTTCATATACTTATGGAATCTTAAGGGAATCTCAAATGGCCAAAACAATCTTGAAGAACAAAGTTGGAGGACTCATACTTCCTAATTTCAAAACTTACCACAAAGCTATTGTAATCAAAAAAGTATGGTGCTGATATATGGATAGTCATATAGACCAATGAAATAGAATTGAGAGTCCAGAAGTAAACCCATACATCTATGGCCAATTGATTTTCATCAAGGATGTCAGGAACCGTCAGTGGAGAAAATATATTCTCTTTAACAAATGGTGCTAGAACAATTGGGTATCAATATAGAGAATAAAGTTGGACTCCCTACCTCACAAAAAATTGACTTCAAATGGATCAATGACCAAACTACAAGAACTAAAACAAACAAAAAACCCTTAGAATAAAACACTTTCATAATCTTGGATTTAGCAATGGATTCTTACATATGATACCAAAAGTCCAAGCAACAAAAGAATAAATAAATTGAACTTCATCAAATTTAAAAATTTCTATGTATCAAAGGACACCTCAAGAAAGTGAAAGAAAGAAAGAAAGAAAGAAAGAAAGAAAGAAAGAAAGAAAGAAAGAAAGAACCTACAGAATGAGAGAGAATAATTGCAAGTCATATATCTGATGAGTCTTTTATCTAGAATAGGTAAGGAACACTTATAACTCAACAACCAAAAGACAAACAAACCAGTTTAAAAATGGGGATGACCACTGGGTGATATACTCAACTAATGAATTATTGAACATTATATCAAAAACTAATGACATACTATACCTTGGCTAATTGAATTTAAATTAAAAAATAAATAAATAATAATAATGGGCATCTCTCTAACTCCCGATCTGTTCTCCATCTCTATGATTTTTGTCTTTGTAAGAATGTAATATAAATCGTAAATAGCTTTTTGAGACTGGCTTTTCTCACTCTGAATGCCTTTGAAATCCAACCCAATTGTTGCATGTATCAATTGTTAATTTCTTTTTATTATTGCATTATGTGAATATATTTTATTATTCCATTATATGAATACACGACAATTTATCAATTCAGTTGTTGAAGGACATTTGGATAATTTCTATTTGGGAGCAATAATAAAGAAATCTATTATGAACATTTATGTATATAGGCTTTTATGTGAATACAGTTTTTATTTCTCTAAAGTAAATACCTAGAAGTAGAATTTTTGAGTCCCATGGTAAGTGTATGTTTCTTTATTAGAAATTGTTAAAGAATTTTTCAGAGTAACTGTACCATTTTGCATTTCCACAAGCAATTTATGAGACCCAGTTGCTTTGCATTTTTCTACCCTTGATATTGTCATACTTGGTATGTTTAATTTTAGCCATTAATATAAGTGTGTAGTAATATTTCATCATTGTTTTATTTCAGTTTCTCTAATAATTAATGATATTAAACAACTGTAATGTTCTAATTTGCTATTTCTATATCCTCTATGATGCAATGTCCAAGTCTGTTTCCCATTTTTTAATTGATTGGTTTGTTTTCTTACTGTTGAATTTTCAGAGTTCTTTATATATTCTGGATTTAAGTCCATTGTTGGATATGTGCTTGCAAATCTTATCTACCAATGTGCAGTTTGTCTTTTCCTTCTCTTGGCATCACTCATAGAGCAAAAGCTTTTACTTTAGCTGAAGTCCAGTTTATCAAGATTTTCTTTTATACATCATGCTTTTTGTGTCATGTTTAATATTTCTTTGTCTAATTTCAGGACATAGAGATTTTCTCCTGTTTTCTTAAAAAATTATAATTTTATATTTTTCATTTATATGTGTAAACCATTTTGAGTTTATATTTCAAAGGGCATGCGATTTAGTTTGGGTTCTTCTAAATATGAATTTCTAATTGTTCCTATACTATTTGTTGAAAACACTATCATATATCATATATTTACTGATTTGCCTTTGCAACTTTATCAAAAATCAATTAGCTATATTTATGTGGTTCAGTTATTGGACTCTTCTGTTCCATTGAGCCATTTGCTTATTCCTTTGCCAATGCCTCACCATTTTGAACATTTTAGCTTTGTAGTAAGTCTTAAATATGATCTCTCCAACTTTATTTTGTTTTCATAATTTTTGGATCTTCTAATTCCTTTGCTTTTCCATATAAATTTTAGAATGAACTTATTTATGAAAACTTCCAGGATTTTGATTGGAATTGCATTAAATCCATAGGTCAGTTTAGGAGAATTGACATCTTTACTATGTTGAGTTTTTCAATACATAAAAACAGTTGTCTCTCCATTTATTTAGGTCTTCTTATATCTCATTAGCAATTTGTCATTTTCAGTATACAGATCCAGTACTTGTTTTAGTAGATTTATACCAATTATGAATGATAGCTTTTAGATCTAGTCCTTGTTTAGTAGATTTATACCTATTATAAATGGTAGCTTTTAAATTTTTGGTTTGCAATTGTTTATTGCTAGTATGTAAAAATAGGACCAATATTTTTGTGTTTATCTTATATTCTGTGACCTTAATAAACTCATTTGTTAATTTTAGGAGATCTTTTTACTCCTTTTGGGATTTGTCAAATCATGTCAGCATAATGTAGTCAATCATGTCATCTCTAAGTAGGGCAGTTTTGATTGTTTCTATCCAATCTGTATGCCTTTTAATTTTTTTTCTTTCCTTATTACGCTAGTTTAGACTTCTAGCATGATGTTGAATGGAAGTTATTGCCTTGTTCCTTAGGTAAAGCATTCAGTTTTTCACCATGAAGTATGACATTAACTCTAGGATCTACTTATAGATGCCCTCCATCAGGTTGAAACAAATTCCCTTCTAAGTATGCTGCTAGTTTTCGTCATGAATGGATATTGAATTTTGTCGAATGTTTTTATGCTTTGTTTTATTTGATTATGTTTTTTCTTCTTCACACTGTTGGTATAGTGGTTTACACTGATTGATTTTCAAATACTGAATAAGCCTTGTGTTGCGGGAGGTCATCAAGAGGACATGAGTTGGATCCAGGGAATCAGAGGCTCCTCACCCCATCCCCTGTCCTTGGAATGTGCATTCCACTTGCATTTCCTACTCCCAGAAGCTGCCCCAAGGTTTTAGCATTGAGATAGTGATGTGGTATTGAGACCATCTGGATGGTATATATGACTGAACCCAATTAAGGCTTCTGTATAAACGTGTAAGATTTGGCAAATGGGTGCAGAAATCTACTCATCTTGTATGTGCAATTTGCCATTGACCAGTCTGAGATTTTGGTAGTGATCTATCCCATGGTCCAGTTCTCAAAATCTGTGTTTTAGAGCCAGGCTTGCACAGCTTAAGGGTGAACCCAGGATTCATAAACAACATAAAGGGTCACCTTCTCAACAGCCTCCTTCTCTGCAATCTCTTCAGTATTTTCCTATTCCTTACTGGTCTACTTTTCTAGTCCTCTGGCCAGAAAGCCAGGGCTTTATTTACCCCTCTGCTGTGCACTTCCCATGATTGTGCCTTCTTCGTAGCCAAATAGTGGTAGAACAGAAAGAGAAAAAAAAAAGCAACAGGGGGGTCATCCTGCCCTCTGGGAACCACCACTTCTCTAATCCCCAGTTGGAGAGAAAGATCCCCCTCCTTCAAGTTTTAGATTTCGAATGACCACTTACTACTGCTGCTGCCACACTATTACAGGAATTCGGGGCGGGGTGGGGGGGTGAGGTAAGAGAGAACAGGAAAAAAATGAGTAATTTCCTTACTGTCTCTAAACATTAGGAGATCTCTCTACTACTCTTCCAGCCAGAACTAACACATAACTAGGACTTCTCTCTTGTCTCTATCTCTCCCTACTTTCTCTCACTCACCAACAATGCCCACTTTGGGATTTGGGCTACATTGAATCCATGGTGGCAGAATACAGGAACCAAGAGACATTGGTAAATTCACAATCAGTTCAGTGGTACTTCAAATTCTTGCATTTTTCTTTAATCTGCCTGCTACTCTTGACCTTTCAAAGTTCTCAAGTAGCTGCTCAGTGTATTCTGTCCACGTTTTATAGTTGCATTCAATAAAAGAAACAGAAAGAAGTGGCCTTACTTCATCTTATCCAGAAATGGAAACCTCTTTACTATTTTTAACATACCCACCTAAATTGAAAAAAACATTTATAAGGGCTTCTGAAATCTTTGTATCTCATCACTCTCTTCCTATCTTATACATGTTTACCAGTGTTTATGCCATTCTGTTATTCTACCTTATTTCTTTGCTCTCAGTTTTTGTTAGCATGAAAATTTGTTCCTTCAGTATTAAACTTATGATTGGCAGTAATGTTCTCTTAGTACTCTGAAGCTATTATTCTACTGTATTTTTTCTTCTGTTTCTTTTTGTTAACATATGTCATCAGTTTAATTTTATTTACCTTATGAGTAACATGCTTTTCTTTTTTGTTTCTTTTAAAATCTTATTCTCTTTGCTTGGGACTTGCTATGGTTCCTGAATCTGAGAATGTGTGTCTTTAGTTATTTCTGAAAATTCAAAGGCATTATATTTCAAATACTGTCTCTCCCCTCTCTAGTCCTTCTGGAACTCCAGTTTGACTTTAATGTGTTTGACTTCTTCGTTCCACCCTTCATATCTCTTTAATATTTCTTATCTCTGTGTATCTTTTTGTGACTTTTGCAAAATTCTTTGGAAATATTTTCCATTAATACTTTTCCCTTTGGCTAATTATAATCTGCTTTTTAATCTATCCAATGAGTATAACTCTAACACATAGTATATTGATTTATTGTATTATTGTAGATTGTGAACTCATGTTCCCATGGGCTTTTTCTGTAGTAATCTTGAATGATAAAGAAAACCCTGAATTTTATCTCAATTTTCTTAAATGATTAAAAAAAAACTATCTCAGTGTTTCCAAATTCCTGACAGATATTAATGTTGAGATTTGGAAATAAGAAATTAGAGTTCTCAGGAATTCCCAAAATTCTAAATGTTCTTAAATTCTTCAACATTCTCATACTCTTTATATACTGTTATGAATATATATGATTTTGTTTAATAAATAAATGCTAATTTAATAGTATTTACAAGGAAATGTTGACTATAGCAAACACTACTAGATAGTATTCTCATAACATAACATTTGGATCTCCTAGCAAATTTAACACCAATATACAGAGTCAGAATTGGCACTTTGAGGAGTTACTCTGCTTCCCAAACTTGTAATTTCTTAGAATACCACTCAAAGGAACTTTATAAAACATACTATGTGTTAAAACATTGATATTTACTTTATTTACAAGGGCAGATCACCATTACCAGTAGGACCAGTAGCAGATGCTTATAAATGCAACAGCTAGAAGCAACACTGACTCAGTCCTGACCACTGAACTGCTTCTTCTGTAGGTATTTGCCCTTGGCCAGGTTCCCACAATTGTCCACCTTAACTTTTAGCTCTGTATGTCTGTATTTCCTACCCTTGTTTTTGATCCGACATCAGTGGATTCTTTTGAACCAGTAATGCTCTTACGTTGACTGTTAAGCTTTAATTCTTGCAGTGAATTATGATGCATTTTCTCCCATTTTTCTCATTTCTCTACTGAGTTTTCTCAGGATTAAAAAAAAAAAAACCATTTAAATACCCCCCAAGCAATTCTGGCAAGAATTTCCAAAAGGAAACACTAATATAGAACTATAGATATCTATTTGAAATTATATCTAGCCTAATATTTTGTGGTCATGGACTCGGAGCTTTGCCTCTAATTGAGTCTAACTTAGTACTGAAGTCTCCATTTCTGCTGATGGTAAAAAATCTATATTGCCATTTCAAGGTATTCCAATAATTTCTGGTTGTAAATTTGGGCAAATGCAATCAATCAAGATTTCCTCTTACTCCTCCATCTCTCCTCTCCGTGGGAGCTTTTATTTTCATCCAACATCAGTTTTCTGGCTATACACTGAGGTCTTAGTGGATAAGTTGGCATCAGAATTGACATCAGAGTGTTCCACTGGTGACTGCATATAACCAAGAGACAGGTAGATCTTATGTCATATTCTTTTATTGTCAACTGTTTCTCTTTATTATATTCTCTATGGTAATGTGGCTGCTATTACACAAAGCTAGGGATATTTTCAATTTAGTAAGTGTACCTAATTTTAGAAGACCAAGAAGCAAAAGACCAAAGGGAAGTAGAGTATTAAACAAAACTAATCATATCTGCTTGTAACTTTGACTCCTCTACAAGATTCAAAATTCTTATTGTATATCAGAATTGCCTATGGAACATTTTTTTAACTTACATTTCCCAGGGTCCAATGCCAGAAATTAAGGAAGTCTAAGATAAAGTCCAGAAATCTTCAAATTTGCAAGCACTTCAAGTGGTTCTGATGTGGTGGTCTGAGACCAAACATTGCCCTTAGTGCTCTACAAAGGATCCATCTCAGTTCACCTGGGAAGGGAATCAAATGGGATTAGTAACCAAATTTCCAACCAACAGTAAACGGTACATTTGCCTAGTGCCTATGCTCTATAACCCCATAATCTTAGTGTGGATACTCATGGCTACATTGGAAGGACTCCAAGATTGGGAGTCCAGGTTGGCCCTCTTGTAAGAGATACCATTAGCAAGCGAGTCCTAAAATCAGCACAGGGCAGAGAACTGGAAGAATGATGCTACATTCTACCCTTTCACCCCCATCCACTGGACATACCCTGGAAGAATTCAATAATCTCTGCTGGAGAGTGTATTCCAAACCACTATAGAAATGCAAAACAACATTACCCAGATATAAGAAAATTGTTTTAAGTCTATCCTCTGAGAAGAGAAAGAAGCAGATACATCCACCTCCCCCCTTTTCCCCTCCTCTCTTATTTCGAAGCATTACAGTCCTGTTGTATGAGAGATTTTGGTTGCTCATAAGTGTAACAAGATTGTAAAATATGAGGATACTTAAGCAGGCTGTGTCTGGATGGTGGTATAATTTGGCCTCTAGGTATTTTAGTTTGGGAAATTCCATTTGATTCTGAGAAGTTGAGAAAGGGATAAAGCTTAAGTCTAGAGGAGAAAAATAGTATCACAGGCTTGCAATCTCTTTTTAAAAGAGAGGTAAAGAGATAAGTACTTTTCTGGTTGTCAAGGCCAGTTTTCCAGCAGAATAAAAAATCAGAAAATGAAGATAGATGTTTTTCCCAGGAATAAAGCCTGTATTTGTTATGGTGTCACCAGGAAATTGTTCCAGAAAATATTTCTAAGAGCTACAATTTCTTTCTGATTATTGGAACATACACACTTTTCTCTAGTACTTTCTATTATTAAAGCCTAAAAATTTCATGTCACCCGTGGAATTGATACAGAATTTTTTTTGAATTATGTCAACTGCAATTAAGCATTATATCAACAGACAAAATTATTATGACTCTGAGAATAAGTAGCTAAGATACACCTGGTGGGCCAGCTCACTAGCTGTTATTCTAAGTAAACCTTCCCTCTTGAGTTAATTGCTCACAGCTACCAATATGTTCTTTATGGAAGCCTCACTCTAGCTTTGAAACACGAATCATCTCATGGTGAGTTAACCTCTCAGACTTCACTGGTAACAGTGTGAACAATTATTAGTCAAAAGCCACAATTCCCCGGGTGGAATCCATGGCAGAAGTAAAGGACAATGTGGTGTTTAATTATTATGTAAAATTCTCCACCATTTAGAAGCTTCACTAGGTAAAAAACAATTAGGAGACAGATAACACATTGTATCTCCTATCTGTTGGTTTCAAAGTAAGAGTAATAGTTGCAGAATTTATTAAGTGACTTTACGGGTGTACCAAGTACAGTAGCTCTTTAAATGAGTCTGCTGCTGTTAAGTATAATTTTCTATAGTTTCTTGTAATAAGTGAAGGGAGCTGTTCATTTAAGGCAGAGCTGATGTTTCAGACCAGATTTTCTTGGTATCAGAGAGTATTCTATTAATGCCAGTCCTATTAGAAGTGCATGTGTGTTTATAGGGCCCACTCCAAAGTAAAGTCTCAAGCATAAAAAATAAACAGAGTTGTTGAGTCACTGTTTATTTATCATTGCTAACCTAGAATTCATTAAATGGTGCTGACTGTCTTAAACTTTAATTTGAGCCACAAATATTCTCAATGTATTGCCATGTTGCTGAAAAGACATCTGCCTTTCAGCATCTAAGAATTACAGCTCAGTAGTGATTAAAAACAGGATTTAAACTAAGACGAGGTCAGGTGAGTATCTTGGATGATCCAAGGCATGTCATTTGGCTGAGTGGTGAGCTTTTGTTTACGCCAAGGGCTTTTTATTCCTACATTAAAATGGTTTAAAAGCCTATGCAAGCTACTGACATTTATTGATTCCAATATATTTTTGGCTCCTTGGAAAATGTCCCATATGGAAACTTTCACAATTTGGGATGTTGAGGAGACCACTATTCTTCGCCAGAACACACCATTTCGAACCCCAACAGCTCCCCCTTAGTGTTCTCGGTGTCATATTCATGATTGGCCTCCGGTGCTGGAACACCAAAATTCTACTCCTTTGAATAGATTTTGCCCTCAAGATGCTCACTCGTGTTTTAGCCCCTCAATCTCTTCCCTTGCTCAATGTCAGGATTTACTAATATCCTTCAACTCTGGTATATCAACACTGGCTAAGCAATCTTGAAAACAACATGATATTCACTTAAAACTATTATTTGCAAATCCAAGAAAAATGTAAGTGTAAGTATAAAGACTTGAAGAAGATACTAGCAAAGCATAAAGGAGAGCCCCTAGACCAGCACAAACTTTAATTTGGTTTGGTTCAACAAACACTGTGTACCTCAGTGTCCCAAGGATATTCTCAAAGGGTGAGGGAAGAGGATGGGGAGGAGAGATAACTCGAACAGGTTCAAATGTCACTGAGGAAAGAAAAAGTTTCCTGAGAGATCAATTGACAATACCAATAAACATAAATTTTAGAAGTATGGCAGTATAGTGTTTAAGAATGTAATTTCCCAGGGGCACCTGGGTGGCTCAGTCCTTGAAGTGTCTGCCTTCGGCTCACGGCGTGATCCCGGCATTCTGGGATCGAGCCTCACATCAGGCTCCTCTGCTGGGAGCCTGCTTCTTCCTCTTCCACTCCCCCTGCTTGTGTTCCCTCTCTTGCTGGCTGTCTCTCTCTCCATCAAATAAATAAATAAAATCTTTAAAAAAAAAAAAAAAAGAATGTAATTTCCGAAGTCGGACAGACTTGCCATCGGAGTCTTAACTCCATCACTAACTACCTGTGTGAACTTAGGTGAAGGACTCAAGCTCTCCACATCTCTGTATGTTCACTTATAAAAATGAGAATGACAGTAATATATACCTTAGACAGTGTTTGTCACGATTGAATATGTTAATCATATAAACTGCCTGGCACATAGTAATTATCTAGAAAATAATAGCCACTGTCCTTATTATTAGAGTAATGTTATCAATAAGCCCAAGATAAGATTTTTGTTTTTAGTTAATGCACAAAGTAAATAGTTTCACTTAGCAATCAAATGAGAGTATGTACACATCACTTAATGTATTTTCTAGTGCATTGTAAGCACTCAAAAAATGACCATTATCATTGTTTATTAATTACGAATTAATATCTCACAATCTTTGTTATCAGATTTTCTGAGTTAATGTGAACTATATAAACTCAAAACACTATCCTATTTTCTTTCTTTTTTAAAATGGTTCCTATTTAAAGATTGATCATTGTAAATTTTTAATAAAGAGACTAACAAAACAAAACTTTCCAGATACTATAAGCCTCAAAACCTTATACATGGTACCAAGTTAGAGTATTAAGTTTTTAAATCTTAATTGAATCTAAACAAAAAAAGTAACTCCCTCAAGGTTCATATTTAAATATAGGAAGTATCTTTCAGATGATTAAACCTCATCCTTGCTGTTCTATCAAGTAGTATCTCAAAGATACACAATGGAGATAATTCAACTTGAGAAATCTGCCTAAGTGTCTTACCCAAATACAACTGACCATAATCCATATACTTTTACTGGAACTGCTGGTGTAATTCAGTGGATAAGCTTCATCAGCAAAAGCTGAAATGTAAGCATGTAAAACTTATAAATATTTGGTGGGCTTGTTTAGAAAGGAAAATTCCACCATCTGGCTTCATTTGCAATCCTACTCCTCTCCCATGTAGAATGGGTAGATGCAGATAGTCCCCCAAATAAAACTTGTAAACATGCCCTGTGCTTTTCTCTGGCTAGATGGGAAAAAATGAAGAATTAGACTTTTAAATCTGTTTGTAATCCCCCTTCTTATATTTCTTTCTTTTAAAATTCTATTCAAGTGAAACAATAACATGCAGTCAATACTGTAACAAAACTGGTAGGATGGAAAATCCAATACTAACAAACCTGAAACAATTAAGCTATATCATTAAAAAATACCTGAATGTAACCAAACTTAAAATATTCTAAGCTAAACATAGCCAGTAATGACCCTTACTCCCGTAATTTCAAGGTATAAAATTACATTTTAACACAGCCTTTGGTCATTATGGTCATGTATATACTTGTAAAGAAAATGTCCACTGCTATATTATAGAGGTATTCTATTTATGTAAATGTCTACATACCCATTAATTTTTTTCATTAACTTTTGAAGAATATTATACATTGAGACTGAGATTTTCTTTACCTAAACCAAGCCCAACAGAAACAACAACAAAAAAGAATGAGGAGGATCAGTAGCATATCTGTTCAGATATATTTTGATAGCAATTTTATGGAACATCAACGTCTATTAAATTAGAGTTTTAAAGATTAAGAATTTTCACATATTCATAAAGTCATTTGTTTATATTTGAGGAAAAACTATTTTTACTTTCAGCACAAAAATTAATTTTTTATTTTTATGAGATAATATTACATTGGAATTGTGAAAACCGATAATTGCACAGCTTTTGTTTCCATTTTTCCGATATTTAAAAATATCTCTTTCTTAGGAATCTCAAAAATATAAAGCTACTTGGAGAGAAGGACTTCGGGTTCCCAAAAGATTATAATGGGGCGCCTGGGTGGCTCAGTTGGTTAAGCGTCTGCCTTTGGCTCATGTCATGATTCCAGAGTCCTGGAATCAAGCCCCATGTCAGGCTCCTTGATCAGTGGGAAGCCTGCTTTTTCTTTCCCTCTGCTGCTTTGCCTACTTGTGGTCTCTCTCTCTGTCAAATAAATAAATCAACAAAATCTTTAAAAGAAAAAATGATTATGTAAATTCCACTGTTTCTATAGCAGAACTCCTTATGGCAGTGGTTTTCAAACTCTTCTGATTATGATACACAGTAAGGAATACCTTTTATATCATTACCCAGTATGCACATGCATACACATAGAAAAAAATTGCAAAACAATACTCCTTACTATACGTGAGGCACTCTATTTATTCTTCTGTTCCATTCTATACTGTCCTTTCTTTTTCAGTCCCAACCATGATCCACTGAATCAATTTCACCATCCATTAATGGGTTGTTACCACTATTTTGACAACCCTGCTTACACCTTAACTGTGTCTTTCAGTTCTTTTAACCTGTTTCTCTATCACTGATACCGAAAACAGTGTGGTGCATATACTAGATGCTAAATATTATGCTTGTATGGTTTTGTAAACAAACTTTCGTTAAGCCTAAGACCAAATGACTAGAGATACCAGTGCAGGTATGATGACAATTTTTTTTATTTAGGTTTGACTGAAGATGAAGTTAAACCCATTGCCAGCACTAGAGTGTCACAGTCTTACACCCACATGCAATAGGACAGCAGGGAATTACTAAAAGGCAATGTGCCAGTGGCATCTGTTTGAAAGCAAGATTATGTGACACTAAGTTTCACCTCAAAGAACTCCATCCATACTCAGTATCGTGGCCTTAGGACTGCTATGCAGTGAAATGGTCTTTGGTACAAAAGAGAATAATTCTTTCTTCTCATCCAGTTTTCTCACTGTTCTGCACAAAAAGAGAAGGCATGAAATTATTCCTGTTTTCTGTGTGTTTAATCCACCTCTGACTTTGGATTCTTCACTGACACGCAGTAGAGCCTTTACACATAAATCAAATACAGTAGTTTTAAGGCACAATCTATTCTCCAGGCTGAAAAGAAGATTGTTAGGTACTAAATTGCACCACATTCTAACTGAAGTATTATTGTGGCTGTGTCCATACTCACTAACATGCATAAAAGCTTTGATGAGCCCCTAGGTTTATCATCTGCAAAATAAGGTAAACGGTATCTTGCAGAATTTTTCCAAGTCATTTAATATTCATTGTTTGGACACCAGAAACTGGACAAGACACTGCAAATTCAGGTGAATACAGAGGATGCCTGTGAGAGAGTTACAGGCTAGCCAAGAAGACAGGTGTGCCCAAGGGCCACCCACAGGAGTAACGAAAGATGAAAAGCCAGCTAAAGCAGGAATGTGGACCCCAGGCACACGTTTTCTTTGCTGTTGATGCAACTTCAGGTATCTCTCAACTTGGGGTGTCGCAATTTTGCTTCCTGACCCGACCTTGTTATCATGATAGTTCCTTCCTGATTTGAACATTCCTTGGATTCCAATTTCCAGATCCCCACCTTTTGGCCCATCACCGCAGTATCACTTCTTGGTCCCAGCTCAGTTTCACTCCACCTACCTTTCAGTGTCCTCTCTGGGTGATCACCTCATCACACTTTTGTACTCAACCCTCTGGTCAATATTAGTGCATATGTGCAAGTGTGTGTACAACAGAGGGATGAATTGAATGTTTTAGAAACAGAGGAAGGAATGATTAACTCTTCCTACAGAAGTCAACAAGTGTGTTTAACCTGAACATTGAAGCAGAGAATAAGAGGACCTGTGAGAAGACATAACGGAGGGACAGCTACTAGAAGGTTCTATCCAAATGGTTTATTGCCTCTCCTCGCTCCAGGCAAACATGCACATGTGCACTAAACATTGTTATGGAAAGAATAGAGTTATATAAGAATAGGGTAGGGGTTGGGGGCAAGTATATAAGAAGAAAAATAGGTTTCACAAAGTATCCAGTGTTACTACCACCTTGGTGGTTCTATTTTCTTCGGATATATTTCTCAGAAGCTCAAGAGTTACTTAGCACATGAAAGTACTCACAAAAACATAAATCTTTTGAAAGACATTTGCCCCAATTTAATTGAACTTAAGTGTTAACTGAGGTTTATCATAATTTTGTAAACTTAGTTATGGTAATATTTAACCATCTGCTTGTTGGTAGGAGTTTAGTTTTCTAGTCAAACATACAACATATATATATATTATGTCTCAGATCAACAGAAGACACCGAGATAGTAGTCAAAGCCCATGGAAATGTTTTTTTAAATCTCTTCCCCATATTTTTTCTTTCCATATTACCAAAAAACAGATGTAAAATAGCCATTATCAGCTTTCTAGGCTATTCAGGACATTTTGATCCGAGATACCTTACATGGTTTGTACTCATTAAACAAAAATTTGGGGCCAAGTTTTTTCCATCTAAAATTCCCTGAGGACTTTTATTCACACCTTATGCCCATTACCCCTTATCCCAAACTTATTGAGCTCACTCAGCAAAAAATAGAAAAATTATGTGCCAAGATTTCAAAGCCAGTTATTGGGAAAGTGGAGAGAGGACACTGAAAAATATTTTTCCCATTTTTTTGTCATGCCAGATGTGTTCAGGTTCTCTTTTATGTTTTTGTCAATCTCTTTACTAGAAAGGAACAATTATTTCAATCACTTAAATTATATAGCCATAACGAATAAATCTGAAGATGGTTTATGCACTATAAATCTCATGGTCATTAAGAATATTACCCCATACGATGCAATTCTAAGATGCTGCTGATTATATTAAACTTTCTCCTTATAAATTTAAAGTTTTTTTAATACCTTAATATTTTTGTATTAATAAGAATAACCACATAGAAAATGAGTATAAAATACATTCTGTATTTATGTAAGAATAATGCTAACATCTATAACAAACTCCCAAATGTCCGAATCTGAATCCTATAGCTCTTCCTTGCTAATGTAAGTTGCATATGGATATTCATAATCAGTAGCAAATTTCCTTCGTGCTATGCAGCTACTTCTGTCTTTTGGCTTTGTCACTCTCTGAGCCTTGACATCTGTGTTCCAATGGTAAAAGAAAGTATATGGGAAGGATAGGGAAAATTTGTATGCACCAGGTCTCTTTTATGGCATCTATCACTTGGATTTGGTAATATCTAATTCCTGGAGAAGTACCATAGTAAAAAAAAAAGAAGAAGAAGATGATGATGATCAAGGAGAAGATAACCAAGAAGATCAAAAAGAAGAAGAAGATCAAGAACATCCCTGAAGTCTCATTTACTTCTGTGCTTTTAGGTCTTTTAGAAATTAAATTAATATTTAACTTATGAGCGTCCAGATCATTTGTTTTACTAGCCTTAAAATCATTCAGCTATGATTTAGATCAGATCCACCTTCACGTAATGTTGTTCTTTAGTATACTTCTTTGTGTAACTTCAAGATGTAAAGTTAGCTGCAAATAAAATGTGCATAGTTGTATTGGCTGCAAAACATGGAGTGGACTTCACTCAAGACTTAAAGACATAAATTAGTACTGGTGTGCAATAATATATAAGCATGGCATTTCACTGGTGGCAAAGATCATCTCCATCCTATGTTGCTTTAGTGCTTTTTTCATAAAGTTATATTGAATTTTTGTAGTGAAACCTGAAACCAAATGAAATTTTCTTGATGCGGGGTTTATTTCTAGAGGTTTGGGGTTTGTCTATAAACTCCAAATCCATGTGTGGTTCATAGAAAATGTTGGTAGGACTCAATCAACTTTTAGAAAACCTGGATAGAATTTCAAGCAATTAGGAATGAAAGAATAAATGTGTTTTGCTTTCTTTAGACAAAATTCTGTGGGTTTTGAATTTAGAATTGAACAATTGAGGTTTAAGTTCCATTCACAGGGAAAACATGACTTACTAGTGGAAAAAAAAGACCTGAAGAAAACAACTTTTACTTTGGAAAAATACAAAAATTTTTCATGGAAGAGTTCTGGAACAAAACATAGTGGTTGAAAAGAGGTTGCCTGAGAGGAATTTAAAGAAATTGTGTAACACAAAATGTTGCTGCTGGTTGTTATTCTCCCTATTGAAGTGAACTCCCAAAAGCTATAAGAGGTATCAACACACACAGTCTTCTTGGGCAAGAAAATGTTAACGTAAATCATATTTAATGGACAAAATATAACAATGTTTTTAAAAGCAAACAGTTATCAGTGCATTGTCTGAATTCACCTGATTATATTCCAAATAATAAATTCATGGGAGATAAATAAATGAAACCATTATTCTCATCATTTCAGAGGCAGGAAATCTGTAACTTGGTGTTAAGAGTTGAATTCATGTGCACTGGTGATAATGTAAGACTTGTAACCTTACTGCTAAGACACCAACTATAACCAAGACCTGGGCTGATTCACAAGGTAGAAGAAAACTGTTACATTTGTGAGCGTATACTTTTCCTTTTTGGCATTTCATAAATTTTTATTGGAAGGCTTCATGGAAGAACTGAACCTGCAAGAGATATAGCTAAATAACTGGTAAACTGGCAAACTAAAAGAAAAAAAAATAACCTCTTACAATTATATGAAGAGAGTGTGGAGAAGAGGTATGGATCATGAATGTCAGAAGATGTAGTTACAGAGGTGATTAAGCCCCAGACCTGGGGAAGATGGAGAAATTTGGAAATGAGAAAATGTCTGTCATGACTTAAATATAGCATTGGATTCTCTTTTGCTAGAAAAACACATTTTTAAATTAAGGATGGAAATATTTGTAAAAATTCAAACAGATTATTAAATCTAAAATTTTTGAAGTCAGTCCTACTCCCCAGAATACAACCAGATTCTTCTCTCCCAAGAGAAAAAAAATGAGATTTCTAGAGATGAGTTTTGGACTAACCTGGGCTGCAATATGAGTGGGATGAATTCGGGACAAACATAGGTCAATTCTAAAGCCAACGCAGACTGGTTTTCAAATAAACTTGGACGGGGTTAAAAGTTGGAATGAAAGCCATTAGAAACCTGCAAACAGGTGAAATTTAACAAAGCAAGCTAATTTGAATTGATTTTTAAGATTTCCTTCAACCTAACTTTGGAGAGTCCAACTAAAGTGCTGAATGGCTCTTCCAGATTTGGATTTGTTTAAATATGTTTATATGTAACACCCAGGGAAACAAAATGTCATGTTTCATGAAACTTTGCTTAATTTGAAAGCTAAATCCTGAAAAGACCCAGACTTAACCCAGGTTTATAAAAAGCATTGGAAGGTTTCACATTTTATAAGCTGACTGATTTGTAAGCAAATTGAGGAAGAAGTTCTTGTTTTTTGTTTTTGTATTTTTCGTTTAAATGTAATTCAGATTCCATTAATTCTAAGATTTCAATGCAACAACTGGAAGCAAAAAGCTTAAAAATGCTGGAAAGAAGAGATTCCGAATAGGGAGCAATTGAAATAAAAGGTAGACAGAATTAATAATCCAAAAATTCTCCACTTAAATAATTGAAACTCCTAAGCAGATATATACTCAGGGGGAAAAAAAAGTAGAATTCTAAGCAGAGAACATTTGTTTCAATTTCATCTAGATCATAAAAGACAAACACCAGCCTTCCATTTCTCCTCATTAATAATTTTTCTAAACAACAGCTGAACCCAGCACTGAAAAAAGAACTCATAAGCAGTATTCACCTATGGAAAAAAGGATGATAGACTCAAGGGATTGATTCAAATCATGTTACTCAATATTTTTTTTATTCTTAGGCAAAATCAGTAAACTCTAATTGAAGTATGAACTTACTGAATATCAATGACAGTATCTAACAGTGTGTTAGCTGGAAGGTCAAGTCTTACTACAACTTCATGCTTTTAAAGATGATTTTAGAACATATAAAGTTCTATCCACTGAAAAGATCTAGAAAAAAATTATCAACCCCATAGCAATAACCAACTCTCATATCAATTTCCCATTAACAGAAATCAGGGATCTTTGGAAAAATAACTGATTCCAAGTTTGGGGCAGGAAATGTAAAACATGCACTTGAAGCACTTTATCATACCAGGAATCAAGCTGTCAAATTATATCATGAGCAGAAGTCGGGAGCCAACTCAAATAAGCATATAGAGACCAAAGATAGGAAAACTTGTGTATCAATAAGATAATAAAGGCAATGGATTGAAACACATGAAATATGTTTAAATCCCTGAGTTCATGTTATCCGCCCCCCCCCCAAAAAAAACCCTCATTGGTCATCTTCGGAGGATACTAGGAAACCAATCACTATTTTAAAAACTGGAAAATAATAGAAAAGACCAAGCTTTTAGTTGTTAATGTACATCCCCCCATAGTGGCCAATTTTAGAGGACGTGAAGGAGAAAGCAGAGAATCAAGCTCTCAAAGATAAGCAAGCTATTGATATAAAATATGAGAGATACAGTAAAAAGTTCAAGTCTTCTCCTTCACATATCCCTTCACAATTCCAATTACCTCTCCAGAGTCAACCATAATTAAGACGTTTAGTGTTGGGGCGCCTAGGTGGCGCAGTCGTTAAGCGTCTGCCTTCGGCTCAGGGCGTGATCCTGGCGTTCCAGGATCGAGCCCTACATCAGGCTCCTCTGCTGGGAGCCTGCTTCTTCCTCTCCCACTCCCCCTGCTTGTGTTCCCTCTCTCGCTCGTTCTCTGTCAAATAAATAAAATCTTTAAAAAAAAAAAAGACTTTTAGTGTTAATTTTTTCTTGTGTAATAATAATAATACATTAATATAATAATATACATTAATCTTCAGTTTGCTCTTGATCTTTCTACTTGTTCTTTTAATAGCTGTACAGTACTATGAATGTACCATAATTCATTAATTCTCATATTTATAAAAAGGCTTGTTTCCAGCTTTTTTGTTTCAAACTCTACCATGGACATCCTTAACATATGACTCTGTACACATATGCAATTATTTTAATGGAGTTCTAAGAGTAAAATTATTGGGCCGGATGATATATAATTTCTAACATCTTTATGGAGATATAATTGATAATTTAAAAATTTGATACAAATACACTCATAAAATCATAACTATCCCCCCCACACAAAAAATACTATGTCCACAATGCCCATGTTTTGTTATGTACCTTTATAATCCTTCTCTCTCTCAGCTTCCCCAATCCCCAGACAGTCACTGGTCTATCCCTCATCGAAGAAAATTGCATTGCATTTAATTAAACAAACTAGAAAAACTTTGTTCAAGGTTATTAAACAGAAGTAAAGACAGTTTCAATAGACTGGGGGGAGAATTACATCTCAAAGAGGCAAAGAAAGAATTCACAATTTTGAGTTTGCTAGAGTAAGTGCTCCAGGAAACAGGAGGGCAGGGACTACGTCAGGAAGAGACCCATATAAAGTTTAGTCACTGATTAGGGGTGTCTGGGTGGCTCAGTTGGTTAAGTGTTAAGTTGGTTTTGGCTCAGGTTGTGATCTTGTGGGTCCTTGGATCAGGCTCTGTGCTCAGCCGGAGTCTCTTTGGGGATTCTCTCCCTCTGTCGCTCCCCCCACTTGTGTGCAGGCAAATGCGCTCTCTCTCTCAAATCTTAAAAAAAAAAAAAAAAAAAGATTTAGTCACTGATGAATGGTTAAAGAAGATGTGGTGTATATATTTATAAAATGGAACATTAATCAGTCATCAAAAAGAATGAAATCTTGCTGTTCCCAAACATGGATGGAGATAGAGTATATTATGCCAAGCAAAATAAGTTAGAGAAAGACAAATACCATATGATCTCATTCATATGTGGAATTTAAGAAAACAGACGAACATGGGAAGGGGGAAAAGAAAAGGAGAGAGGGAAACAAGCCATAAGTGACTCTTGACGACAGAAAACAAACTGAGGATTGATGGAGGAAGGTGGGTAGGGAATGGACTAGATGGGTGATGGGTATTAAGGAGGAGGGTATTTGTTGTGACAAGCACTGGATGTTGTATGTAAATGATGAATTACTGAATTCTACTCCAGAAACCAATATTGCACTGTATTTAACAAAATTTAAAAAAAAAAGTTTACTCAAGCTGAGGGGACATTAAGGAGTCTTGGGCACACTCTAAATTACTTTGCTTTTTCTAGAATTTCATGTAAAGGTAATCATAAAGGCAGTAGCCTTCTCAGCAGGCTTCTTTCACTCAGCTTAAATACGTTTATGTGCATCCATGCTGCTGCATGTATCAATTGTTTATACCTTTTTATTGCTGAGTATTGTTGTAGTCACACAACGCATTTGTTTCTCCATTTACCTATTGATGAACATTTGGGTCATTTCCAGTTTGCGGATATGAAAAAATACATATAAAGCTAATACAAAAAAATAAAAATAAAGCTGCTATGCACATTTGTGTGCAAGTCTTTACATGAAATATACTTTCACTTGTTCTTGTTAAATACCTAAGAATTGAATGATTAATATATATTTACCATATTTTAAGAAACTGCCAAATTGTTTTTGTTCTACCATCCCACCAGGATTTCCAATTGTTTCAAATCCTCATTACCACTTGTTATAATCAGTGTTTTTAATTTTAGATATTACAATAGGTATATAGGAGTATTTCACTGTGGCTTCAATTCATGTTTCCCAAAAGATTAATGATAAGCATCTTTTTAATTTTTTAATTTTTTTAAAGACCCTATTTATTTTAGAGAGTGTGAGAGAGAGAGAGAGCACAAGCGGGGGAGGAGTAGAAGGAGAGGGAGAAGCAAACTCCCCGCTGAGCAGGGAGTCCCATGAGGGACTTATGCCCAGGCCCCCCAGGATCATGACCTGAGCTGGAAGGCAGAGGCTTAACCGAATGAGCTACCCAGGTGCCCTGATAAGCATCTTATCATGTGCTTATTTTTCATCCATATATCTTCTTTGATAAAATGTCAGTTCAAATCTTTTACCTATATTTTTATTGGGTTATTTGTTTTCTCATTTAAAATTTTGGTATATTTAGTATAGAAATCCTTTATCCAATACAAATATTTTTCCAATTTGTGGCCTGTCTTTTCATTCGGATAATGGTATCTTTTAAAAAGTGGAAGTTTTTAATTTGAAGTTCAATTTATCAATTTTTTACTTTTATGGATTGTGCTTTTGGTATTGTTACTAAGAAATCTTTGCCAAATACAATGTCACAAAGGTTTCCTCTATGCTCTCTATTGAAAGTGTTATAGTTTTAAGTTTACATTTACATCTATGATCTATTTTTAGTTGGTTTTGTATATATGTGAGGTTTGAATCAAAGTTCATTTTTTGCATATAGATACCTAATTTTTCTAGCAACATTTGTTGTAAGACTATATTTTGCCACCGAATGACTTGCATCTTTGTCAAAAATCAATTGACCACATATGTCAGTTGGTGAGAAAATGTAGTATTACATTCTATGATGCATTTGCTGAGGAAAGCAATGGAAAATAAGGGGTTGCTAATTAGCAATTATTTAAAGTAATTACATCAAATGTAATTGATACAAACCCATTGTCTTAGTCAAATGATCATTTGGCCATACCCCTTGGGTTCTCTCTTGAATAGGCTTTCTCATTCCTTTTAATGTAGATAGGCTGAGATTTTTCCAAATCTTTAAGGTCTGTTTTCTTTCTAACAATTCCATCTTTAAGTCATTTTTCTCCTCTCACATTTTACTATAAGATGCTGAAAGAAGCCAAACCACACCTTCAGTACTTTGCTTAGAAATTCCCTCAGCCAAATATCCAATTTCATTGCTCATAAGTTCTACCTTCCACAAAAAAAAAAAAACTAGAACATGAAAACAATTCAGCCAAGTTTTTCACCCCTTTATAACAAGGAGGGCCTTTCTTCCAGTTTCCAATAACATGCTCCTCATTTGCATCTGAGACCTCATCAGAATGGGCTTTACCATCCATATTTCTACCAAAATTCTGTTTAGTATTACTTGGGTATGCCCTAAGAAGATTGAGACTTTATCCACATTGCTCCTCTCTTCTTTCTGGGCCTTTAGCAGAATCGCCCTTAAAAGTTTGTTCACAGCAATGTAGACTTTTTCTAGCATGTACCCTGAAACTCTTCTAGCCTCTATCCATTATGCTGTTCCAAAGCTGCTTACACATTTTTAAGTATTTGTGACAGCAACATCCCCACTTCTCAGGACCAACTTCTGTCTTAGTCTGTTCAGCCCCCTATAACAAAATACCACAGACTGGGCGGCTTATAAACATTTTCAATCCCACAGAATTCAATTTGAAGATGTTCAAAGAGAAATTCTTATTTTATCTTTTGAATAATTTCCAATAACTTTAGACATAATCTTGGACTATTAAAAACAGGAAGTAAATTTTAGTACTTCCATACTATCTTAAGAGGGATAGGCTGTGGGGCAATGCCTTCCATTTACATACTTGCCCTAGGTCTATTATGAAAGAGGTGGACCCGACCACAAGTACTTTGGTAAAACATTGAAAAAGTATTTGTCACATACTCTTGTGGTAAAACTGCAAGTTTCTTTCTCAAAGGGACATAGTCTCTTCTTTAGACAACTGATCCTGGGTCTGAGAATTCAGTTGGATCTGGTAACTGAGTGAAGGATCATAATTTCCCATTATAACAGCTGTTATTAGACTTCTCGTCACCAGCTCAATTTTTCTGGTTATACAAGTCAAATCAACACCCTTGTGGTTTGCTCCTCTGATAAGAAATGGTCTCTTAGCTGTCACAATAGATCCCTGTGGGTCAAGGACTGTGACTCCAGCTGTATTCCTCATTTTGGTAATTATGGACACCATTCCTCTGTTAAATGCTTCTACCTAGCCTCTGTTAGTTCACAATCCTTTGGAATTAATACTAATTTGATGACATTGGTACTGGTTTGATGGTAGTATCTTCTACTGTCAACCCTGGTCAGTTAAGGATAACCACCACTGAACTTCTCAAACATTCCCCTCACCACTATTGCCCTTAAAATCAAGCAGTCTGTAACCCCTTAGTACAACCTAGAGGTCACTGCATTTTAGAGGGCATTCTTCAAAATTTTCTAAGTCTGCCTCAGGTGCCTGAGACTGGCCAAGTACAGCAATTCCATCTGGGTAGAGCACCTTGAGCTCAGATCATAACTTACATGGGCTTCATCTCTGTTTCTCCTATTTTGGACATTCTCCATCTAGCTAGCCTACATGTAAAGTTACCAGATCCCCTGAGGAGCTCTATGATGCACACCTGTGAGACTTGCCTGGAATCCCATGGTCAGGTCCCAATTCCAGGAGGGTGACCTAGTAGGCAAATCACTCCCACTGACAAGCAGTTTTTCTTTCATGAGATCACACAAAGTTGGTTCACCAAGATGGTGTTGATATACTGACTTGGAGTGACTCTACTCAGGAGAAGTTCAGTGTTCTGGGACAGTGATCTTCATCCTTCAGTTTGAGTCACATGTGTGAGCCTATTGCTTCTTTCAAATAACATGTTTTTGAGATTCAGCTATATTTGCATATGAATCAATAATTTATTCTTTTTTATGGATGAATAATATTCCATTGTGTGAATTTAGCACAGCTTGTTTATTATTCATCTATGACATACTTTTCAATGGTTTCCAATTATTGGCTACTATTACTAAAGCTGCTATAAACATGTATAGGCCCTGCACATAAATGTAGATATTGGTTGTCATTGCACTGGGAAAAATCCCTAAGAGTGGAATTGTTAGATTGTATATTAAGTGCATGTTTAATAAAACTGCAAAACTGTTTACCAAAGTAGATGTAAATTTTACATCCCTATCGATAATTTCTAAGAGTTCCAGTGCTCCATATCCTTGACAAGAATTTCTATTATCACTCTTTTCAATTTTAGCACTTTTAGTGTATGTGAAGTAGTACCTCATCGTGGTTTAAGTTTGGCTTGAAATACATAACATTAATAACCTGTATGTTTGTATAATAATTGGTATATTTGACTTCCAATTGAATCCAATTGTTTTATTGGATTTGATGAATAAAGATGTTGAGCATCTTTTCATATGCCTATTGACCATTCATATATCTTCTTTTGTGAAGTATCCAAGTCTTTTTTTTTTTCATTTTTTTATTCAGCTTTCTGTTCTTATTGCATTGCAAGAATAATTTATATATTCTGGCTATACACCCTTTATTAGGTACGTATATTGAGAATATTTTCTCCCATTCTGTGGCTTGTTTTTTCGCTTCCTTAATGGTGTCTTCTGGAACGTAGGCAGTTAAAACTTTGATTAAGCCTAACATCATTTTTTATGGTGAGTACTCTTCTGTGACCTCTCTGATAAATCTTTGCCTATCACAAAGTAGCAAACATTTGCTCTTATATTTTCTCATAGAAATTTCATGATGTTAGCTTGTATATTTAAGTCTATGATAGATTTCAAAGTCATATTTTTGTACTATTGGAGACGAGTGTCAAGGTATATATTTTTATAAGGATATCTAGTTGTTCCAGCATCATTTTTTGAAAAGGCTGTCTCTCCTCCATTGAAAAAGTATTGGTTCCTATGCTAAAAAGAAAAAAAAGTTGACATGGGAAGCCTATTCTGGATTCTCTATACTGTGCCACTGATCTATGTTTACCTTTATGCCAAGACCATTCTAAGTTGAATACTACAGCTTTCTTTTAAGTCCTAAAATAAGATAATGCAAATCTTCCAACTTTGTTCTGCCTCAAAATTGTTTTGGCTACTCTAGGTTCTTTGCATCTTGATATAAATTTTAGAATAAAGTTTTTAAAAGGGTAGGAGGGCTGCTGAGATGTTGATTGACATGTCATTGAATCTACAAATAAATCTAGGGAGAATGGACTTCTTAACAGTATTGAGTCTTCCAATTAATGAACATGGTAAATCTATTTAGGTCTTTTCAAAGTTCTCTTATCAACTATTTGAAGTTTTCAGTGTAGCTGTCTTGCACACCTTCTATTAAGCTTAAGTATTTTATCTTTTTTGATGTATTGTAAAAGAAAATTTTTCAAATGTAAATTGTTAGTACATATAAAAATAATTTGTTTTACATATTGATCCTGTATTCTCTAACTTTGATATCTTCATTTACTATTTCTAAGTGTAGAAATTTTTTAGAAAATGCCTTAGGATTTTTCATATAGAATCAAATGAATTACAAATAAAGATAGTTTTTCTTCTTCCTTTCCAATTTTATGCCTTTTATTTCTTTTAGTTGCTTTATTGTACAATTATTCCAATAGGATAGTAGAAGTGACAGCATTGGACATTTTTGCCTTATTCCTGATCTATGAGAGAGAGACTGCGATCAGTTTTTTACCATTAAATTATTTTAGCTTTGGATTTTGCCTTTATCAGATTGAAGAATTTTCCTTCTATTCCTACTGTGCTAAATGTTTTTTATCTTGAATGTGTGTTGAATTTTACCAAAATATGTTTCTGCATTTGTTGAGATGATTGTGTGATGTTTCATCTTTGTTCAGTTAATGTGGTTAATTGTGTGATTTTTCAAAGATTAAAACAGGCTTGCACTTCTTAGATAAATTGTACTTGTAAGATGTATCCTTTTTTAAACATTAATGGATTCAATCTGCCAACTCTATTGAGGATTTCTTAATCTATGCGTGAGGGATTCTAGTCACTGTCTTACTGTCTTAGTCAATTCAGGCTGCTATAACAAAATACCATGGGATAAGTGCTTGTAAACAACAGAAATTTATTTCTCAAAGTTCTGGAAGTGGGAGGTCTCAGATAAGGTATTATATGAACTTTGGAGGGACACAGCATTCAGTCCATAACTGTCTCAACTTCCTTACGTTATAAATCTTTGTCAGATTTTTGTATCACTGATACACTGATCACATAAAATAACATTCTATTCTCTATTTTCTGAAAAAAAGAGTTTATGTATGATTGGTATTATTTCTTACTTTGTGCATGATAGACTTTACCAATAAAACCATCTTGGTCTTGAGTTTTCTTTGTGGAAGGGTCTTTTTAACATTATTACAAACTCAAGTGTTTCAGAAGTTATATAGCTATTATGATTTTCCATTTTTTTCTTGAGTCACTTTTGGTAAGTTGTGATTTCCAAGAAAATTATCCACTTCATCTAGTTATCAATTATTAACACAATTTTTTCCTAACATTCCTCTATTTTCCTATTAAAATTGGTAAGAAATGTAATGGTATTCCTTCTTTTATTTCCAATACTGGTAATTTTTTTTGTTTTTTAAACTTTTATTTAAATTCCAGTTAGTTAATGAGTTTATTAGTAATAATTAGTAATATTAGTTTCAGGAGTATAATATAGTGATTCAATAATTCCATACCTTACCCACTGCTCATAACAAAAAGTGTACTCCGTAATCCCTATTACCTGTTTAACCCACTCCCCCCACCACCTCCCCTCCTGTAACCATCAATTTGTTCTCTATAGTGAAGACTCTGTTGCTTGGTTTGCCTCTCCCTTTCTTGTTCCCTTTGCTTATTTGTTTTGGTTCTAAAATTCCATGTATGAGTAAATCATATGGCATTTATCTTTCTCTGACTTATTTTGCTTAGCCTAATACTCTCTAGCTCCATCCATATTATTACAAATGGCAAGATTTTATTCTTTTCTGTGGCTGAGTAATAGTCCATTGTGTGTGTGTATATCACCTTTTCTTTATCCATTCATCAGTCACTGGACACTTGGGCTGCTTCCATATTTTGGGTATTTTAGATAATGCTGCTATAAACATCAGGGTGCATGTATCCCTTTGGATTAGTATTTTTGTATTTTGTATTTTTATATAAATACATAGTAGTGCAATTGCTGGATCATAGGGTAGTTCTATTTTTAGCTTTTTGAGGAAACTCCATACTGCTTACCATTGGCTGCACCAGTTTGCATTCCCACCAACAGTGCAAGAGTGTTCCCCTTTCTCTACATCCTCACCAAGCACCTTGTTTCTTGTGCTGTTGATTTTAACATTCTGACAGGTGTGAGGGTGATATCTCGTTGTAGTTTTATTTTTCATTTCCCTGATGATAAGTGATGTTGAGCATCTTTTCAAGTGTCTGTTGGCCATCTGTATGTCGTCTTTGGAGAAATGTCTGTTCATGGCCCATTTTCTAATTGGATTATTTGTTTTGGGGTGTTGAGTTTTATAAGTTCTTTATTGATTTTAGATACTAACCCTTTATCAGATATGTCATTTGCAAATACCTTCTCCCATTCCATAGGTTGCCTTTTAGTTTTGTTGATAGTTTCCTTGGTTGTGAAGAAGCTTTTTATATTTCTATTTACTAATAATGAAGAAGTAGAAGGAGAAAATAAGAAAACAATCCCATTTACAATTGAACCAAAAACAATAAGATACCTAGGAATAAACCTAACCAAAGAGGTGAAAGACCTATACTCTGAAAACTATAAAACACTGATGAAAGAAACTGAAAAGAACACAAAGAAATGGAAAGACATTCCATGCACATGGATTGGAAGAACAAATACTGTTAAAAATGTCCATATTACCCAAAGCAATCCACACATTTAACGCAATCCCTATCGAAATACCACCAGCATTTTTTACAGAGCTAGAACAAACAATCTAAACTTTGTATGGCACCACAAAAGACCCTGAATAGCCAAAGCGACCTGGTGGGGGTGGGAGAGAGCAAAGCTGGAGACATCACAATTCCAGGCTTCAAGTTATATTACAAAGCTGTAGTAATCAAAACAGTATGGTATTGGCATAAAAATGGACACATAGATCAATAGAAAACAACGGAAAGCCCTGAAATGACCCCACAGCTTACGTGGTCAATCTTCCACAAAGCAGGAAACAATATCCCGTGGGAAAAAGTCTCTTCAACAAATGGTGCTGGCTGAACAGCAACATCCAAAGAATGAAATTGGACCACATTTTACACCATACACAAGAAAAAATTCGGAATGGATGAAAGACCTGTGAGACTTGAAACTATAAAAATCCTAGAAGAGAACACAGGCAGTAACTTCTTTGACATCAGCCATAGCAACTTCTTTCTAGATATGTCTCCTGAGGCAAGGGAAACAAAAGCAAAAAAAACTATTAGGAATATTAGTAATTTATATTTAGGTCTCTATTTCTTGATTTGTTCTGTTGGGGCTTGTCAATTTTATTTATCTTTCAAAGAACAAATTTTGAGCTTTGTTGAATTTCCCATTTTTAAATCATGGATTTATGTATTGACTCCATTATTTTTTCCTTCTTTTGAGTTTAATTTACTCTTTCTGTAGCTCTTAGAAACTTACATCAAAAATTTAAGCCTCCCTTCTCTTTTATTACAGCCATTTAAAGCTACAGATTTCCCTCTAAGTACTGCCTTTTCTGTATCCCACAAATTTTGATATGTTACACTTTTATTATCATTCAAGTCAAGATATTTTCTTAGCCTCTTATAATTTCATCTTTGAGCCATGGAATATTTATACATGTGTTACTTAATTTCCAAATGTTTGGACAATTTCTAAATATTTTAGTTATTGATTTCTGATTTAGCTCTGTTATGGTCATAGAATATACTCTGTAATATACCAGTCTTTGAAAATGCATTGAGATTTCTTTTATGACCTAGTCTATGTCTACTTTGGTACATTCCATATGCACTTGAAAACGATGTTCATTCCAGTTATTGGGCACAATGTTTTATAAATGTCAATTGGCTCAAGTTGATTGATAGTGTGCTCAGACCTGTACTCAAACTAATTTTTGTCTACTTCTATGAATCCTGAGAAAGTGGTGTTAAACTCTCCAATAATTTTTTCCATTTGTTCTATAGTTTTTGCTTCATGAATTTTGAAGCTTTGTTATTAGATACATATATATTTATGATTATGTCTTCCTAATGAATTGGCCCTTTTGTGATTTATAAGTGTACCTCCCTATCTCTTGGGAGATGTTTTGTCTCTTGAAAATGCTTTGTCTTAAAATCTACTTTTTCTGAGATTAATATAAACACATCAGCTATTACATGCCATTTACCTGGCATATCACTTTCAGTCCTTTTTTAATGTATGTTACTGAAGTTAACATACAATATCATATTACTTTCAGGTGTACAACATAGTGACTTGACAAAGTCTATACATTACTGAATGCTTACCACAGTAAGTGTAGTCACCATACAACATTATTACAATGTTATTGACTTTATTTCCTATGCTGTACTTTTCATCTCCATCACTTATTAATTTTATAACTGGAGGTTTGTACCTCTTAATCACCTTCACCTATTTTGTCCATCCCCCAACCCTCCTGCTCTCCAGCAACCACCAGTTTGTTCTCTGTATTTATGTGTCTACATGAGTTTTTGGTTGTTTTGTTTCTTAAATTCCACATGAGTGAAATTATATGGTATTTGTCTTTCTCTGACTTATTTCACTTAGCATAATACCCTCTCGGTCCATCCATATTGCCTCAAGTGGCAAGATTTTATCTTATTTATGGCTAAGTAATATTCCATTCTGTATATACGCACTGTATCTTCTTTATCCTTTCCTCTATCAGTGGACACTTGGATTGCTTCTGTATCTTGGCTATTGTAGATAATGCTGTAGTAAACATAGGGGTATCTTTTCAAATTAGTGTTTTCATTTTCTTTGAATAACTACTCAGCAATGGAATTACTAAATCATATGGTATTTCTATTTTTAATTTTTTGAGGACACTCCATACTGTTTTTCATAGTGGCTGCACCAATTTACATTTCCACCAACAGTACACAAGAATTCCCTTTTCTCAACATCTTTACCAGTACTTGTTATTTCTTATCATTTTGATGTTAGCCATTCTGACTTGTGTGAGGTATTATCTTATAGTGATTTTGATTTGCATTTCCCTGATTAGTGATGTTGAGCATCTTTTTATGTGCCTGCTGGCCATCTGTATGTCTTTTTTGGGAAAAAAGTGTCTGTTCAGGTCCTCTGCCCCTTTTTTAATAAGATTGGTTTTTTGGTTTTGAGTTATATTATAAGTTCTTTATATATTTTGGATATTAACCCCTTATCAGATATACTATTTGCAAATATCTTCTCCCATTCAGTAGGTTGACTTTTTGTTTTGTTGATGGTTTCATTGTTAGGCACTTTCCATCCTTTTACGTCCAATTTACATGTATTTTTAAATTTAAAATGCATCTTTAATAGATGCATATATTTGTGTCCTGCATTCTTATCTAAGATCTGACCTTCAATTGGAGCATTTTACATTTAATGTAATTTACATTATTTACATTTAATATAATTATTGCAATAGTGTATTTATATCTACCACCAGTTGTTTTCCTCGTCTATTTTTTCATTCTGTTGCTCTCTTCATTGGTATTTTACTTCTATCCATTCTGTCGGTTTCTTAGCTTTTTATAAAATTAATTTTTAGTATTCATCCAGTGACAACAATGCATTCTTATCAGAATCTATCTGGGGTCAAAATTGTACTACTTCGCACTAGACATTGGTTACTTTGCCCTTGGCACATCCCTCTTCACACTTCATAAACCACGAATCTAACAGCCTTTCAATAATACCATTTCATTTATCCATCACCCCCTACTTTTGTGCTTCTTTTTGTGATATATTTATTTCTACATATAAAGTCCACCATACAGTGCTACTAGTTTTGTTTTAAACAATCAGATCCTTTTAAGGAAATTATGAGGTAATAAAAGTAATCTTTTATACCACCCACTTATTTGCCATTCCTAGCACTCTTTAGTTTTTACTTTCTGTAGATTTGGTTTTCCATCAGATCTCATCCCTCCATCTCATCCCTCCATCCCAGTCTGAAAAATGCCTTTAATATTTTTGGTTTTGCAGGTCTACTGGATCCAATTTGTTATCGTGTTTGCATTATCAGGACAATGTCTTTATTTCACTCAATTTGTAAGGGATATTTTCTCCAGATATAGAATTCTGAGGATTTTTTTCCCCAGCATTTTAGAGACATTTCTATTGTCTTCTGACATCCACTGTTTCTGATGAGGACTCAGCAAACATTCTTATTTTTCACTTTAGAGTTATGTGACCTTTTTGTCTTCTGGCTATTTTCAAAAATGCTTAAGTACAGCATTCTTGGTATTTATCTTTCATTGAATTCAGTGATTTTCTTGGATTTGCAAATCAACATTTTTTATCAAATTTGGAGAAATTTGGCATTATTAATTGTATGGTTCTGCCCCAGTCTTTCTTTCTTTCTAGCACACCTATAATACATATTTTAAACAAGTTGATATTATTCATGTGTCCCTGAGGTTCTGCTCCTCCATCTTTCCTTTACCATCTCCCATCTGCTGTGAAGCCTATCCAATGAATTTTTCACTTCAGTTACAGTACTTTCCTATTTGATTCTTTTTTATGGTTTTCATTTCTCAAATGCCTAATCTGTTGGCTCAATCAGACTACATTTTAATTCTATAAATATATGTCGTTTAACTATTTTAAAGTCTTTGCTAAATACAACATTTGAGTCACATTACATTCTGCTTCTGTTTACTATTACCTTTTTATTGACTACGGATCCTATTTTCCTGTTATCTTTCAGTGTCTGGTAATTTTTTAATTGTGTACTGGACATTGATAGTGATACATTATAATGATTCTGGATTCTGTTATCTTCTATTGGTTCTTGTTCTGAAAGGCAGTTCAATTACTGGCTAAGACCTTTAAATTGTGTAGGTTTGATTTTATGCTTTGATATGGAGGATATGTGGAAACCCAAGACATTTCCCAAGCACTCCACCTTGGCAGAATCCAACCTTCAATGTCCATCTCCCCAGCAGATTTTGTCAGAGTTTGGTTTTAGGCTTTGTTAGGGTGAATATAGAGCAGAGGTGTTCAGCTGGAGATGATTTTCTCTCCAAGTGACATTTGGTAATATCTGAAGATGTTCTGGGTTGTCAAAACAGAGAATAAATGGGGAGCTACTGGCATTTAATTTAATTTTAATGAAAGTCACTTTCATCACTATTTGATGTCTAATATCTCTGCTAAGTTCCTTTCTGGGTGAGCGTAACATAATCATGCTCTGAGGATACTATTTCTGACAAGAGGATTTGTAACATCACATTGCAAGGAAATGAGAATTTGTGGCCATTTTTACAACACAGCCACCTCTGCTTTTAATGCTAAAAATTTTTAGTTCATATCAGTTTTTCAGTGTAAATCTTTACTTTTTTATTCATTGAGCATAAGTGTGGAATTGCTAAAAGTACATCGTATTTTCATTATGATGTGTATTTGATATTTGTAAGTGACTTTGTTCAATATCAGATTCTTAAATTCAAAAGACAGCTCAATCTGATGATACAAAAAGGTATATACATACCAGCCATATGCCTGAAAAATTACCTGATCAGGAATTAACTTATGTATATGGATGTGAATAATTCTGTTAGCATGGAAACCTGACCCTTTGCTTTACATTTCATTAACATCTTTATATTTTCATCCATACTATTGGTTTCTCTTAATAAGGGAATTTAAAGACAGCATCTTATAATCCGAGAGCCAATGTATAAATAATGAATTTAGTGAAAGGCTGAAGACAAAAACATCTAACTTTCCCAAAGGAGCTTTATAATGAGATTACACCATCTGCTGGAATCAGAATATATCAGGACCCATTATAAGTATGTTTTGTCTCAAGCTCCACTTAGTCTTGTTGTTTTATACCTCTGAGCCTGCTCAATCCATGAAGTGAGTTCTCTTTCTCTCTCCCTCTTTCCATTTTCACAATGTAGTACATAATTAAAACTCTTATCCTCACTCTAGAAATTATACTTCATTACTTGGTTTGGAAACTTCTGCCTAGGAAAACGTAAGTGTTGTGGTATATTAGAAAATCAAGACATTCTGATATGAATACATAAAGAATAACAATATAAATGAGCCAAATATTTGGCATAAACAATATGAAATGAAATCTGTTTTCTTTAGAAAGATTATAAAATTAATACTTGTAGACTTCATATTGATTATCCAGTTACTTTTATTGATCTTACAGGCAGAATAGTATCTTGATCTATTACATTCAACAACACCAAAATATCTACAACTCTGGCATCAATATCAATAATTACTTAAAATCAAGCAAACATTTACAACTATCTGCAATTAAGGGAAATCGATTCAAAAGGCATGTAATTGCAACAACAATAAAATAGTATTTATGTATTAAGACATATATAGCCAACCTAAATTTAGTACCTCAGGCATTTTTATAATTTTGATATTTATACAAATTTTGGAACTGAGGAGCACACTGGCCTGTCACCAATGATCATGAAAAAAAATAGACAAAAATGCTTATTTTGCTAACAGTATATGTTTAGCTCTTTAGCCTGACATTGTGTGATACTGTTATCCCTTCCAAAGCATTAGAAATCAATACTACATGTGCCTCAAGCATTTTTACAGATGAAGGATCTGATCAAGATGCCCTCATTTCGTCATTAATGTTTATCTTCACTTGAGCCATTTTAGAAGGCTTGCCGAACCTAATGCCCAATCTCAGACTACTGTGTGAACAGCGACATCTAGTGGGCATTATGACCCTAAACATCTTATAAGTCTAAATGCCACAGAGGGGAGGGGGTGGGGGAATGAGATAGGCTGGCGACCGGTAGTAAGGAGGGCACGTATTGCATGGTGCACTGGGTGTTATACACAACTAATGAATCCTCGAACTTTACATCAAAAACCAGGGATGTACTGTATGATGACTAATATAATTTAAAAAATATTAAAAATAAAAAATAAATGCAAGGGTATCTATCCATGAAACAAGTGAAATTACTACGATGCATCTTTAATATTGACACAAGCGTATTTCCAATGAAACTGTATCATAAAATTATACTTCCCAGTAGACTTTCTCTGACTCGGTAATAAAATAAATTTAAGCAAAGCCAGCACCGGGCTTCTAATCTTTATTCTTAATCAACAACCTTTACATAGGTAAATACCCTTTGTAGATTTTTATAAAAATCCCATTTTGTTCTCTTCATGTGGAATTCTTGCTTCTAACAGGGTGCTATAAAGATCTCTGAACCACAATGAACTACTAAACAATCAGTTTTGTGGCTCCTTTAGGAACATGAATTGGAATGTCCCAGCAACAAACAAATCCAGGCAGTCTCTAGGACAACGCACTGAGGGGCAATATTAAGACATTAGAAAAGCTGCCAGTCTGTTAATTATTGTTGTATTGAGTATACACTGAGATGTTATTAATTTTTGTAAACAAGGAACATCCATTTCAAGATTTTCTAAAACAACTGATTTATGAAATGGAATTATAGACTCATTTTACCATCAAAAAGTCATTTCCTAAGTATGACTGTTTCCTGTTAATGAAAAAGTCAGTACATTCTTTGGCTGTTTTGCATAGCCAATCTGAGGCAATTCAAACAAGCTTTTGTTGTTTGCTGGAACCTTAGCTCATCATTCTCTATATATACTTCCAGCCAGAGACTTAAACTATCCCCCAAATCCCTTCAGGCCAGCTCCAGGGAAACTGTATCTTCCTGTCACCATGAAAATTTTTTCCTGAGTACATGATGCAGTTCCGTGGTTGTTCATGAGACACACTGGGATTGTCCCTTCCAGATGGACTGAGGTACCCCCTGAAATGCCTAGACATACATAAATGAATACAAGTGGACATCACTATCAACTTATTTCATTTACCCTAAATTAATTTCCATGGGCTAAGACTGGACCTTTCTTTCTCTCTTTAACATTTTAAGGCCTTGCTCATGACAATAAACAGATGCAAGGTCTAGGCAACAGGTTTTTTTTTTAAACACACCAGCCTCTTCAAATACAGAATGGGCATATTTAATACTTCCAGATCATTAAAATGCCCACTACCCAGTCACATGCCATGTTAGTGATTAGCTGGGACATTCACCTGACTTCCATTTGTGTGCTAAAAAGAGCTATAGAAGTCAAGAGCCCCAGTGACTGGACACAACAGTCCAAAGGAGTGATATCTCACAGGCACCATCCAATTGGGGAACTGTGAGGAAAAGAAAGGAACCATTTTATAGCATTTAAGATTTTCACGTAAAAATGCTAGGCAGACATGTTCCAGTGGGCATTTCACACCCACATATATTAGTGGCTAATCTTATTAAAACAATGAGTGTGATTCATACGCATCTAAAATTAATACTAAGGTCAGATGAGGTGCTGTAAGTGTAAAGTCCAGAGTTTTCTCCAGCCGACTCCCACCAGTAACTCCCTAGTCCCCTTCCCAAGGTCTTGAGTATAGGAAGATATGCAGGAAGTGGCCACAAGTAGTCTAATGTTTACTAAGGGGACAGGAGGCCATGAGTGGCATTGGAGGCACCTGGAGGTTGCCTTCTACTGCTCTTCACTACATAGACTTCATTTTCCCTCTTTTCCGCCTCCCTGTTCCCTTTGTCTCTCTTATTTCTGCCTGAGTCTAACAATGATCATGTGAAGCACTGTTGTGCCCTGCTGCTGTCTGAACCCAGGTTGTGAAACAAGGATGATTTCTGAATTCCAGTGGAAAATGTTGCTAACTGCTCAACACTCAGCACATCCAAATTGTCTCAGATGCAGAGCTATGGCAATCACAGATTATTACTGTCTGCTCATAGTAAGAGCCTCCTCCCAAAAAAATAATTCAGAACTTGAACTGGCATTCTGAGTTAAAGGTCTAATTCTCTGTCAGCATTTACATATCTTGACCTTGCACATGTTTTAAGGATGGATTAGTTCAGGTTTGCAAATAAGTAATCTCAAAGTTACCAGCCCACAAAAACATTTTCATTACCTCCTCTCCCCACAAAACTACCCAAAGAGTAAAGTAAATTATACTTTTTACTAATTGCCCAGGGTCATTTTTCACTGGGCCTGGAAGAGTATACAAAGGGTCTAGCTGAATGGCTGGATGAGTTGCCACCACCAGATCCCTACAAGCCTAGAAATAATTTGGTCTGGGTCTAAGTGCTAAAATCATGCTGCCAAGTCTCTTTCTGAAAAGCATAAAAGCAAAATATCCCATTCCTGCAAGCAAACCAACCACAAGGGTAGTGCCAAGAACTTTTGGGGCCCTTTTCTTGGCCACCCGGAACGCTGTTGGCAGCACTGCAGAGATTAATATATTGTTGACGTGTCCTAAAACCTTGTTAAATGTTTTTCTCTTCAAGACACGTTCGTAATAGGTTTCCAAGTTTGGTCGCTTTCCATTCCCCCAGTTTCTCCGTGCAAACCCCAGGAACTTCAGTCGATGCAATGTGACAGCAAGAGAGACGTCTGCCAGGGTGAAGGATTCTCCGCAGAGCCAAGGCTGGCGGCCCTCTTCTAATCAGAGAGAGGGACACAGAGAATTAGGGACAAGAGCTATACAGATAGACTCTAGCTG
The DNA here is from genome assembly GCF_017311325.1 of Ursus maritimus. NCBI lineage: Eukaryota > Metazoa > Chordata > Mammalia > Carnivora > Ursidae > Ursus > Ursus maritimus. Next base: position 23,982,785 of record NW_024427107.1, on the reverse strand, counting down.
GCATCTTTTGTCTTGGTCTTGAGGGAAAGTGTGAGTACAGCAAAGGATGAAGGCCATGGTACATTTTCTTGACAATCACACTCAGTGAGTAATTTTATCCTAAGGCAAAGTCCATGCCAATGTATCCCAAGCTAAGGGAGATTTGATTGGTATCTGTCAGCCACCTACATCCCTGGGTGAAACTGGAGCCACCTGAGCTCAAAGCCGGTCTTTGATATTAAAAAGGATTCTGAGGAGAATTCAAACAACAAGCCAGAGGAGTCAACAGATTTTTCCTCCTGGCTTAGGAAAACAGCAGGTGAGCTTTAGGAAAATCTGTAAAATTGGGCCTGAAATGTCACTCAGTGATTGCTGCTACTAGTTACTTATGTAAAGCAGAAGAAAGTTCCTATTGTGAAGCTAGTTTCATGTAACATGGTCTTCGACTTTGTTGCTAATTAGAATAGCACAAATGGTCCACGTGCATGCACTTGGGCAATGGCTGGATCATGCAGTTAGGTTCACAGGTACAATACAGGGATGCTCACCAGCCAGCCTGCAGATACACACAGGCCAGCCCCCATTTTATACTTCGGATTGGAAGTATTCTCCCTGCCTAGGGAAAAAACTAGAGGGAGCTTTCAAGCAATTACTCAGGTTATTCAACCAAATGAACTACTGTAATTACAAATGTGTCAAATGGGCTAAGTAGGAATCTCTCAATCCTCCACCAGTCACATTTCACATAGATACAGACTGGGTTACCATTAGACACCTGCATTTTGCTAAGTTCAGTATTATTATTGCCATGATAATTTAAACTGCCTGTGAATAAAAATAAAAAACAGACTACAGGATGTTTTTGATAAAAATCTAAGAATATTCCCATAAATATGCCTGGTATCCAGCAAAAGAGAAAAAAAAAACACACAAATGAGAACCTACCTGGGGTTTCTTCATTTCTTCTTTGCAACTCAGTTTCAACCTGATCCAAGACTTTCTCCAATTCATCAAGAATTTTCTTCAAATATTTGACATTGTCATGGTCAAGCAGCTTTGACTAATTAGCAAAAATAACTAAATAGGTTATTTATGCCTGCAAAAAACAATCAATACAGAGCAAAATAGATATAAACTATTCCAGAGTTGGAGCCTGTTTACCCAGGGCAATGAGGAGATACAGAATAATGTTAAAGCCAAAGCAAACCTGAGGGAAAATGCTCTGGCTGTGAGAATACTCCATGCGCCAGACCCACTGGTCTGCCAGCAACTCCTGTGGGACCAGATGACCAGAGATGCCCAAGAATACGGGGGGCACAAAGAGGCTCCTCTCAACCCTCAATGAATGAATGGAACTTCAGCAACTTTCGAGGAATGAATAACTGAAGGGTCAGGCCTGACGGAGAAATCTGAACGCAGTGAGTTAAAGACCAAGTAGAAAGGAAGGAGTGCTGGGTGTGCAGGCCTTTCTTTTGAGCAGCTCATTTAGCTAAGATAAGATAAAGGAAAATGGGAAGTTGAGGAGGGTGGGGACTGTTGATGTTTGCTACATTTTTAATCTGGGGGAAGCTTGCATGTGTTCTTGAGCCCTGAGGAAAGAATCACCAGAAAGAGAAAGGTTGACTGTTCACAGATAAGCAAAGTCCTGCTCCTTAGGAGGCAGGCAAGTCAAAATGGATTAACTCAAAATGGATTAAAGACATAAACAGAAGACCTAAAACCATAAAGCTCCTGGAAGAAAACAGAAGTGGTAAGCTTCATGATGTAGGTCTTGGCAGTAATTTTTAGAATCTGACACCAAAAACAAAAGCAACAAAAGCAAAAGTAAACAAGTGGAACTACATCGAACTAAAAAGTTTCTGCACAACAGAGAAAACCAAAAACAAAATGAAAAGGCAACCTATTAAATAGGAGAAAATACTTGCAAATTATGTATCTGATAAAGAGGCTAACATCCAAAATATATAAAGGACTCTTACAACACAATAGCAAAAAAAAAAAATCTGATTTTAAAATGTGCAGAGGATCTGAATTGACGTTCTTCCAAAGAAGACAAACAGATGGCCAACAGGTACCTAAAAGGATGCTCAACATCACTCATCATCAGGGAAATGCAAATCAAAACCACAGTGAGACATCTCCTCACAGCTGTTAGAATGGCTGTTATCCAAAAGTCAAGAAATATGTGTTGGCAAAGATGTGGAGAAAAGGGAACAATCATGCACTCCTGATGGGAATGTAAACTGGTGCAGCCCCTATGGAAAACAATACAGAGGTTCCTCAAAAAATTACAAATAGAACCACCATGTGATCCAGCAATTCCACTTCTGGGTATTTATCCAAAGAAAATGAAAACACTAACTCGAAAAGGCATATGCACTCCCATGTTCATTGCAGCTTCATTTACAATATCCAGGAAACAACCTAAGTGTCCATCAATGGATGGATGAATAGATGTGGTATATATACACAATGGAATATTATTCAACCATAAACAATTATGAAATTTTACCACTTGCAACAACAAAAATAGATCTTGAGGGAATTATGCTAAGTGAAATAGGTCAGACAAAGACATATAGTGTAGGATCTCTCTTATATGTGGAATCTAAAAACAACAACAACAACAAAACAAAAACCAAGCTCATAGAGAACAGATTGGTGGTTGCCAGAGGTGGGGGTTGGAAGTAGAAGAAATGGGTGAAAGATAAGAAGAAAAAAATGAGAGAAGGGAGGGGAGTGTAATAGAAGAACAAACTTGCCAATTGCCCTATTGGTATTAAAGTCCTAACAGTCTAGCTAGGCCTTAAAGTGGCAGAATACCCGAAATGACAGATTCCTAGTATATATTATGAATTTGCTTTTTCATTTTATAACTTTCCTTGACAGTCACCCTGAGCCATATCTGCCTTTTAAGCAACTGTCATTAGGTTTGAATATCAAATCTAATAAAGAAAATTTCTTTCTAAAAGCAGAGAGTAAGCCAAGGGTAACGTGCACTGGTGATTTGCAAATAGTTGAGAAGATGTTCTAGAAATAGACTTTACAAAAAGTAGAACATTAAAATTTAATACAAACAGTGGATGTCAATTGAGGACAGCCTGGTTTACTTACTTTAAGTCGCTTCTGTTTTGCGATGTACGCCTCTTGTAAATCTGGGTTTTCTTCAGCAAGTTTTTTCAGTTCAGATTCTGTGTTACCAATTTGGCCTGATAATAGAATCATTTTTGAAATAGGAAATTATTTCCTCCCTTCTATACAAGAAAAAAGGAGAAGCTAGGACACTCCATGGTAAGAGTATGAGCTCTGGGGTTCATGCCCTGACTCTGCCTTACACTTACCCTCTCTGTGCCTCAGTTCCCTCAAATTCAAAATGGAACTATCACAGTATCTGCCGCATAGGCTAAGGATTAAATGTAAGGCACGGAGGAAAGCACTTAGAGCAAGGCCCAGCACATCAAAAGTGTTCAGTGCACAGTGGTTGTTCTACCTTCCGATACCTTTCAAGTTTTTGTTAATGGACTTCTATATGAAGAGAAGGAAAAAAGCTTTATTTTAAAAGAATATTAACTTCAGGTGATAGAATTATATTCAGACCACCTGTTTCAAATCATATTAGTACTTATGCAGAGAAGGAGGAGGAACAAGAAGGTAAAGCGGGAAGATGAGAAGGAGAGGGGGGATGGAAGAGGAGAGAAGAAGTATCAAAGGGAAAGAAAAATAACATAAGAGAATTATAAAGGTGAGATATGATATAATGGAAAGAGTATAGTTTCTAGAACTAGAAGATCTAGGTTTGAGTGTTCCTAGTCAAACACCCCCAGAGTCTGACCACGGCCACCTTCCCTTACTTTCCTATCCCAATCACCTGTGCCATAGAAGACACTTTCTCCTCCACATCCCCATGCTCTGACCGTACTCTGTCCTCAGAAAAGGAGAGAGCTGGATATCACAACTCAATCTTAATTTATTAAGACAGTAGTAACCATCTACAGTAATGGTTAGACAGCCTGTCATCCAGCTCCCTCACATAATGAAACAAAAATTAAGGACCAGAAATGTTAACTCAGTTGCCCATAATCTCTAGCAGATTCCAGATTTCATGAGTCTTAGTCTATCTTCTATGAGAACATGTTATGTTCTTTACTTTTCCATAGGCTACTCTTCTGAGTTTTACCCAAGCTTGACCCTGAAGGCCAAGAGCTGGAAAATCAGCTCCTATAGACAATAAATGTCCAGCTGAACAGCTGAAGCACAGATTAATCTGACTGGTGCATGGATCGATCTGTAACATGAACACCCATGAAGCAAACTCAACAACCTTGTCCCAAGTCTTCAAAAATGAATTAAAAGAACTTTAAGACAAAATTCCAAGTCTTTAAGACTGTTACATACTGCGAATCCGTGTGGTTGCATAAGCTGGGATCATGGAGTCCACAGTTAGCTCAGGATGTAAAATGCAGCCATGGGTATAGGCATCCATTGGCAACGAGTCCAGCAGTTCTCGATAATGTTGTACCCGTGGGTAATACATGCTTCCTTTATCAGGCATTAACCTGGGTGTTTTTTCTAAAAACATATACACAAACATTAAAGAAACAGTTACAAATGAGAGGTTACATCCAAAAGCAAAATCAAAAATTCAAACTCCCTTATCAGCATTTTCAATATTACATCAAGGCATTTAAAAGATGATATCTCCCCAGCCCAAATATTCAAAATTTGAAATGGACTGATGTACCAGACTAGATCCCAAACAATGATCACAATGAAACTCTCTCACTTCTCTACCTTATAAATTGCTACTCAACCCACAAGGCCCAGTTATTTATGCCAACTGCTCTTTGGAACATTCCCTAACCTCCTACAACTACCAATATCTGATTGGGTCAGGTGTGCCTTCCTCTGTACGTGCAAAATACCTTTGTACATATACCATCATAGCCTTATCACCTTAATTGGTTGTTTGTTATCTTTTTGCCCAATAAGCTTCTTCAGGGCAGGGAGCCTGTGATTCACTGTCTCTCATAACGTCTCACACATTTTAGGCCATTGATAAAGGTTGGTTAGGTGAATGAAAGCTCATTATGAAAAGATAATCAGAGGCCNNNNTTTCCTAGGCTCCAATTAATACCAAGAGTGACACTTTTGATGCCATGTGAATGTGCACGGATAGTCTTCACAGAATTCACTATGAATTTCTAATATTTTATGTCTAGAAAGTGGGTTCTACATAAATCCTCAATTTGCTGATTAAACCCTAGACTCTAGACTACTTGAGGGCAGGGATCATGCACTGTTCTCTGTTGAGTTCCCAGTGCCTAATATAATATTTGGCTCATAGGTGTTCGGTAAATTTCAATTAATGAATATATTCCCAAATTTCTAGTTGCCATAGATTACTTGAGTTGGAGAAGCTCTGTAGCAGTTAACAAGAACACTGAGGTATAGAGGCTGAGGTATTCCCCAAGATCCCACAGCTAATTAAAGGCAGAACGAGAACTAAAGTCATTGATTCCTAATGCAGTGCCCTGCTTTATAACATCATTGTAACATCTTCAAAGGGTTTACATTACAGAGACTATCCACGAAGAATAAAGATGAACCACGTGATCCAAAGATCAGGGCTATGTCCCTTCAGAAACACTTCCTACTTCTGACTCTCAAACTGCCCCCCAAAAATGCCAATGACCTGATTCCAACAAGTGAAAAGAACAGCCTCAATTTTATTCCTTTATTTCTTAGTTTGGGTTATTTAATTTAGAATCTTTTTGAGCATCCCACACTCATTCGTAAGTGTTGACAATTCAGAATTGGTTGCAAAGCACTTCAGACAAGATCTCATAACGCCATAATCCAAGTGGAACAAGCTTTCTAAAGCCAACAGACTATTTCTGACTCTCTAAGAAAAAATAAGATGAATTACTCCTCAAACCAGTGGGCAAATATCTAATTCCCTGCTGGGGAGTCCAATTCTGAAGTCTGCATTGGAACAGCCAAGAATGAAGTGTTAGCCACATACTGCTTGTCAACAGTGGATTTACCCAACTACAGCACACTTCCTTGCTGACATTTCAGGATCTCAGTAGATCAGTAGGATCCCAACCAATGCCTGGTAGGCATTTCCATGAGGACAACAGGCTGGAGTCCTTCTAAGGTCCTTGAACTACTGAAGAGGTCTTAACCTTTTGTGTGACACCGACCTCTTCTCAAAATAATGTTCCTAAACACGCAAGACGTAGGATTGCAAAGGAAATTGATTATGTTGAAATATATTTATCAAATTAATTTTAAATTATAAAATATTAATATGGTGCCTTTTATTAATACATTAACAAGATCTAGCAGCAGGTCTAATAACTACCATAATTTCAAAGTAGCTATAAGCATAAATTGTTTTTAAGATAACTGCAATAACCTCATATGCTATGAACATGTATCTGTGATTTCTATTGGTAACATTTCAAATCTCCTGAATTCTATTCATAGACCACTAAGGGCAACAGTTGTCAAAGTGTGGTCTAAGAATCCCTGGGCTTTCCCTAGATACTCTCAGGGAGTCCACAGAGTCAAAGCTACTTTCATAGTAATACTACAATGTTAATTGCTTTTTCACTTGTTCTCCCTCAAGAATACAGCAGAGTTTTTCAGAGGCTACAGGACATGTGATGGTTCTATCACTCTGACAGTTAATGATATGTGACCTTGTGTATTCCTGTGTTTTAAATTTTTCTGTTTTAATTTCTAATTTGGCAAATATTGATAGATATACCCCACAAAAGCTCTCTAATATTCTCAATAATGTTTATGATAAAGGGACCCAGAAACCAAAAAGTTTAAGAACCACTGCTCGGGGGGTACAAAAGCATCAAGTTAATAACCAAAAATGGTACAGCATTTTAAACTGTTTCCAAGTCGTTAAATTTATGGCCGCTGGCTCAGGCTACTTTCTGGTGCCAGGCCTAGGGCTCGTCTTCAGAAGAGGATACCACTTCCTTCTGGGAAAGTGAATAAGAGCAGGAAAAACACTGTCTGGTAATTGCTTTCTGGGGAAGTTCCATCTGGCTAAGCCCAAATTCTTCAAAGGAAGATAAATGTTTAAATCCACGAAAATAATTTTCTTCTACTCAGGACACTATTACTATGTAACTATCTCCTACAACACTTTGTCAGACAGAGCATAAGATACCCACTGAACCAAAATTCTCATCCAGCCTCACTGTCTCTCTTCCAGCACCTCCATGGCACACCTGCAATGTGCTGTCATTGTCCTCCTCGACACCAGAGTACAATAGTGTCCACTGCCTCTGGAAACAAGAGTTTTTCAAAAGGCAATTGGGAATTTCCTTTGAATTTTATACAGACCTTCCATCTCACTCTCATTCTGTTTTATTTCCCAATCCTTCTATAAAGCATTTTTGTTATAAAACAAAGAAAAAGAAGAAAGGAAGGGAGGGAGGGAGAGAGAAAAGGGGGCGCCTGTTTGGCTCAGTCGGTAGAGTGTGCAACTCTTGATCTCGGGGTCATGGGTTCGAGCCCCATATTTGATATAGAGATCACTTAAAAAAAAAAAAGCTATTCTTGGTATTCTACCTCAGTCAGGAGTGAAAAAGCAATAGAAGGCTTACAGGGGGAGGGCACGGAATGAGAGGACTTTTAAGAAGCAGGCATTGAAAAGAGTTTCCAGCATTAGGGAATAAGTTGCTGTACTGGAAACCAGGATAAGTAACTTAGCTGGAAGAATAAATAAATAAATTGGCAGAAGTCAGGACTTCCTAGAAGAACTGAATAGGAGACAAGGCAGGTCTTGTACTGCACCTAAATTTAGGCAGGTGCAGATAGACATAAAGCAGAAAGGTGTGATAATGAGAGAAAACAAGTTTTTTAAAACCAGAAAGAAAAGATATAACAAAAGCATTCTGCAGCTATTTAACAGGGACCAACAGTTCCACACAGTCTCAAGTCTCTGTATTGCTCAGTAGAATAACAATGGCCTTGAGTCATTAAAAAAAAAAATCACAGTTTCCCCAAGAGCAAAAAATTAAAAGAATTTAGGAGCTTATAGGCATAAGCTTTCATTATTTTCCTACATTGACTGCTCTGATTTCCCATGTTCCCCAATGATGGTATATAAAGACGGCATAATTATTCCGTTTTCAGGAAAGACTCCCTCCCCCCACAGGTCTATTTGAATAACTTTCAGCTCTTCCTTATTTTTATTAATTCAATGAAAACAGACTTCATTCCTAGCTTTATCCCCTTGAGGATTTTTTATTTTGCTTAGATCACTTAGTGGTAACATTGGTACATAAGAATATGCATCAGGTAGTTGAATAAAACTGTACCCTTCAACTAGTCAAACACCATGCTATTAAAAAAATATAATAAAAATGGTAAATAAGTTATGACCTGAAGCAAAAGTTATGGTTACAAACTGACTACAATTCAAAGCTGTCACAACTGTGAACTGGAAAGATCAAATCTAAACACAGATGAGAAAAAAAAAAAACCACACAGTGTCAAATTATAGAAGTTCATTATATGCAGCCATGAGAAAGACAAATTTATAGCATTATTTTCAATAAATTTTATACCTTAAATAGTATTATATTTAAGACTTTGAACAGAAACATTTGTAATTAGAGGGTAAAACTTCTTTATCAGTTCGTTCCAATTATTAACACATAATATGGAATTAAAAACTTTGCATTTTAACACCCTGACCTGGCCAATAAAATTGGGCAAACCGAAGAGTAAAAACAAAAACAACAACAACAACAATAATAATAATTTTTTAAAGCCACTTCATTGGCACAATCATGAGTTTTAAAGGCTCATTTTCTTTTTCCTTACCACATATCATATTTTCTCCACACTTGGTTAGAACCTTTGTGCTAATCTACACTTTTAGTGTAGATTAGCAATAAAGAGATGTGCTAAAAGACATATAAAGTTATTCAACTATATATGAGAGTCTTTTATTAATAGACAAAATTGGAATAATTGGAAATTCTTACCTAAATAACTGCATTTTTAATGTAAGAGTGACTTCAGAATTAATGCTTTTAAAATGAGTTGATTTTCAATAGATATTGACAAAATCTTATCCACAAAATATATTTCCTAATGAGACTTAAATAAAATACTTTAATATCATACCAGAATACTTTATTTCCAAACCAAATTCTATTTCCTAAGAATAAATGAGGTATATATAAACCAAAGACATGAGACATGATCTTCAGAGAACACTTATATATTAAATTACCAAAATTCTGTATTTGCCTTTTGACATCCTTGATTACAGATTACCACTGAGTCATTTGGCAGTAATAAATAGTGAATGTTCTAGTATTTTGTAGTTATTTCAGACCCACTTTTTTTATTATCTAGAGGCCAAATTAAATTCACCAAAAGAGGTTATGAATAGTATAAGAAATATCTAGATTTTAAAATCTATAATAGTGCATATATTCCTTTGTTACATCCACTGTTCTGGGTTTCCCTAGTTTGCTTAGTATCACACCTCATCTAGTTTAATCAATTGATAAAAAGGTGTCACATACATGGAAAGGAATCTGTAAAACTGAGTAGTAATAATAGCACAGGCCTGTATTAGAGACAGATTTGGTATTATTATCAAGTTTACAGAATGAAGCTATCTTTGAAGATTAGTAAGCTTCTTAATGATTACGGATCTCTGAAATATCTCAGGTCCTTGCACCAATTAAGACCCAAATAATAGCTATTGAAAGAATGAATGAAGAGAGTGTTCTTTGCCAGTCCTTGGTTGAGCACCCATAATTGAGTACTTCTAAATTCTTCCTTTGACCCAAATTCTGACCTCGAGAATATCACTGATGTCTACATCAGTACTGCCTTCAAAAAAAAACTCAATGCTGGCTGGCTTATTCAGGAGCACGTGACTCTTGATCTCGGGGTTGTGAGTTCGAGCCCCACATTGGGTGTAGCAACTACTTAAATAAAACCAAAAAAATCAAGCATGCCATCATCCAATTTAGATATTAACTTTTTTAGACTAAGACTTGAAAAGGATTGCCTTGGCTACCAAATTTCTAACCCCAAACTACCAATTATTTAAGGACTTATCCCAAAAGCATAAGGATGTAAATACTGATTACACAGAAAGGTTGAGAAACGTCTACAGATCAGCAAAACATCATTTTTAATATAATCCTCAGCTAGTAAACTAATAAGGAGTGGCAAATAACAGCAAAGGAGATACCAGTTGACTGTATTCTATTCTGTACATGAATGAATACACTTAAAGTCTCCTATTATAACGATGGGCAACTATACATCTCATGAAATCCATTCACTTATTATTCTAAGTTGTAAATGTTCCTCAAAGTTCCACACATAATTGGACAAAATGTTGCATGTTCTGACCAGTTTACAACTTGCCATGCTCTAGATAGAACCTATACTTTTAAAACAACTTGAGATCGTACCAGTCTTTTATTAGCTTTAATCAATAACTTTTTAGCAAGCCAGGTCTCCCGTCCTTCATTAATGCAGCTGATTTTTTAAAAAAATTCACATACTACATTTAGCCTTGTTAAACTTTATCTTCATTATTTTTCCATTTTATTGTCCCATGACAAGCACTTCACAAATTGGTCATCATTTTAACTATCCCAGCTTTTGTCATCCACAAATGCAACAGTATTTCCCCAATGTCTTTATTCAAGTCATTTATAGAATTGTTAGGCTCAAGTCAGAGAATAGAAGCCTGTAAGAACACCAGTAGAGATCCCTGTCCAGGCTTATGTCTATTTTCAAAAGTTCATTCATTTTAATCATTCAAAAGTGTTTACTAAGCTCCTGTTAAAGAACATTCACCATATGAGGCACTGGGGATACAGCTGTTAATAAGACAGACATTGTCTCTCTGTCCTTGTGGTGTTTACAGTGGTCTACAAGTAATTGAAATAAATGTAATAAAATTATATAGGATAAGTCTTTAGCTAAATGGGCAATCTTGTGTAAGACATTTATAAATGAATATTCTTCAATATGGTGATCTGTTCATCTGAAAATGTGCATTACTTTTATCCAGCCATATTTGCTCCTTTGTTCCACAAGGGTATCTTATGAAGTAATCTCAAATGCTCTACTTAAGATACATTATATCTAGAACCATCCCCAGTATACAATAGATTTATTTTTTAAGTGTTAAAGCCATTCTTCAGTAATGTAAAACTTAAGTTGGTTTCCTTTTAACTGAGATACTCTAAAGTTATGTGTGTGTGTGTAATTTATAGTGCTGCTTAAAGTTTAAGGAGTTACTTAACATACAGTAAGTACTTCTCAAATTTTAATGTATACATGAATCACTTGGGGATCTTGTTAAAATGCAGATTCTGATTCAAGAGATTTGCAGTATTGTCTAGGAGTCTGCATTTCTATCAAGCTCTGAGGTGATGCCAGTGCTGCTGGTCAATGGAATACGCTTTAAGTAGCAAGGATTGGTTGAATTCACCTTTCCCTGTCCTTGACAACTGGGATAACATCTGTCTTGCCTGGCTCTTTTCCTAATCTCCATGGAGATTTGTCATCTCAATGACAAATACAAATTATCTTAATGGTAATTGTGATAACACATGCATGTTTATTTTTTATTTTAATACTTTGGAATAAACTCCATCTGTAGACTAGCCTTTAGATAACTATTTTCTTGCTATCTACATATCTATCATGGGTTTTTGGTCCCTTAATCTTCTTTTAATTCTTTCCAATGGAGTGACTCTCTCCTGGGAAAGAAGAGTGAACTAAGAATTGATTGGACTTGCTTTACCTCTGCAGTTGATAAAACTATATGACCTAATTCAAGAGGACAGAGAAGTCAAGTCACCAAGGATATGCAACAAGTTTTCAACGGCTTCAGATCAAGAGCTGGAATTCTTGATTGTTTGTTGATTCTATTCGTATAGCCAGAATTAAAGTCCTTAGTCTCCATATTTTCATTTAACATTTAGCCCCAATGTCTTCTCCTCTGATTCCATAAGTAGTAAGAAGAACTTAATATTTCCCTTCTTTGAGTGGGACTCAGAACGTATTTTAGTTTTGTTCTTATATGATCAAAGCAAAAGAAAAAGCCTAAGGAAAAGTTAAAGAAAGCCTAAGAATCATTAACATCACTATGTTGTAAAGTAATATATTTTATATTACTGGATATCTTAAAGGAGAAAACAATTCAAGGAGAGGAGGAAAATGGTAGTATTAGTAGTAGTAGTTCAAAGGATGCCAACAAAATACTTAAATATGATTTTCCATTTACTGTATCTTTTTAAGATTTTTTGATTATTTAAAATGGAATTCATATACAGTGATTTTGTTTTATTCATATTATTATAACCACTTTTCCCAAGAAATACAAATTATTTAACAGACTTGTCCATTTCCAAAAAGCTCAAGGTTGAGAAAAATTGTCTTAAATCAATTAGCCACCATTTTCAGTACAGTCCTCAGCATATAGACATAAAAGATAGCAAGTGATCATAAAAGAGAAAACAGTTCATTAAACTCTCTGGTTTAGATCAATGGCCACCTCTAAAATCTGCAATCAGAATCCTAGGGAACCAAACACTGGAATAAGAATAGTGGCAGCCTTATTACCAGTCTAATTCCCTGGGGTTCCCTCCACACACATTTAGGTCCCATACCTATTTTTCTAAGTACCTCAGACATTTTTTTGGCCTAGTAATTTCCTTTCTCAGCTTCCAGTAACTTGGGGTTATATTCTGGTTTTAACCTGCCCAATTAACATCAATAAATCTAGTGGCAGATGAAAAGTAACTGGATCTCATGCAGCTTCTATTTCAGAAGAGTCCTCAGCTGAAAGGAGTCTTCTGTTCTTTCAATTATGCCAGTAATCAGCTGTATAATCTTGGGCAAATTTTGAAGCTATAGTTCACCTCGGAAGATTGTCATTAGGAGCAAGCAAGACACTATGTAAGTAGCAAGGACTGTGGAAGACAGCTATTATAATATGAAGATATGAATTTGAAACACTTCCATTCCAGCCCTACTCTGCCATAAAATAGCTATATTACCTTAGGCAACTCCTGTTTCTCTTTCATCAAGTACAATGGGAATAACTAGTCTATCATGCTGGTCTCAGGTGTGTTCTTTTGAAGACTGAATAGAACAGAAATTATAAAATGCCTAACATAAAACAGGCTGTCAATAAATGATTATTACTTAAAAGTACTATACAAATTTAAGTGTAATAATTCCTTACAAAAGGTATAAAAGCCAAACCATAGGGAAGTCACAGGGCAAAGATCTCCAAATATACCGACATCCCATCCTCTCTTGCCTAAGTTTTATTCCTCTTTATCCCACCTATTGTTTTTAAGATGGAACTATTTGGTAGGCTAGAGAAAACTGATTTTCATAGTGTACATTTCAAATCAGTATGAATTTTTGAGGCTAAAAATTCACCACCACAGACCACACACCTGCAGAGGCTTTTGCAAGTGAATTTAAAAGGCAAGTCCAACATTAAAATTTGTAGTTTACATAAAATCTTTTAAATAGAGTTACGCTGACTTACACAAAATTTATGGTATCAACCTATTTTATATTTGTATGCTTATGGAAATGGAAAAGGTTTTTAGCATGAAACCACCATCATGAAACCAGAAGGAAGGAAGGAAGGAAGGAAGGAAGGAAGGAAGGAAGGAAGGAAGGAAGG